>NW_006399789.1:278388-322450 GCF_000299155.1 Elephantulus edwardii | reverse complement strand
ACAAATTGAGCTTCATAAGTTATGACATATTCAGGGTGAATAAAACAAAATTGGCAAAGAGAAGTTCACATTTTCACCAAGTGAGTTTCAATGAATAAAGGCAGGGACCAGTTAAGGAAAGGAATTATACACTTTGTGTATTTGTGTGTAAAAATTCCCAGTGATTTCAGCTGCAGATTTTAATGTGACCATTTTAGATATGTTTTGCATATTTATTCCTCCTAGCAATATGTTACATTTCAGATAAGTTTCCCATTTAAGAGTGTGAAATATTGTGTAATTATTGGTGGAATAAAAAAAGTGTGAATATATATGTTGTGTTTTTATCTTGCTTTATTTCGCAATTTACTCTAGCCTTACATTTTTCAGTTTGTTCTGTTTGCAGATCCTTTTTCCCTCTCTGGGGAATAATGCAGAATGACGACGCAGCTCTGTGGCTGGTCTAATGTATTTGCCTTTCAGCACAATACCTTTGGTCACAGGATAAAATAGGTCAATCAGGTTAGTAGAGCTTAGAAGAGAAGTTTATAGACCTCAAAAATTTGGTCACCATTAAAGAACATTCAGAGAAATAAATTAGTCTAAAGAAAAGTACAAATAGATTTATTTCCCTAAGATTAAGTTCAGTGAATCAAGTACAATAAGTAAATGTTTCAAATTAATGTTGTTTCCGATCCCAGAATGAGAGGATTTAGTTGGTAAGCTGGTAGCATTAGAGAAGTCTGAGGGCCAGTATTAGAAATTTGGCTTCAAAGATAAAATAGATTGTGTGGAAGGACAGGGTGAAGTTACAAATTCTGCTACTGAGAAAACAAAGACAAAGAATACAAAGTCAGGAAACTGAAAAAGGTACATAGGATAGAGAGGTCCATTTCAACAAAACTGAAGCACAAGGCAAGAACTGCTCAAAACATTTTTGAGGTGACTCATTCAATCTCCAAGAACTGAAGACTCAAGATCAGAGTGGTACTCACTGCAAACTTGAATATTGAAGCCCAAGAGTCATTGACCTTTGTCTCATTAGATTTCCTCTGCAAGAGATACAGTTCTTAGAATCTGAGTCAACTTTGAATTTATAAGTAAAAGTTAATTGGCACAGTTTTTAAGCATAAACATGGCAAAGACAAATAACTGATCTACCTAGGATATGAATAGTTCATCCAGGATGAAAAATATTCCTAAATTCTCTGCTGCACTGACGTTCTATCAAAAATATAATTATACTGAGATGTGTACACAGCCTGTGCCCTCATATTAACTCTCATTTTGGTTTTGTTTTTAACATCAGTCTACATACTCGGAACTTTCATCAAAACTCTCACTCACTGCTGTGGTGGTGTTTCTGCTCATAGCGACCCTCCTTTGAGTTTCTTAGGCTGTAAATATCAATGGGAGGAGATTGCCCTGTGTTTCTCTGGAGCAGCTACAATTGGATTCCAAGAGACAAATACTCACAGACTATTAACATAAGGCAACTTATGATGGATTGAACCATCCAAACACCACTAATTCATACTATTTTACATGTCATACATCCACATCTCTCAGATAAAGAGAATATCCATGAGGGATGCTTGCATTTTTCAAGACAACCAAATAATAAAAAGAAGTAGAAAAATAAACTCTAGATGATATATTTTTGGATTAAAAAATGATAATTACTATCTTACAAGATTGTCTTCTTCATATGTGATACTCAAGAATAAAAAAAATGGATTATGGGATCAATAATGATTTCATTCTTACCGAGACTTATATCCATTTGTTTCTCAGAAAGGCTAAAGTAAATACTACTACTATTTCATATGTGAATCTCTTGAAGTTATTAATTATCTCATTATAGCTTGCATCTATGAAAAGGGATAAAATCCAATTTTAAATTGCATCTGTATCTTTCTGAAGTCTGGTCTTTTATAAAATATATCAAACTACTTTCCAAATTATAAAATTGAATTTACTGAAATTATTGGGCCATTTATATCACTTAGATCACAGGGCATATAATAAATGATTTTGAATATGTTTCTGAATAATCAGATGTACAATGTGGTTCTATATTTAGTTAATATGTTTACACATTTTTAATTTAGTGCTAATAGTTTCCTTACTACTCATTTCTTTGCTTGGTTTCTTATTAGTGGTTTTAAATACACTCTAATTTCTTTTGATTAAATATTAAGCTCTTTTATGGTAAGACTGTAGGCAATTTATTAATAGTTTACACAGCATAGAAAATACAGTTTCAATTATATTCTACTGAATACATTCCCAGCTTCCTTTTTTTCAGTATTGTTTTACATTTTTTCTCACTTATGTTATGGTATGGTGTTTCCCTTAATTAATCTTTTTAGATGGATTGTGTAATTGGTTTTTCCATGGATTGGTTTGGACTGTTTATGAATAAAAATATCCATTAGGGTAAGCTTACTATTTCAATTTCTTAATATTATTTTTCCTCCATTATTCCATATATGAAAGGCACAAATTTAATGCTACACTTTTCTGTTCATATCAACAACAACAACACCACAAAATTTGAGTTGTTTTGTTGTAGATAACAAAAATAACCAAACTCCTGGATAAAATTCAAGCAGTTTTATTTCGTCTACATTATTTTTCCAATATATGTTTTTGGCAATTTTGTTTCAAAAACCCTAAAAGCCTTACAAAAATGTACATAGCTCCTCTACTTTCCTAGACTTACTGATTGATAACTGGTAGTATGGCACAATTCTGAATTTTTTAAAGCTATAGAAATATTCTTTCGTGTACCAAAGTTTACAACAAATGATCAGGTGACAATGTTCACAAGGGAGACTATCTTTGAACCAGAAACTCTATTACTATGTTTTGAATAAGTCACTTCAGGAAGTAAGCAACCATGGTGAAAAAGCTCACACAGCAAAATGGGATCTAAGAAAAATATGACTTCTCTTGAGGAACTGAGTCTTTAGGTCCTATTGTTTGTCATTGTCACTGAGTCATAACCACTCCAAATTGATCCTACAGCAGGCTTTCAAAGACTATAAATCACACCAAGATTGTCATCTTTCTTCCTCAGAGCAGCTGGTGGAATCAAACTGCCTGCCTTTGTATTCACAGTATAATTCTCTAACCAGTAGGACACTAAAGCGTCCTAGCAGAAAGTCTTCATTGACTGAGAAATGAACTTGGTCCATGACAGTGAGAGCACTGAATCCTAACTACTACATCATAAGCCCCACTTGAAAATTAATTATGTCAGCAAAGTGAGAAATGAATGGATCTTCAAAGAGATGGTTCAGTCCCCCAAATAACAATCTTAAAGGATTCTGATGTGTTATTGTTATGCTCCATTGAGTCACCTATGACTCATAACCACCCTATGTGCAATAACTCTGAACCCTACCTCTACACATTTACCCCTATGACCCCAGTTACTGTGTCAATCCATCTCATCTGGGTCTCCCTCAACCAGCTCCATCTCTAATCAGGTCTCTCTGGTCCGTTGCTTTGGCTGTGGCTGCTGCTACTCTTGGTTTAGTAGAGCAAGAATGTCTGGTGCTAAAGGGGGTTCTACATTCTTGTGCTGCTGCTTCTTCACTGCTTGGGAAATTGTAAGCAGCTTTGGTTTCTTAGTACCAACAAGGTGGAACTGACCCATAGCTGACCCTCCAGTGCGTTTTCAGAAGCAATAACTTACATGAGAGGAAATTGCTAATCCTTTGATCAAATCTAGAGCCACTCAATTTGTTGGTGAGACTAGCCTATACATTTGAAGATTTGTGAGACTGGCCAATACCCTGTGAATAGGCTAACACACCTTACTCTCAAATTCCCACCAATCTATATGGCAGAGCAAGGTCAGTGACTAGAAAAACCACATTTATTTAAAGATGGTTGTTCTTGTTGTTGTTGTCATGTACTGTCTCATCTGGGCACTTGCAACTCATAGCAACCCTATGTACCACAGCCCTAACTCCAGCTCTGTCCCTTGCCAATCTTATTGTCTCCAACACGCCTATCCCCATTACTCCAGTGATGAAATCAATTCATCTCATTGAGGGTCTTCCTCTCCTGCACTGCTCCTCCACCCTCCCAAGCATGATGTCTGTCTCCAAGGACAGATCTTGCCTTGCAACATGTCCAAAATATGTCAGAGATTCAGCATCCTTGCCTCTAGAAGCACCCTAGCTTCACCCTCTCCAGGATGAACTTGTTTGTTCTTCTAGCAGTCCATGGTATATATTCAATACTCTTCTCCAGCACCAAAGCTCAAAGGCATCAACTCTCCATCGATCATCCCTAGTCATTGTCCAGCTCTCTGATGCATAGCAAGTAATTGCAAAGACCATGGCCTGTATCAGGTGCACCTTAGACTCCAGACTGACATTGTTGCTCCTCAGTACCTTTGCAAGGTCTCTGACAGCAGACTTTCCAAGTGCAATTCATCTTTTAATTTCCTGGATGCTGATACCAAGAGTGTTGATTGTAGAGCCAAGCAAAACTGAAGTTGTCAACAACCTCAATCTCATCATCATTCATCATGATGTTGCCAATTGGCCCAGAGGTGAGAATCTTTGTTTCCTTGATGTTGAGATTCAATCCATATTGAAGGTTGCAATCCTTGACCCTCTGCAGCAAGTGCTTTAGGTCCTTCTCAATTTCAGCAAGCAAGGTTGTGTTATCTGCATAATGCAGAATGTTGATAAATTTACCTCCAATCCTGATGCCACACTTCTCCTCATAGAACCCAGCCTCCAGGATAATCTGTTCCACATATAGATTGAAAAGATATAGAGATAGGATACATCCTTGACACACACCCTTCCCTAATTTTGAACCATCCTTGCTCTATTCTGATGACTGCTTCCTGGTCTAAGTTTAAGTTTCGCATAAGCATCATCAAATGTTCTGGGATTCACATTCTTCTGAGAATAAGCCACAGTTGTGATCCATACAGTCAAATGCCTTTACATAGTCAATGAAACACAGATAGATATTCCTCTAGTATTCTGTGCTTTCAGCGAAGATCCATCTGATATTGGCTATAATATCATAGTCAATAAAATGCAAGTAAACATCTTTCTGGCACTTTCACCTTTCATCCAAGATTTATCTGTTATCAGCAAGATTGAGATCTAAGTACTGAAGTACTTCCAAAATACTGAAGAGTAATAAAGTCAGTCTGGAGACTAAGGTGTGCTTGATCCAGGTTATGATCTTTGCAATTACTTGCTATGCATCAGAAACTGGGCAATGACTAGGGATGATAGGAGGAGAAGTGATGCCTTTGAGCTGTGGTGCTGGAGAAGAGTACTGAATATACCATGGACTGCTAAGAGAACAAACAAGTTTGTCCTGGAGAGGTTTAGACCAGCCTGGTTCTTGGAGATGGAGATTTTGAAGCTTCGTCTGACATAATTTGGACTTGTTGAAAGGTAGGACTAGTCTTTGGAGACAGACATCATTTTTGGCATGGTGGAGAGGGAAACCCTTGATGAGATGGACTGATTAAATGACTGAGATAATGGGGGTAGGTGTGTCAGAGACAATAAGATTGGCACAGGATAGATTAGAGCTGTTATACATAGGGTCTCTATGAGTCGTAGGTGACTCATTGTGACATAACAACAACACCCCTCATTCCTAAGCCTCATAATAATCTACCTTACATTTTGAATGTTGCTTGTCAATGTAGAGCTCTGCCATTTAAGAATTACCTTTTTTAAACTTATTAATGTGCAATATTAATAATACTGAAATAATTTTTTTCATTCTGTTTTATCATCTCTATGATATTTTATTTTGAAACAGGAAAAACAGATCATACAGTAATTTGGCCTTTCAAAGTTTTTGGAATAGACAGATGAGCATATTCATGTGGATGGTACTATTTGTTGAAAGTATTTAATTTTAATTCCTTCAATTTTTCAAGTATATCTTTTGTTAATGCTAAATTATATTGAACTTCTTCATTCAGTAATATTCTTAACCTTATTTCTCCTGTAATCATTGAGGGCTATCCAACTCTTTTTGGTAGAATGACTCAGTCCTACCATCTTTTGATGATTCTTTAGAAACTTTCAGTATTTCAGTTTGAAATTTTTATTCAGTTCCTTCTGCTTAAGAGATGCTTAATGTGTTCTTCAGTTTGGGCTTTCTAGTTGCACTTCTTTGCACATTCCATTTTAAAATATTTTTTTGTCTGTTGGATCAGTATTTGAAATTTTCTGTTAAGCTCAATTTTTTCATTATTTCTTCCTGTTCCTTTAAGCATCTTTCTGTTCAATAGCAAGTTTCAGATTCTGTTCTGACACTAATTGTGCTCCTTTTTTCTTATATCCTTCATGTAATCTAATAATTCAACTGTCCCATGGTCATCAGGGTTCAAAGTTTAATTTCTTCTTGAGATGGTTTATAAATTTAAGTGGATTATATTTTAAGCAGCGTTTAGGTTCTCCGGGACTTGTTTTCATTTCCTCAGATTCAACTAGAATTTACAAAATAGTAATTGATGCTCTGTTACCCATTTGGTCCTGTTCTTGTGCTGACTGATCATAATTAGCTTTTCTAATATCTCTTTGCACCGATGTTGTCAATTTTATTACATTTGTTGAAATCTACCTGCATCGTCTTATACACTGGTATTCTTTCTTTGTAGGACTTAATCACATAATATCATTATACTTTTGGATATAAATTGAAATTTTACTTTTGGCAAATAAAAGAACCCTGCCATTCCTCTTTAAAGACTAAGGTGCATCTGATTCAAGCCATAGTCTTTCCCATTACTTACTATGCATCTGAGACCTGGACAATGAAATAAGATGACAGAAGAAGAATTGATGCCTTTGAGCTATAGTGTTGGAGAAGAGCACTGAACATCCCATGGACGACCAAGAGAACAAACAGACGTGTCTTAGAAAGGGTGCAGTCAGAATGCTCTTTGGAGGCTTTGGCTCACATACTTTGGATGTGCTGCTAGAAGGGGTTATTCTTTGGAGAGTGACATGATAATGAGAAAGGTGGAGGGTTGGCAAAGGAAAGGAAAATCCTCAACCCGGTTAATTAGTATGGTGACTTCTGCAAGAAGTTCTTGTGTGTCAGGAAGTGTAAGGATGGTGCAGGATAGAATAGGGTTCACATCTTTTGTTCACAGTCATACTCGACTTGATGGCACCTAACAACAACAACCGTTCCTCTTAAATTTATCATTTCTGTCAGAATGAACATATTATTAGCTCATTCAAAATGGGTAATGATACTTCATTTTAGCTTAAATGGTATCCATGGGGTATCCATCTTTATGTGTTTTATTTAATTTTATTGACAAATTCAATTTTCCTAGATTTATAACTCATACATTGACGATCTGATTATGAAAGGATGTCTGCAACAGTCTCACCATATTTTGTATTATGCTACATCAACAAACGAAAGTCCTTCATTTGGTTTACTCCACACTTGTCATTAAAATAGTCTGCCCTTTGAGGAAGTTCTTCCCAATTATATTTTCAATGGCTTCCAATATGAAGTCTTTAACACTTGGCTCTATAGCAGAAAATGTTCTACTGCAATATAGAAAATTTTCAAAAGCTCATTTTTTTTTTAGAAGTGAATATGTGGGCCTGCTTCTTAGTCTGTCTTGGTGTGAAAGAACCTCTGAAATATTTTCATCATATGTGACTCTACCGGTGTTGTTGATGATGATGATGATGATGATGATGATAATAATAATAATAATATAATTATATGGCTTTCAGCAACACATAAGCTACCACATTAAAAATAAGGAGTGGACATTGAGATCTAGGATGCTGATATCAAGATAGCCTAATTTTATATGCCCACGAAAAAAGAATATTTAGCTCACACCTCATCCAAATCCCTCTGCAATGGAATGGTTCCTAATAGACAGTTTTGTTATTTAAGAGGCATAAGGTAGCTTGAATTACTAGCTATTGTATGTGAACTGAGAAATCTCAAGTGACCCACAAATTAAATGAAAAGTTTGCAGTTTGAATTCACCTGGAAGTGCTACATAAAACAGAAGATTTGCTTCCAAAATGTCACAAACTCTTATACCCTCTGAAGCTGATATACTCTGCAAATACAGAGCTGTCATGAGTCAGAATCCATTGGAAGACAACTAACAATGCCATCAACAACAGCACAAGCTTCTGGAAGTTCACAGAAATTATTCTAAGATAAACATTAACGGAAAAAATTCCATCCATTTAGATAGGGTATTCACTAAACACAGTGAAATAGAGAGTCCAGCATTATCAAAGTTCTGGAGAGCCATCATTTGAACTGCCAGGAGTCTATTAATTTTAAAAACAAAAACAGTTTGAAGAAATGAAAATCTGCAGCCCATTCATTATTCCTTTCTAGGGAAACTGCTGAAATTTCAACCTTATTTTGAAGATAGCTTCTCTTTGTCATGAACATATTTTCTTGGAAAAAAAATCATTTTTCTAATGGAACACGAAAGTTCACAGTTAATTCTTAGGAACTAATAAGATCAGTTCAGATTGAGGCCTGGAGCTATTTATGGGTACTTTGCTGTAAAAATTCCATTTTCTGGGCTTCACTGTGGACTTAGAAAGTAATAACAATACACCATTTGGGTGGTTTAGGATCTAAAACTTTTTTTGTCTTGGAAATATTAAAATTTGGTATCTTAATTTCTATTCCTTAATCCCAGTCTAAGGGCATTTGGATAGGCAAAATAGATATATTTTTATTGTCTAGCATCTGATTAAAGTTATTTGACTCCTCTCTTTATATATTAGCACATATATGGGTTTGTGTTTGTGTATATATATGAATTTAGAATATTGCTCACATGACCACATATTTTTCATATCACAGATATTGTTTTTAAGCTTCAATTTAGTTAGTTTAACAAATGTTTTCAGTTAATCAGATGGATATTACAAGCCCTATTCTCATCCTCACTTTGCAAATATCCATTTGGCATTATCTGTGCCAAATGCTTGCGAGCCATTTTTCAGATAGATTGAAAATCATATTCTGGTGACCTAATCAATTCTAAATAGCTTACAATGCATCGGGGCACAGTCCTTGGATGCAGTACTGTTTTCCAAGGAAAGTAAGAAAATCTGCTTTGCATTTAAGACTATGATGTAATGTCTCACATTTGCAGATTATTTAAAATTAAAACCAGGTTTCTACCTCTTGGAAGATTGTATTTTCATTGGTGTTTGTAACAGGCGAAGGCTATTTGAGGCAAAACCCTATCACTTTCAACTGGTGGGCCTGGTTAGAGCAGGTGATGTTAAATAATTAACAAGTTCTCTTCCCAAACCACACGCCATGCTTTAATTAATATCATTCCTCAAAATAAGAAGTTGTTTACCAAAGCTGCCTCTGCAAGCTGATTGCTGCTCACAGTAAGGAAAAAAGGGTGGGTGGGTGGGTGGGGGAAGCCTCTGAGACATGGCTATGCCCAAGGGATTGCTTTCACTTCATTGTTTATAATAACTACAAACAAAGAACTGCAAAAGCTCATCTCGCCATGAGGCATCCTGACAATCTGCCAGTTTAGTCACCAATAATAATGAGACTGGCACCAGCAATCAGCTCAGTGCTAATCTAATGAGGGTCTGCTTCATTCGCCTATTGATATTACAGCAGCTGCTAAGCACTCGATGTTTAGGACATACAAACAAGAGGTGTGTCTCCAACCAGTTGAAAGATAATTGCCCCCACAGTATGGTATTGAAAGCACACAGAAGCAGAAGCATCTTATTTTTTTTTTCTGTGAGATTTCCTAGAAATGGAACATCTTGTCGAGAGTACAAAATTAATGAGGTCATCTGTGTCTAACCTAAGCTTGAAAAAGGCTCAATAATTGTTATTGTTGCTGGTGGCTTGCTATTTTTTTCCCCCTTCTGATGTTTTGCTGGGTTTTCTTTCCCTTTTAATTTCAATCATCCATGCAGGAAGAACATATATGTGATTTACAGACTTGTATGTACAAGGACTATGTGATGTCACTTCCTTCACTTAATTCCTGGGGTGAATGCAATTATGAACAGATGGGCAAATGACATGATTCCACTGCTAATGAACTTCCCTACTGGGGAAGAGGACAGTGCATTACCCTTTTGTACTTCAGACTCTTAATTATCACTTTTTTTTCCTAGTGTGATTATTACACATGCAAACATCTTTGAGTTTAAGTCATGTTGATGGAGCATTATGGACATCATTAACTGCCTCTGTTCTGGCCAGGAAGCAACAAACACTTATGAATGCTGAGAATAAGACATCTAGTTCTGGCAGAATTGTCTCAATGGATTAAACATATTCAAGGGATAGAGATCTTAGTACATATGCTACTTGTTTGTTAAGGAACAAATGTGGAAAAATCCTTTCTCTCTGAAGGAGAAAGATGAGGAAAATAAAACCCAAATTCACGGTAGGAAAATTTTATGTATATTAAAATGCTTATATCTAAAACTAGCATATCTTTCACCCCAACCATAATTATACTGCTATTCTATTAACATTAAATTTATTCATGATATACTGAAATACTTTCACCAAGTATAAAATCCATTCTTTTCAAGGCATTGTAATTTTTCTGGCAATAGAGATATAGAAGTTGGTTTTTTTCACAGTGGTTCAAGTGGAGTTGAACAAAGTCTAAGTCAGATCCTAATTCTAAAATCCAGGGGAAACGTGATTCTATACATACAGCTATATTCAGGACCATTCTCTGGACACTTTTCTAAATCAGAGGAAGGATATATTTTAGACTACAAAAAAAATCGTGTGGCTCTACATTTTATAAAACTGGTCTGTACAGTTTTCTTGGCTGTAATATTCATGAAAGTGGGTGACCAGGTTTTTATTACATGTTACTGATTAGTGAGTTGAAACTAAAAAACTTTAGCTTAAAAGTTACATATGAGGCCCAAAATAATAGGTTTATCATTGCAAAGAGGACTGGGGAATTGAGCGGGAGGTTGGTAATTGTGTAACAACTAATAAATATTAAAAAAAAAAAGTGAAGGAGGAGGGAGAAGGGAGGGAGAGAGGATAACATGAACAATGAAGGAATGAAAATCTAACTTCTCTGTAAACATTCATTAAAATAATAAAAGAAAATTTACTTAAAAAGAAAGAGTTGAGCACAAACCATTTGTACCACCCAAGGACCTGTTTTAGACAAGGTAAATCTGGAATTTTTTTTCAATTTTTAAAAAATTTTGTTTTATGTAGTCTTACAGAGAGTTTAGTTTTCATTCACTCATACATAACTTTGAAATAATTGTGGGAAGCACGAATTGCCTATATTAGAATAAATTCAACCTTAAGCTAAAGATAAAATTGTAATAATCATTAAGTAAAATGAACTATATCCAGTTAAACTTGGATTTTTAAATTTAGTATACATATATGATATAAATATACTTTATACAAATTTGGGACATATGTTACATTTTATTTCTTTTTTCTAAAATTTAAATTTAATATTTGTTTACATGATTGGTGTTTTACCTAAGGAGCTCTGTAAATGGGGAGATTGCTACTAAATTCTGGTTTAAACATATCAGCAACTCCCAGAAGAAAGACAGGTAATCTATTCTTGTGTTATTTACAGCCTCGGAAATACCATAGAGGGTCAGCTGCGAGTTGGTTCTGACTTCATAACAAGGAGTTTTGAGAGTATTTGCCTGGCAAGTTTACCTACAGTGAAAAAATGTTACTCCTTTTTAATTAACCTCTCTAAGCCTCATATTATTGTTGATAAAATGAAATACTTTTTGTTGATAAGATGAAAGAGAATAACTACATAAACTTCATAACTGTGTTCATTCTACATCAAAAAGCACATAATTCTATTAGGCATCATCAAGTCGACTACAACTCATAGTGACTCTATGAACTTGACCTATTCTGCTCCATCACCACAATCTCTGCCATCTTCAAGCCTGTAATTGTTATTTGAAAATCCCTCTCCTTGAGGATTTTGTTTTCTTTCTATGATCATCTCTCTTTCTCGGCAATATATCTTTTTCCAAGGGCTGAAATCTCCTCACAAAATGCCCAAAGTACATGTCTGAGATAAATTTTCACCATCTTTGCCTACAAGGAGAACCCTGGTTGCACTTGTTCCAAGACAGATCGTTTTTGTTCATGGCATATTCAATACTCTTCACCAATACAACAATTCAAAGGCATCATATCTTCTTTGGTCTTCTTTATTGTCCAACTATTCATACACATAAGAAGCAATTGAATATACGATAGACTGGAGATCAGGAATACTTTAGTCTTTAAGTCAACATCTTTGCTCTTTAGAGATACTTAAGAGCAAAATTTCCCAAGCCAACACATCTTTTGATTTTTTTAACTTTTGCTATCATGAGTGTTGATTGTGGCTCCAAGTAAAATGAAGTCAATGACAACGTTAATCTTTCACCATCTGTCATGACGATGTCTACTGTTCCACTGAGGAAGATTTTCTTCCCCCTTGATTTTGAGAGCAGTTCAAGGCCACCAGCTGCTCCATGGAAGAAAGATGGGCAATCTCCTCCCTGGTGATTAACTGCCTCTGAAAACCTATGGGAGGGTCAGCTATGGGTTTGGTTCTGACTCTATGGTAAAGAACAGTCTTTGAGTTTCATTAACCGTTTCAAGTATTCTTTACTCTCTGTAAGTGTGGTTGTATGAGCAGCATAATACAGAAAGCATCAAAAGATGATGGAAAAATATGTCATCACTGTACCAAAAATAATTGATTGACACTGAAACATTTCAGGAAGTGACATATGATCAACAGCCAATGGTAATGAAGGAAGAAGTTCAAGTTGCACTGAAGGCATTAGCAAAAAAAATATGATCTCATGAATTGGTTAACATTTGAATTGTTTCAACAGAGGTTGTCTTGAAGTTCTCACTATCCTATGCTAAGAAGTTTAGAAACTAGCTACCTGGTCGACTGACTGAAAGAGATACGTTTTTGTTCCCATTTCAATAAAAGGTGATGCCAGCGTATGGGAATGATAGAATAATATCATTAACAACACTTGCAAGTAAAACCATGGTTAAGATTATTCAAAACCAGCTAAAATAGTACATTTATAGAGAACTGTCAGAAATTAAAGTTGGATTCAGAACAGGCTTTGGCATGAGAAATATCATTGCTGATGTCAGATGAATCTTGACTGAAAGCAGAGAGTAACAGAAAGATATGCATTAGGGTTTTATTTACTATGCAAAGGAATTCAACTTGAAGTTTCATAATATAATTATAGATAACATTGAGGTGAATGGGAATCCGAGAACAATTGTGTTCCCGTGAAATCTGCATACACTGAGAGTAGTAGTCTGAATAGTTCAAGGGAACACTGTGTGTTTTAAAATCAAGAACAATAGGTCAAGATTGTATCATTTTTATATATCTATTACATTTATATGTTGAGAAAATAATTAGAGAAGCTAGAATTTTGAAGAAAAATGTGACAATAATATTGGAAGAATCTTCATTGACATTAAAGTCTCTGTAAACCTGCTGTAGAGTCTTTTTTTACTAGGGTTCATCTACTATAATTATATCTCATTTAATAATAAAAATCCTAGAAAAATTAACTCATGATGATTATTAATTTTAAAATTGTTTCAGTCAATCAAATAATTATTGTAATCTTTTCCCTTACATGCTAAAATTCCTATAGGACAAAAAGAGTGAAGTTCATGAATATTAAGCTAAAAGCTGTGGTTCAAGATCATTCAAAGAAACCCCAAAAGACAAACCTACCGATATTATAAAAAAAAAAAATCAGCCATTGAAAACCACAGCAACACAGTTGTGCAAAAACACGCATGAGGTCAGTATGAGGAGAATCAAATCATATGCAACTGGTTGACTCATTTCATACGTTTATAATATATAGTAATATAAGACATTGTGTTAGCTTTCTCTTGTTACCATTGGAAAAAAAAATAAATCATTAATGTTGAGTTGGAATTGACTTATAGTTAACTCTGCAGCAGGTTTACAGAGACTATAAATTATAAGGGAAGATATTGCTTATCTTTCTTCCATGGATTGGAATGTGGATTGCAAATTTCAGAGATGTGTAACCTTTCCACTAACACCACTGACTTCATGGAATACTGCTCTTGTTGATATTTGCCATGTCTTTAGAACTGACTCAGAACTGACCGACTAGCTGGTTTTCAGAGTCTGTAAATCAAATGAGAGGAAATTATCAGTGTTTCTTCTTTAGTGGCTAATGGGTTTGAACTGTTTCATTTTCTTTGACAGTTGAAACTCCTCATAATTATCTGAGCTACTTCTCTATGAATGTGTCACTAGAAACAATGAATTGTTATTTTACTGTTATGGGGACATTCAGAGACAATACAGAATTTTCTTAACATACAGAATAAAAATTGTATCCTGTATTTTCTTTATACAGTCTCATAATACAGGTTTCATAATAACATAAATAAAAAAGGGAAATAGGAAGGGAACAATAAGATTTACAATTTGAAGTACATGATTTGACATTTTTCTAAAAAATTGGTAATAATTCTTGATATTAAAAGCATTTTGCACTTTTGCAAGACAAAAATGATCTGTAAAAAAATTTCTGTAACAATAAATTTTTATATCATTCAAAAACTTTATTTATACACTTAACCTAGCTGGTTAAGAGTTGTGCTGTCTCCTAAGACAGGCAATTTGAATTCATTTGTTCCTCCACAGATTAAAGTTGGACAGTCCTCTGTGATTTACAGCCTCTGAAAAGCAAATTGGAGCGTCAGTTATGATTTGGTTCCAGCTTGATAGCACTTAACAACAACATCACATATTGATGTACCGTTATCTGACATTTCACATTTTTAAGGGTAAAATATCTACTATCTAATTATTTTGAAAATTAGCAATATATACAGCAATACTAAAGTACTTAAGTGCTAGGCAAGAGTAACACTGACTGTGGTGGTTAAAATAATATATCAACTTCACTAGTCCTCGATTCTCAATGATTTGTAAGGTATATTGTTGTTATGTGCCATTGAGTCATTTGCAACTCAGAGCAACCCTATGTACAACAGCCCTAAATCCTGCTCTATCATGTGCCATTTTTACTGTCTCTTACACATCTACTCCATAGCCTCAGTCAATCCACCTCATCAAAGGCCTCCCTCCCAAGATTGATGTCCTTCTCCAAGGGCAGGTCCTTCCTGGGCATGTGCCCAAAATAGGTGAGATGGGTCTTCAGAATCCTTGTCTCCAAGTAGAAACTTGGCTTCACCCTCTCCAGAACAGACCTGTTTGTTCTCCTAGCAGTCTATGGTATATTCAACATTCTTCTCCAGCATGACAGCTCAAAGGCATCAATTCTTCTTTTATCCCTAGTCATTATCCAACTTTCTGATGCATAGCAAGTAATTGCAAAGACTATGGCCTGAATCAGGTGCACCTTAGTTTGCAGACATTGTTACTTTTCAGTGCTCTTGAGAAGTAAATGACAGCCGACTTTCCAAATGCAATTTGTCTTTTGATTTCCTGGCTGCTGGTACCAAGTGTTGATTGTAGAACCAAGCATTCTAAAGCTGTTAACAATCGCAATCTCTTCACCATCTATCATAATGTGCCAATCGACCCAGTAGTGAGAATCTTTGTTTTCTTGATGTTGAACTACAATCTGTATTTAAGGTTGTCTGGTATAGAAGCATGTAATTTGACTTTTATACAATGATTAATCATTCCCTATTTTGTGATCTCATGTAACCATTCTCTCCTTTCTCATAATTACCAGGTCTTTGGACTCTGATCATGTTAATAAATATAGTTCCACTTAAGTTGTAATACCATAAAAATGGTAAAAGATGGTATGGGCAGAATATTGAAAGATCCATGAAACATCCAGGAAGGAACAGAGTGTCACTATACAAGAAAGAATTGGTTGACACGGAAGAATTTCATAAAATGACATATGACCAAGAGGAAATGATGACAAAAGAGGAAATCTAAGCTGCTCTGAAGGAATTGGCAATAAAACAAGATTTCAGAAATTGATGGAATACCAATTTACATATTTCAATAAATAGATGCAGCCATGAATGTGCTCACCAGGTTATGCCAAGAAATCTAGAGGACAGCTACCTGGTGATCTGACTGGAAGAGATCCATTTTTATTTACATTTTTAAAAATGGTAATCTAACAGAGTGTGGAAATTATCAAACAATATTACTAATATCACAAACAAGCAAAATCTTGCTAAAGATTATCCAAAACTTCTTAAAACAGTAATTAAATCAACAGAGAACAGTCAGAAGTGCAAGATGGGTTTAGAAGAGGCTGTGGCACTGAGGATATCACAGCCAAGGTCTGATGAAACTAGGCTAAAATCAGAAAGTAACAGAAGAAATTTTATCTGTGTTTTTTTTTACTATGGTGAAGTATTTGACTATATAGATCACAACAACTTGTGGTTAACATTCAGAAAAAAGAGAATTCTAGAATACTTGATTTTTTTCCACATGAAATCTATACTTAGACCAGGAAGCAGTCATCAGAATAGAGCAAGGGAACACTGCATGATTCAAAATCAAGAAAGGAGTGCATCAGGGATGTGTCTTTTCTCCATACCATTTCAATCTGTATGTAGAACAGATCATTCAGAAGGCTGGATTTTATGAAGAAGAATGTGCCATGAGGGTTGGAGGAAGACTTATCAACAACTTTCAAAATACAGTTGATACAAACTTGCTTGGACAACCTGAAGCATTTGCTGCAGAAAGCCAAGGACTCATGTGTTCAATATGGATTCCGTCTCAATATCAAGGAAATAAAAATTTTCATCAACAGGCCAAATGGCAATATTATGGTAGATGGAGAAGAGATTGAGGTTGTCAACCATTTTATCTTGCTTGGATCCAAAATAACTACTCTAGACGTCAATAATCAGGATATCAAAAAATGAGTTGCTTTATGAAAGTCTGGTGTCATGGACCTCTCAAGAGTGTTGGAGAGCAATGATGCCAGTCTAATGACCAAGGTGTGCCTGATACAGGCCCTGGTCTTCTCAATTGTTTGCTATGCATCTGAGAAATGGACAATGACTCTAGGAGTTTGAGGTTTATCATTCAAAATTGTCTTTCTTAGCCAGAAGATACATTATTTGTTTTATGATGAAGCAAACACTCTCAGCACCAGCAGTCAAAAAAATCAAAGACAAATTATATTGGGAAAATTTGTTGTCAGGTACCTCTCCAGAGTACTGAAAATCAATGATGTCAGCCTAGAAACTAAAGTGTGCCTGATTCAGGCCATGGTCTTCACAGTTATTGCCATGCGTCAGAGAACTAGAGAGTGACTAAAGATGACAGAAGGAGAATCAATGTCTTTCAGTTGTGGTGCTATATAAGTCTTGAATATACCATGGATCATCAAGAAATCTAGGAAGTCTGTCTTAGAGAGGGTATAACCAAGTTTATTCTTGGAGGGTAGGATTTTAAAGCTCTGCCTCACATATTTTGGGCACTTGTTCAGGAGGGATCAGTCCTTGGAGAAGGACATCATGCTCAGAAGGGTGGAGGGACAACACAGGAGAGGAAGAGCCCAGATAAGATGGATGGATACAGTACCTGGGGCAATGGGAGTTATGCCAGAATCAGTGATATTGGCTCAGGACAAGGCAGGCTTCAGAGCTGCTGCAGGTAACTCAACAGCACATAATAATAACAACAAATTATTGTATTAAGAAGTGGTGATGCTATATGGATGGGCAGGGATATGCAAATGAAGCATGTAAAAAAAATGAAGCATGTTAGATTATCCACAAGGAAATTGGTTATCTACTGTTTCACAAGGGAATTATTCAGTCTCAACATTCTTCAAAGGGATTGGCTAGGCATGCCAATTGAATAGAAATAAACAAACCAGAGAGAAATATACAGATGTTCTGGTGCCACTGAAGACACAAAAAGAGAATATAGGACACCCTTCTTACACTAGATATACGCACAGCAACAACACGTATGGCTGAATTGGAGACTTGACATAAGATGAGACCTTTATGGTGGGATGGCAGGAGAGCCAATCCTGTCAGGATGGTAAACTTTGTTTGACAATGAGGTTGGGGAGAGCAGGGCGTTCCAATACTGACAATACTGAGAATGTGTGGGAAATGGCCTGGAGCCCCTGAGAATTGGGGCTGAGGTACCTGCATGCACATTTTTGGGAGCTGTCGTGACTGTATTGTATTATTAATCTGAATTATCAACTTCTTTACTTCCCTCATATGGTTCTATGTGGTCTGTGAGCTATCACATCTGATTTTTAACCCAGAAAGCAGTAAGATTGTTGTTGATATGAGTAGAAAGAGGTATCTGAGCAGGGGACATATGTCTGACCTCATAGGAATTGGTTTTGTGTTATTGAGGCTGTGGATAAGGACAGTTCTCCTTTGTGAAGCTGATAAAGACCAGACATGGCTATTCCTATGCAGCCCTTTCTCTTTTTATAATGACAAATTATGGCAGAATACAAATTGATGTCTTTGAGTTGTGGTGCTGGAGAAAAGTATTGAGCATACTATAAACTGCAGGGAGAACAAAGAGGTCTGGCCTGGAGAGGGGGAAGCCAGGTTTTTCCTTGGAGGTAAGGATTTTGAAACTCTTTTAAACATCCTTTGGGCATGTCACAAGAAGGAACAAGTCCTTGGAGAAGGACATCATCCTTGGGAGGGTAGAGAGTCAGTGAAGGAGAGGAAGACCCTGGATGAGATTGACTGACACTGTGACTCTGGCAATGGGGACAAGTGTGAAAGAGACAAGGAGATAGGGCAGAGTTCAGAGCTATTGTTTATAAGATTACTTGAGTTGTTGTGGACCTGACTCATTAAAACAGTAAGACACAACAATCATATATTAGCCTTATTTTGATGAATACAATATTTGAATTTAAGAAGTCAGACATAAAATTACATAAATTTATTTTTAAGCTTACAGTAACACAACACTTTTTTGTGACATGTTGAGTTTAATTTGTTTTGAAGTAAATTGATACTAATCATTCTGTATGAAATAGAAATAATTATATGCCTGTATCTATCATAATGAAGAAGGATTGTCCAATCACTTTTGAAATAGCAGGACTCTGAAAACCCTATGTACAACAGAACACACACAGACTAACAGATAGGGAAACTGAGGTAGAGCTTTCAAGTGTGGAAAGACAAAGGAAGAGAAACAATTGTAAGCAGACACTAGTGATTGGAACATAGAATGTGAGAACCATGACAGTAGAAAAATTAGACATTCTGAGAAGAATGGGAATCCCAGGACATTTAATCATGCTAATGCGAAACCTATACTTGGACCAAGAGGCAGTAGTCAGAACAGAGCAGGGTAACACTGCATGGTTCAAAATTGGGAAGGGTGTATGCCAGGGATGTGTCCTGTCTCCATACCTTTTCAACCTGTATGCAGAGCAGATTATCCGAGAGGCCGGGCTCTATGAGGAGAAGCGTGGCGTCAGGATTGGTGAAAGATCTATTAACAATCTGCGCTATGCAGATGACACAATCCTGCTTGCCAAAACTGAGGAGGACCTCATGCACTTGCTGCATAAGGTCAAGGACTGCAGCCTTCAGTATGGACTGAGGCTCAGTGTCAAGAAGACAAAGATTCTCACCACTGGACCAATTGGTAGCATCAGGAGGATGACGAAGAGATTGAGATTGTTCACAGCTTCAGTTTGCTCGGCTCCATGGTCAACACTCTTGGCACCAGTAGCCAGGAAATAAAAAAAACGTATTGCGATGGGAAAGTCTGCCGTTAAGGACCTCTCTAAAGTACTCAGGAGCAACGGTGTCTCTCTGGAGACTAAGGTGTGCCTGATACAGGCCATGGTCTTTGCAATCACTTGTTATGCGTCAGAGAGTTGGACAATGACTAGGGAAGATAGAAGGAAAATTGACGTGTTTGAGCTGTGGTGCTGGAGAAGAGTATTGAATGTACCATGGACTGCCAAGAAAACAAACAGATTCATCCCAGAGAGGGTTAAACCAGGCTACTCCTTGTAGGCAAGGATTCTGGGGCTTCGTCTGACATACTTTGGACATGTTGTAAGGAGAAACAGGTCCTTGGAGAGGGACATCATGCTTGGTAGGGTGGAGGAACAGTGCAGGAGGGGAAGACCCTCTATGAGGTGGATTGATTCAGTGACTGGGGTAATTGGGATGGGTGTGTCAGAGGCAATGTGATTGGCACAGGATAGAGCAGGGTTTAGGGCTGTTGTACATAGGGTCACTATGAGTTGCAAACGACTCGACGGCACGTACCAACAACAACACGGAAGAAATGGAACTCATTAATACTGACATAGTAAGTATTGGCAAGATGAGATGGACTGGCATGGGGCATTTTGAGTTGGATGATCATATATTACTGAGGAGATGAAAAAGTGAAGAAAAACAGGGTTGCATTAATAATTAAAAAGTCATTTCTAGATCCTTCTTGAAATACAACGTTGTGAGTGACAAAACAATATCCATATACATACAAGGAAGTCCAGTGGAGTACCGCTATCATTCAAATAAATGCACTAATAACCAGAGCCAAAGAGGAAGAAAAAGAAGATTTTTACCAACTTGTGCAGTCAGAGATTGAATAGTCAGTCAAGATGCATTAATAGTAAGTGACTGAAATGCAAAAGTTGGGAATAGAGAAGAAGGATCAGCATTTGAAAACATAAATCTGGTGACAGAAATGAAGCCAGAGAGAGAATGTTATAATTTTGCACAATCAACAACCTATTCCTTGCAAATATATTTTATTAGAAACATAAATGCAGGCTATACACGGGGATTTCACCTGGTGGTATGCATGGGAATCAGATCAATTACATGTGTGTTGTGTAAAGAATCACAGAAGAAGCTTAATATCAGCTGTGAAAACTAGGCCAGGTGCTGATTATGGAACAGACCACCAACTACTCCTATGCAACTTCAAGCTGAAGCTGAGGAAAATTAAATCAAGTCCACAGAACCAAATTTTGACTCTGAGTCTATCCCATCTGAATTTCAAAACCATCTGAGAAACAGGTTTGTTGTCTTGCACACTAATAGCGAAGACAAGATGAGCTGTGGGAGAATATCAAGAATATCATCCAGGAAGAATACAAAAGGTCATTACAAAGACAGAGGAGAAAGAAAAGACCAAGAAGGCTGTCAAAAGAAACTCTAAATTTTGCATTGGGGTACTGAGAAGCCAAAATAAAGGGAAGAAATCAAATTATTAAGGAGTTGGACAGAAGATTTCAGAGGGTAGCACGGGAAGACTAAGTATTACAATGAAAGTGCAAGGAGTTGCAGTTAGAAAATCAAAAGGGCTAAACTCGCTCAGCATCTCTTACCTTGAAGGAACTGAAGAACAAACTCAAACCTCAAGTTGAAAAACTTAAGGATGCTTTGGGAAGAATATTAAATGATCCAGAAAGCATTAAAATATGATGGAAAGAGTATATAGAGTTATTGTACCAAAAGGAATTGACAAACAGAAGAATTTATGAAACAATGTATGAGCAAGAGCCTGTGATGATTAAGGAAGAAGTTCAAGGTGCGGTACTTTGAAGAAATTGACAGAAAAAAAAGGCCTCAGGAATTGATGGTATACCAATTGACAAAGTTCAACAAACAGACACTGTCCTGGATGTGTTTTTTAATTTATATCAAGAAATCTGGATGACAACCACTTGGCCAACTGACCGGAAGAGAATTATATTTGTCCCCATTCCAAAGAAAGGTGCTCTGACAGATCGTGGAAATTATCAAATGGTATCACTGATATCACATGCAAGCAAGATCTTGCTGAAAATTACCCAAAAATAACTGGAACAGCAGACCAAGAGAGAACTGCCTGAAGGTCAGTCTGAATTTAGAATAGAAACTAAGGATATTGTAGCTAATGTCAGATGAATCTTGGCTGAAAGCAGAGAGCAACAGAGGAATGTCTGTGTTTTATTGACCATGCAAAGGCATTTGACTGTGTAGATCACAACTAACTGTGGCTGACTCTGAGAAGAATGGAAATCCCAAAACACTTGATCCTGCTTATGCAAAACCTATGAGTAGACCAGTAGGCAGTCTCTCAGAACAGAGCAAGGAAACACAGCGTGGTTCAAAATTGGGAAGGGTGTGCATCAATGATGTGTCCTATCTCCATATCTTTACAATATATACGCAGAACAGATTATCAGGGAGGCTAGGCTCTATGAGGAGAAGTGTGGCGTCAAGATTGGAGGTAGATACATCAACAATCTGTGTTATGCAGATGACACAACCCTGCTTGCTAAAACTGAGGAGGACCTGAAGAACTTGGTGCAGAAGGTCAGGGACTACAGTCTTCAGTATGTATTGTGATTCAATATCAAGAAAACAAATATTCTCACCAATGTTCCAACTGGCAGCATCATGATAGATCGTGATGGTAAAAAGATTGAGACTGTTGACAGCTTCTGTTTGCTTGGCTCCACAATCAACACTCTTGGTACCAACAGCAAGGAAATTAAAGATTAATTGCATTGGGAAAGTCTGCTGTCAGAGATCTCTCCAAGGTACTATAGAGCAACAATGTTAGTCTAGAGACTAAGGTGCACCTGACACAGGGCGTGGTCTTTGCAATTACTTGCTATATATCAGAAAGCTGGACAATGACTAGGGATGATAGAAGGAGAGTTGATGCTTTTGAACTGTTGTGCTAAAGAAGAGGATTGAATAAACAGTGGTCTGCTAGGGGAACAAACAAGTTTGTCTTGGAGAGGGTAAAGCCAGGCTGATCCTTAGAGGCAAGGATTCTGAAGCTTCATCTGACATACTTTGTATATGTTGCAAGGCAGGATCAATCCTTTAGAGGTATGCTATGCTTGGGAGGTTGGAGGAACAGCACAGGAGAGGAAGACACTCAATGAGATGGATTGATTCAGTGACTGGGGTTATGAGCATAGGTGTGTTGGAGACAATATGATTGGCAAGGGATAGAGCATGTTTTAAGGTTGTTGTACATAAGGTCATTATGAGTCACAGGTGACTCAACGACACATAATAACAACAACAACAACAGAGTCAGAACCAATAATTAACCTTCCAGCAGATTTTTTACCCAGGCAGTAAGTTGTATGAGTAGAGATTGCTCATTTTTATCCTATAGAGCTTCAAATTGAGTGTCTTCATGTTAACAA
Organism: Elephantulus edwardii; assembly: GCF_000299155.1. NCBI lineage: Eukaryota > Metazoa > Chordata > Mammalia > Macroscelidea > Macroscelididae > Elephantulus > Elephantulus edwardii. The sequence continues at coordinate 299,231 of NW_006399789.1, read as the reverse complement.
CACAGCAACTTACCACTAGGCCATCAGATCTCCCTGTGTACAATACATATTATATAAATAGGATTGATATGTATATTTTCATGCACACAATGTTATGCTTAGTTTATCAACCATGCCTTCTCTCATGAGACATTTGAATAGGTGTGTTAAAAATATTATAGTACCCTTACAAATATATATGGTCAGGGAAGGGAAGATGGAAAAATAACATTAATATATATGTTATTTGCATGTTTCATTCTGGATTCATAAAAACAAACAAAACAAACAAACAAACAAAACCCCAATCTCTTGAAAAAGGATATCAATCCTAATGTCAGATTGATCTGGGCTGAAAGTAGAGAATACGAGAAAAATGTTTACATGCATTTTATTGCCAATGCAAAAGCATTCCAATAGTTGTGTGGGTCAAAATAAATTATGGATAACATCTAGTAGAAATATAATACGAGACTATTTCACTTTGCTACAATTGAAAACAGTATATAGACCAAGAATCAATGGTTCAAATGGTACCAGAAGATATTGCAACATTTAGAATCAGGAAAGATGTGTGTGTCAGCATTTCATTCTTTCTACATACCTAATCAACATTTATACTGAGCAAATAATTTGAAGAGCTGGTCTATATGAAGAAGAATGTGTCATCAGGATTGGAGGAAGACTCATCAATATCCCAGGTTACGTAGATAACTTATCCTTGCTTATAGAGTGCAGACTTAAGTACTTAACTAAGAAAACCCAAGATTACTGTCTTCTAAATGAATTTTGATTCCTACAGGAAATCAAGACATTGCAATGGGAAAGTCAGCTATTAGGGACCTCTCCATAAAACTAAGAAACAATGACAACAGTCTAGAGACTAAGGAGTGCCTGATCTAAGCCATGATCTTTCCAAATGCTTGTTATACATCAGAGTTGTCAGTAACTAAGGGTGACAGAGGAAGAATTGGTGCCTTTGAGTTGTGGAGCTGGAAAAGGGTCTTGAACATACTATGGACCACCAAGAAAACAAACATGACATGTAGAGGGTGTAATCAAGTTTCTTCTTGAAGGCTAGGATTTTGAACCTCTGTTTCATATACTTTGGACACATGGCCAAGAGGGACTGATCCTTGGAGAAGGACATCTTGCTCAGAAGGGTGGATGGACAGCCCAGGAGAGGAAGACCCCAGAGCAGATGGGTTGATACAGTATCTGGGGCAATGGGGGTAATTGTGTAGAATCAGTGAGACTGGCTCAGAACAGGGCTGGCTTCATAGCTGTTGTAAATAGGGTCGCTCTAAGTTGCTGGTGACTCATTGGCACATAGCAACAACATATGAAACACATCTTAGTGTCAAAGAAAATCTTCTCCACTGAACCAACAGGAAACATCATGAAAGATGGAGAAAAGATTGACGTAGTCAATGATTTCATTTTCCTGATTCATAGTCACTTCTCATGGTGGCAATCTAGAAAACAAGATATATTGTTGTTGTAATGTGCCGCCGAGTTGCCTGCGACTGATAGCAACCCTATGTACAACAGTCGTAAACTGTGCCCTATCCTGTGCCAATCTCACCATCCCCAACACACCTATCCCCATTATCCCAATCACTGAATCAATCCATCTCATAGAGTGTCTTTCTCTCCTGTACTGTCCCTCCACCCTCTCAAGCAAGGCGCTCCTCTCCAAGGACTGGTCCCTCCTTGCAACATGTCCAAAGTATGTCAGACAATGCTTCAGAATTCTTGCCTACAAGGAGCAGCCCAGCTTTACACTCTCTAGGACTGTTTGTTTCCTAGCAGTCCATGGCATATTCAATATTCTTCTCCAACACCAGAGCTCAAATGCATCAATTCTCCTTCTATCATTCCTGGTCATTCTCCAGCTCACAGATGCATAGCAAATTATTGCAAAGACCATGGCATATATCAGGCACACCTTAGTCTCCAGACTGACATCTTTGCACTTCAGCATTTTAGAGAGGTCTCTAACCACAGACTTTCCCATCATGATACGTCTTTTAATTTCCTGGCTGCTGGTGTCAATAGTGTTGACTGTGGATCCAAGCAAACAAAAACTGTGAACAATCTCAATCTCTTCACCATCCATTATGATGTTGCCAATCGGCTCAGTGGTGAGTATCTTTGTTTTCTTGATATTGAGTATCAATCCATGCTGAAGACTGCAGTCCCTGACCTTCCACAGCAAGTGCTTCAAGTCCTCCTCAGTTTCAGCAAGCAGGGTTGTATCATCTGCATAATGGAGATTGTTGATGATTCTTCCTCCAATCCTGATGCCACATTTAGTCTCACAGAGCCCATCTTCCTGGATAACCAGTTCTGCATGAAGATTGAAAAGGTATGGAGATAGGACATATCATTGCAGCATACCATTCCCAATTTTGAACCATGCAGTGTTTCCTTGCTCTGTTCTGATGACTGCCTCCTGGTCCAAGTATAGGTTTCACATTAGCATGATCAAGTGTTCTGGGATTCCCATTCTTCTCAGAGTCAGGAACAATTTGTTATTATCTACACAATCAAATACCTTTGCATAATCAATGAAACAAAGATACACATTCTTCTCAGCCAAGATCCATCTAACGTTAGCTACAATATCCCTAGTACCATGGCCCTGTCTAAACCCAGCCTGCACTTCTGGTAGTTCTCTGTTGATGTGCTATTCCAGTCATTTTTTGATAATATTCAGCGAAATCTTGCTTGCATATGATATTAATGATATTGTTCTATAGTTTCCACACTCTGTGGGATCACCTTTCTTTGGAATAGGAACAAATATAGATCTCTTCCAGTAAGTTGGGCAAGTGGTTTTTCTCCAGATTTCTTGACACAACTTGGTGAGCACATTTAGGGCAGGATCTGTTAATTGAGATACGTCAATTGGTATACCATCAATTCCTTGGGCCTTATTCTTAGCCATTTTTTTCAAAGCAGTCTGAAATTCTTCCTTCATCAACATAGGCTCTTACTCCTATGTTGTTTCATTGCATTGGATAAATTTTATATATAGAATCTCTTTAAAATGTTAAAAAGCAAGAATATCAGTTTAAAAACTTACTTGAGTAGGATCCAAGCCATGGTGTTTTGAATTGTTTTGTTACATATCTATAAATAATGAATATGGAAGATTGAAGAATTTATACCTCTAAAATGTGATGTAGACGATGATTATTGAATGTACTTTATACTGCCAAAAGAACAAATAAATCTATGTTATGAAAGAGCAGCCGGAATGCTCCTTAAAGGGAGATCGGTAAACGTTGGTCTCACTTTGGGCATGCTGTCAGGAAGGGTCAGTCCTTGGAAAAAGACATTCATTTTTTTGTTAATTTATTTTAATGAAAGTTTGTAGAAACTTTGGATTTATATTCATTCATAGTTGTACACTTTCCTCCCTGCCCACCCCTCTGCCCAGTTAGCTTTTCTATTTGACAAGTAAAATAATAATAATGATAGTAATTATTTCATTATTATATAATCCCCCCCCCCACTCCAGTCCACTCCATTACGCTGTTTTCATTCTGGACTCTTGTCGAGGAAATAATGATAATACCTAATCATATATTCCTCCTAAACAGTTCTTTCCATCTTCTGTTTCAATGCAGTATATGTTGTTTATCCCCTCTTAGTTTCCTCTAACTCCGATGTCAATCCCGCTTTACAAAAGTGGGACTATGCAGTATTTTTGACTGAGATATTTCATTAAGCATAATGTCCTCCAGGGTCATGCATTTTGTATATTTCATGAGTTCCTTTTTTCAATGCAGCATAGTATTCCATTATATAAATATACCACAGATTCTCTATCCATTTGTTTGTTGATGGGCACTTGGGTTGTTTCCAAATATTTGCTATTGTGAACAAAGCAGCAATAAACATACACGTGCATATATCTGCTTGGGTGGCAGTTCTGGTTTCTTTAGGGTATATTTCTAGCAGTAGAATTGTTGAGTCAAATGGTATTTCTATTTCCAACTTTTTGAGAAGGCGCCATACTGCCTTCCATAGTGGTTATGTTGGGAAAGGTTGAAGGCATTTAAAATATAGGAAGACCTTGAAAGAACTGTATTGACCACTTGACTGTAACGATGGGATTGATTATAGCAGAGAAACTGAGAATATTTTCAGGTTAATGTAATGTTTCAATATGTTGTACATAAGGTTGCAACAAGTTGTAGTCAACTGGAAGGGCCCCAACAACCACAATAGCAAAAATGGCAAATTCTTTTTTCTTTCTATAGCCTTTAAAAATGTTTTTAAACAGACAATAAATACTTTTGAGTAAAAAAAAAAGAGAGAGAAAGTGAATTGTTGTTGTTGATGCTGTGCCTTTTCATCATCACTGCATCCCTTAAACACATCAGTCACTGTGACAGTCATCTCACTGAAGGTCTGTCTCTCTTTCACTGAACTTCCACTTTTCTAAGCATAATGTCTTTTCCCAAGGACGATCCTTCCTAAAAACATGACCAAGTATATGAGACGATATTTCACCATCCTTCCCTCTAAGGAACTCCCTGGTTGTACCTCTTCAAGACATATTTATTTGTTCAAGACAATTTGTTCTTATTGTCCCAGCCCATGGGATATTTGGTATTCTTCTTTAATATCACAGCTCAAAGACATCAGTTGTTCTTCTCTCACCCATAGTGATTTCCCAACTTTCAAAAATACAGGAAGCAATTGAAAATATGGTTTGGATAGGTACATTTTAGTCTTTAAACTAGCAATATTGCTCTTTAGCCCTTTGGAGAGGTCCTTGACTACACAATTTCCAAACGCAAAATATCTTTTGATTTCTTGACCATTGGTAGCAAGAATTTTGACTGTGGATTCAAGATAAAGTTATAGACAATTTCTATATTTTCTCCATCTTTTATGATATTGCCTATCAGCCCAGTGCTAAGGATTTTTATTTCCTTGATGTTGAGGTACAATCCACACTGAAGACTGTAATCTTTCTTTAACCTTTTGTAGCAAGTGTTTCAAGTCCTCCTCAATTCAGCAAGCAAGATTGGGTCATATGCATAGCAGATGATTACTTAATGATTATTGCACATGTAAGTAAACACATGCACACACATATATCTATATCTATCTATCTACCTATCTATCTATCTTTCTATGGTTAACATTATATTATATTGTTGTTATGTGCTGTCGAGTCGCCTGCAACTCATAGCGACCCTGTGTACAATAGCCCTAAACCCTGCTCTATTCCTTGCAAAACTTTTTTAATTAAATTTTATTAATTTTAATGAATATCCTTGCAAAACTTAATGTCTCTGACACACCTATTCCCATTACCCCAGTCACTGAATCAATCCTTCTCATCGAGGGTCTTCCTCTGTTGTGTTGTGCTTTCACACTCCCAATTGTGACATCCTTCTCCAAGGACTGATCCCGCCTTGCAACATGTCCAAAGTATGTCAGGCAGAGCTTCAGAATCCTTGCCTCCAAGGAGCAGCCTGGTCTTACCTTCTCTAGAACAAACTTGTTTGTTCTCCTAGCAGTTAACACCACAGCTCAAAGGTATCAGTTCTCCTTCTATCATCCCTACTCATTGTCCAGCTCCCTGATGCATAGCAAGTTATTGAAAAGACCTTGGCCTGTATCAGGTGCACCTTAGCCTCCAGACTGACATCGTTGCTTTTCAGTACTTTGAGGACGTCTCTGACAGCAGACTTTCCCAATGCAATAAATCTTTTAATTTCCTGGCTGCCGGTACCAAGAGTGTTGATTTTAGAGCCAAGCAAACTGAAACTGTCAAAAATCTAAATCTCTTCACCATCTATCATGATACTGCCAATTGGCTCAGTGGTTAGAATGTCTGTTTTCTTGATGTTGAGCTTCAATCCATATTAAAGGCTGTAGTACTTGACCCTCTACAGCAAGAAATTTTAGAAGCATATCTTTGCAGAATAGACATACGTATACTGAATGTGTCTCTACTAAACCCACCAATTGAGATATTAACCAATATATTTACTTTAAATAATGAATATATGTACATAAAGATCATAAAAATAACAAAACTGACAGTAATATACTTTGAGAATCCTGGATGAGTCTATGGCCAAAATAGAAGAACAATAAAGCATTTGTTATTAAGTAGCACACAAACTTATCATAAAAAAATCTTTAGAATGATAAAAATGAAATAGAGTATAAGAGAAAAAAAAACCCAAAAGAAAATAATAATAAAAATTACAACTTTAGAAATTCAATAATTAAACTCTTGGCTACTAACCAAAAGTCTGTTAGTTCAGACACATCCATGGGAATCCTTCCATGAAGCTTAGGAAACCACATGATTTGTCCTCTAGTGAGGTAGAGGTAGAATATACTCTTATGATTATGAGTTTTTAATCTTAATAAAACTTTATTGGTATCTTGAAAGACGCAACTATAGATTGGGAAATGATGTATCAGTATCATAGGAACATCAGTTCTCCATGAATTAATGTGCAACTTTTCTGAATATCTTAAACAATTCAAAATAAAGAGTTACAAAAATAAAGACTAATGCCATCTTTTAAAATATATATGTATTTCTTTCTTAACAGTCAGATTTAAGAAGAGAAAGTAAAACTTAAAATATATAATAGCTGTAAAGTCAAATTGCTTTAAATTTTCCATGCCTGTTCTACTAATTATTAGCTGTAATATCTTGGGAAAGTTAGTTCATTCAGCTTGTTTCAATTTCTTTGTTTAATACAAAGGTTTCCTAGGTTGCTGTTAAAAAGAGAATTTCAGTTGTTGTATGTAGATCACTTGGAAAGAGTTGGGTACATAATGTTAAACAAAATGCAATTTATTTTGCCATTTATCCTGAATGATGAAAGAAAGCATATTATTAATTACACTTTTAAAATCTCCCAAAACAAGTAAAAACTATTGCTGTAGAGTGGATTTCAACTCACAGTGTCCCTTGGTCAGGTTTCTAACATTGCAAATCTTGATGGAAGCAGACTCTCTCACCTTTGACCTATAGAGTAGACTAGGATTCTATTGGTCATCTTTTGATCAGCATCCAACGTGGATCAACAAAACGCCATCAATGTTGTTGTTCTAAGAGGCTGTTGAGTTGACTATGATTCATAGCAAACCAGCCTATGAACAACAGATTGGAACATTTTCCTATCCTGAGCCATCCTTATGATCTCTGCCACGCTTCAATCTCATTGTTGCAGTCACTGTGTCAATCTGTTTTGTTCTGCCACTAATGAATTATGTGTTGTTGTTGTTGTTGATGTGTACTATTGAGTTAGAACTGACCCATAGCTGACCATTCTGCAGGGTTTTCAGAGGCAGTTAGTTAATCACATGGGAGAAGATTGTCCATTCTTCTCTCCTGAAGCAGCTGTGACCTCAAAGTGTATTCCTTTGGGATTGTAGTGCAGCTTATTGCCACTGGGACACCAGAACTTCATAATAGTGTAAATATGATAATAGTAAGCAATATAGACATAATTATATATCTTCTAGGCATATGAAATCTTATTTAAGAAAGCATATTTTTCATTACTATTAAAAGCAGAAACAAAACTAATGAGAACCTAGACACATTAAGCAATAGCAACTGAGTGCCAGAAGACCATCTGTTCCAATCAAGACCTACTATTAATATTATTCTAGTTGACAAATCATCATTTCTTAATTATTTTTATTTTTTAAAAATTATTCATCTAGATTCAGGCAATAATTTTGATACTAAAAGATAATAAAGAGAGTTTTGAGAAAGCAGATAAATTTTTGTCAGAGGTAATACATGAACTTAAAACCACCCTACAGATTTAAAATGTTATATATAAACCTGAAAATTTCTGCAAGATAAGGATGAAATCTGTTCACTGTGTTGTTTGTTCTATAAATTTCAGAGGTGGAATGTAGAGTTTAGTCTAGATATAATTTGTAGATGTTGAGAAACTGTATAATTGCATATATTTAGAAGAAACACATAGATATGTTTGTGTCTATGTGTGTATGCAAGTATATATGTGTGTATATATATTTTTGCTTAGATTTTGTATAGTATCAACAAAATAGATCAGTAAAGGCCAGACTTTAAAAGGAGGAAAAGGAAACATTAGCTAGAGTAGGGGAAAGTTTAAGCAAAGATGAAAGGAATGCTTTTGAAACTCCATCACTTGAAAGGAAACGAAGAAATAGAAAAGGTATGGGGTGGTTAGAAAGATTCTGGGGAAAATGCCCAAAGACTAAGCTGGAATCTGATCTCAGAGAGCCAGCAGACTAGGGCGAGAGGCAAACATGTAGATGGCGGCACATCTGCATCCAATCAATTATTGTTCAAGAAATGCTCTGCTTCTTTTCTTTTCTGAAACCATCCTTCCAAGGGCCCTGAGGCTGTTGGAACATGTGTGTTTCCTCCTTAAAAACTTCTTCTCTTGGCATCAGGATGCCTGTCTTTGTTAATTTAACACAAATCCTAAAGTATACACATGAAACATTTACCCTAATTTAGTTCAAAAACATAATAATGTTGATTTGAATGTCTTGTCTTAAAATTTGAAATCTGCCTGAGTCATTAGTCTGTGTAGCTTCAACTAGTAGAAAACTGAAAATTGCAATAAAGTGACTTGAGCTCAGTCATGAACTGAGAACTCCTATAGATTAGGTTTCTTTTTTTTTTTTTAATTTGCACCTGTTTTTATTTGGAATTCTTCTCATCCCCCTTTTCATTAGAGTGTATTTAGTTTACCCTTACCTCTTGCTTTGCTTTATTCTTGTGTTTTCATGTGTGAACCTGTATAGGTGATACTGAATTAATAAACACCTTTTAAATTAAGTGTTTTCTTCTTTCTCTTCTATTCATTATAACATGTTTATGATAAATGCCAGATAGTTATAGAAAGTCTTCAGTCCATTTGTTCATAGGGTCCCTGTGAGTTAGTTTTGTTTGACTGGAAGGCAATCAACAACCTTATATCTTTTATCTAACCTAGGCTAAGAGTGATAATAGGGCAATGATAAAGTCCTTGACTGCTAAGCCAAAAATTGATGGGAGGAAGATACAAATTTCTCCAAGAGAGAAAAGACTAGGCAATGTAACAATTTTGGCCTAGAAATTCTTCTGGGACACTTCAACTGAGGATCCCTTATGCATCTGAATCTATTTGATGGCACATATCAGTTATAAAAACCAAATAATTAACGTCAGAAGTTCTGAAAATATTTGCAGGTCTTTATTATTACTCTTTCTTTAATGCTTTTAGAAATCAGGATATTTTTATTTTTTTAGCTGTTTATCATCTGACCTACTTTGGACATGTTGCAAGGCAGGACCAATCCTTGGAGAGGGATCTCCTGCTTGGGAGGGTGGAGACAGAGCAAGAGAGGAAGACCCTCAATGAAATGGATTGATTTGGTGACTGGGGAAAAGGGGGTAGGTGTGTCAGAGACAATTAGATTGGAACAGAATAGAGCAGAGTTTGGGGCTGCTGTACATAGGGTCACTATGATTTGCAGAGGACTCAAAGACACATAACAACAAGCTGTCATATTGGAATTAGATTGTTGTTGTTGTTATGTGCTGTTGAGTCACTTGTGACTCATAGCGACCCTATGTATAACAGCCCTAAACTCTGCTTTGTCTGTGCCAATCACACTGTCTCTGATGCTCCCATCCCGATTACTCCAGTCTTTGAATTAATCCACCTCATAGAGGGCCTTCTTGTCCTGCGCTGTCCCTCCACCCTCCCAAGCCTGATGTCCTTCTCCAAGGACCGGTCTCTCCTTATAATATGTCCAAAGTATGTTAGAGGGAGCCTCAGAATCCTTGCCTCCAAGGAGCTGCCTGGTTTATCCTTTTCCAGGGTATTATCTGACTTAATTAAATTTGTACTTCTATCCTATTAGTTGTTCTCAGGTTTATAATTTTCCTCAGGATATTTTTTTCCCCCTGCTGCCCTGTCATATCAGGTATCTTATCAAACTAAACCTTACTTGCCTCATTTCTATTTTATTTCTTTAGAAAATTTGCAAAGTTCTAAGGAACTATGTAGTGAGTCACTTGCAATGTTTATGCAAATATTTCTTATTTCCCCAAACTTAATTCTATTTCTGCAATAAATATTCTTGAAAATTACCCCCTCAAAGCTATGATCCACATAGTGGTAGATGTCTGTCTCACAAACAGGAGAAATGCATGAGTTTCAGGACTACTTTCCAGTGGATAACAACATCTGAAGAGAAAAAATATAGTGAAATAATGTGTTTCATGTCATAGGAGAGACTTGAGAAAAATTTATGTGCAACAAAGAACTATATTTGAATATAAACTTAAGTAAAATATCTTCTTCTTTCTCAAATTGATGTTGAAAAGATAGAAATAGAGAAGCATATGAGGAAAAGAGGACAAAATATATATTTGTGAAATATTACCTAACAGGAACCATCAAAATACAACTGGCATTTCCCACATTTGTGAAGGGTAACATGCAAACAGAGATTGGAAGATGAAGATAAAACAAGCTATTAGTGATTACTTAATAGCTGAAAATTAGTCATTGAAAGAAAACTATATTAGTCTAGATGAAGAGAAAGTTTAAGTAGGGTACTGCAATTATCATGTTAATATTTCAGAAAGATAGTTATAACTTTAATGAAGAAAATGGATTGAAGAACTATAAATTAGAATTGGTGGAATGAGTTGAACTCATTTGATTTTTGAGGTAGCTGATAAAAACTGGAGATATGAAGTGGTAATCTGATTTAAAAGAAGAAAGTGAAATTATGTGCTCAAATGAAAATTGGTAATAAGAAGACAAGCACAATTTTCATTGTGTTTTTTAGGTGTCAGATTCAGACTCATTGCTGTCAAGTTAGAACCAACTTGTAGCTGACTCTTCTAGAGGTTTTCAAAGTTTGTAAATTGCCTGAGAGGAGACATCACATCTTTCTCCCATAGAGTAGCTGGTAGATTCAAACCACCAGAGAGTGTTGCTGATAAGTCACACAATGCCCTGTGAACTAAGACACGCAATCTGTGGTTATGGGTGTAGCAATTAAAATTTCAATTTGAATTTGAGTGATGGAGATGTCAATTAGCAGAAACTGTTGATTTAGGTCAAAATTAGAGTTAATGGTTTAGCAACTAAAGCATACATAAAATAAGTGACATTCTGTTCATGAATTAAACTCCCCAGCTAAATGTTAGGTATAATAGAAATGTTTGAGATGGTGATTATTGGAGCTGAAATAGAATTGCGAGAAAGAGGGAAAAGAGAGTTGTGAGATGACTGAGAAATAGAACCAGATGAACTAATAAGTAAATATCTATGGACTTAAGAACATTTAAATTGTGGTGTTAGTTAAGAATATTGAGAAATAGCACAGAATAATAAAAGAACAAATAAATACTTCTTGGAAGACATACAGCCAGACTGCTCTTTAGAAGTAGAAATTGTGAGATTTCATGTCACAAACTATTTTCAGTAGAGGTCAGTTACTAGAGAAGAACACCAAGTTTAGAAAAGTGGAGGGTTATGGAAAGAGAGGAAGATCTTCAATGAGATAGAATAACGTGGTGTCTGTAACAATGGATTTGAGGCAATCAAGATTGTGAAAAGGAGACACTATCAGGCAGGATTTTGCTCTTTTGTACACGAAGTTGCCAAAACGTGAATAGAATCCAGTTTAACAGCGCTTTACAACAACAAAGCATGTTTATTAAATTATGTCTTCAAAAGACCAAGTATGAAGATCTTTATTGGATTGGAGGGAATATAGAGCAGATTTTAAGAAGTAAAAGGAAGAGAAATGGAGACAGAGATTTCAGAGTTCACCTTTAAGGGAGGTTAAAATTTTATGGAACACAAATTAGGCAATATGCTATAGAGAGCCAAGAGCGAGAACATTTTAATAGTGGGCATACATGTACGAGTGCTTACTTGGAGTAAGTTTGCCATAGAGAAGCGAGAGTGTTTGAATAGTAGAATAGTATTAGAGCTACTATTACAGTAACTGCTATGACTGATAATTGACAGTTCTACGTGAGTGAATTTCAACAAGATGTGAAAGAAGTGAAATGGGTACTTAGAGCAAATAAATTCACACATGTTAAAATGTGTCACATGGAGAGCTCTGATGGCTTAGTGATTAGAAGTTGCACTGTCAACCCAAAGTCACATGATTTCAATCCACCAGCTGCTGCATGGGAGAAATATAAGCAATGACTTCCTGTGTGAGTAACAGCCCCTTAACATCTGCTCGAGGGTTAGCTATTGATAGTTTCAACTTGACCGTACGCAATAATAACAACATTAAGTCACATAAAGTGAAACTTGTGGTATCCAAAACCTGACTTTGCTTTGGTTTTTCTTTTTGAGTCTTAGCACTTTTCGTTCACAAATTTTGATTGAAAAATACTTTTGTTTTCCTTCTCTAACAGGTTTCTGCTTACACAATTTACAGGCATAACTGTATTGCACAGTTACAAGGAACTTATGGAACAATATTTAAATAAAAATAATGACTAGTGGTAGAACATTGAGAAGTCGTTTACCAGAGGGGAAAAATATCTCTTGGCAAGCGGGACCTATTTATAATGATAATTGCTTATTCCAATAATTACATACATTTTGTTTTAGAGGCCCAAATTCTCATACTCTTACATTATTGATGTAACTGACTTCAAATAACTCTTTCATAATTTACCTCAAATGTAAAATTAATCCTCACTGATGTGTAGTTGGAACTGACTCATAGCTGACCCTCCGTTGAGTCACTGAAACAGTAAATTGCACAGAAGGAGATTGCCTGGAGAGGCCTTTGGGTTAATAATACAACCCTCTATGAACTACATCAGAGCTTTTTGCAGTGTTCCCAGTTTACCTATTTTCCTCCCCATCCTTATGTAATTTTTATTTCTACACCTATATGCTTTTACACTTGTTTTTCAAGTACTTTCATCACTATTTTTTGTAATATTTCCTTTCCTTTACCTGTAAAATTTTATAATTATATTGGACAAATTAGAAATATTTTACTGCATGACTTAAATTGCTCAGATATGACAATCCAGAGGAAGATGAATTCTCAATACAAAGGTGAAACCTACCGTTCTCGAAGTTCAAACCCATCAACTGCTTCTTTGAAGACAGACAATCTCTTCTCATGCATTTTATGGCCTCTTAAAACTCATTGTAGTGTCCAAAATGAGTTGGTTCCACTGGAGCGGACACATATAACAGCAATATCATCTTATATATAAGTGATCTCCTATTTTACCAACTTAATATTGTACTTCTTGGATGATTTGCTTAACATACAGATTAAGTATAGAGAAAGGATACAACCCTGAGGCACAACTCCCCTGATTTTGAACCATGTGGTATTTCCTTGTTCTTTGGACAATTGCTTCTTGGTTTATGAATAGGTTTCACATGGACATAGTTAAGTGTTCTGGGATTCTCATTATTCTCTATGTTAACCATAATCTGTTATGAGTCACACAGTCCAATGACTTTATATAGTTAATAAGACACAATATTTTCTGAGGTACATCAAGAGACAAATTGCATTGGGAAAGTCAGCTGTCAGGGACTTTTCCAAAGTACTGAAGAGCAACAACATCAGGCTGGAGACTAAGGTGCATCTGAGCTGGGCTAAAGTCTTAACAATTGTTTACTATGCATCAGAGAGTTGAACAGTGACTAGGAATGATATAAAGAGAATTGATGCCTTTGAGCTGTGGTGCTGGAGAAGACTGTTGAATAGATCATGGACTGCTAGGAGAACAAACAGATTTATCCTGGAGAGGGTGAAGCCAGGCTGCTCCTTGGAGATAAGGATTCTGAATTTTCATCTGACATACTTTGGGCATGTTGCAAGGAGAGGCCAGTCCTTGGAGAGGGAATTCATGTTCCAGAGAGTGGAAGAACGGCACAGGAGAGTAAGACCCTTGATGAAACAGATTGATTCACTGATTGAGGTGACAGGAGTAGGTGTGTCAGAAACAGTGAGGTTGGCACAGGATAGAGGAGGATTTAGGGGTCTTGTATATAAGGTTGCTATGAATTTCAAGTGACTCGACAGCACATAACAACAACAACAACATCTGCATTTATGTACATGGAGAAATGATGAAAGTTATACAAATGTTCAGGTCTTTCATTCATAGGGTCGCTATGAGTCACCTGCTACTCGATGGCACTTAACAACAACAACATCGGCTTCCAGCCAAGGTCCATTTGACATCAGAAAATATGTCCCTCATTCCAAAGCCTCCTCTGAATCCAACTTTAATTACTGAAGTGTTGTTATCGTTGTTGTTAGGTGCTGTCAAGTCGTAAATGACTGACTCATAGTGACCCTATGAAAGAAAGGCCTGAACGCTGTTCATACAGGGTTTCCAGATAAAAGTCATTTTGGAAGTGAATTCCACTCCTGCTTCTAGGCTTGTTTTAGTTGGGAAGCTCCAGCAAAAATTGTCCACCATGGGTGACCATTACCACATTTGGCACATCAGTGTCCCAGTGTTCAGGATCACAGCAAACACGAGTTACCTCTATACAGCAATGCACAGACCAGTGCTATACCACCTTGAAGAATGTTTGACAGGAAAACAATCTGAACCTGGCCTGAGGGCTGCAGATTAAAATCGCCCACCTTCGACTTGGTAGTAGAACCTTCTATCCACTAGGCCAACGTAGCTCTATGTCTCTAGGTACTGAAGTAGCTACATTAATTGTTGTTTGTTTTATTTTCTTCTTAATCTTCAACTAGATTTTACTTTTATGTGATAATGATGATATTGTTATATGATTCCACACTCTGTTGGATCTTTTTTTTATAATGGAAACAAATATAGATATATTCCAGTCAATTATTCAATACCTGTCTTCCAAATATCTTGACACATTCTAGTGAATAGGTCTTGGCTGCATTTGTTTGTTGAAATATGTCAGTTTATATTCCATCAATTCCTGAGACCTCATTTTTTGCCAATGTCTTCAGTGCTACTTGAACTTATTCTTTAATTACCTTTGGTTCTTGACTGTAGGCTACTTCCTGAAATGTTTCAATGCTGACCATTTATTTGTGGTACATTGACCCTATGTGTTCCTTCCATCATCTTTGATGCTTCATGAAGCAGTCAAGATTTTCCTGATAAAATCCCTCAGTATGAGTCGGAAACGACTCGACGGCACATAACAACAACAACAACATCCTTTCTCTATATCTATTCAATTGTATGCTGCAAAATTCAAGAAGTTGGGCTGTAAGAAGAAGAAAGTGACACCAAAATTGGAGGAAGACACATCAGGAGATTGCATCATGCAGATCACAAGTTTACAGAAAGTAAAGAACGCTTGATGTTTATCCTAAAGAAGATCAAAGGCTACAGACTTCAATATGGATTACTTTCCAATTTTCTCAAAGCAAAAATCCTCACTATTGGATATATAAGTAGCATCAAGAGAGACAAGGAAAAGAAACAAAGTTGTGAATGATTAATGTGGATTCACAATCAACACTAGTAGTAGCCACCATTGAATAAAAACAAACAAATAAAAAAATCAAACTTGCCACATTGGGAAAACAGCCTGCTTAAGATTGCTCCAAAATCCTAAAGAGCAAAGGCATCAGTTAAAAGACAGGTAAGCATGATTCAATCCATAGTATCTTTAATTACTTTCTAAGCATCTGAAAACTGGACAATGAATAAGGATGTCAGACGAAGAATTGGTGTCACTGAATTATGTTGTTAGAAAAGAATACTGAATATCCTACAGTCTGAAAAATAAAAAATGTTCATCTGGCAAGAAGCAAATTAGATGTCTTTTTAGAGGCAAGGTTGGTAAAATTTAGGCTCATTTATTTTGGGCATGCTCTAAGGAGGGGGAAGTCTTTGGAAAAGGTTATCATTCTGTGAAAGATAGAGAATCAGAGAAAAAGATCTTCAACAAAATAGATTTACAAAGTAACTGCAGTGATAAGTTTGAGCATATTAGAAATTGTGAGGATGACACAGAATAGGCAAGATTCAGATCTGTTGTTCATAGGGCCGCTATGAGTTGTTTTCAACTCTTGAGGACACATAACAACAATGTATTACCAGTCTTCAAAGTACAGCATATGAATAATTCTGTCCACCTTAAACTGTGGGAGACAATAATATCTTATTAGTAATATCCCTCCTCATTTGCCATGTGTAATCTGTGCTTTAGTGTTTTTTTTTCCACAGTCCTCTATATATGTATTTCCTCTAAATTTTCTCCCTAGTATTTATTATTATCTGATATGTATGCGTACATATCATATATCCCTTTGTGTATGTACCTTATATACAAAATATATCCTTTCTTTGCCTAAACTTGGCTATCAAATTGATCAACCATTAGTGCAATCAAGATGCACTAAGCACTGACTGTAATTCCAAAGGATTCAGGCTTCAATCCACCAGCCGCTCTGCAGTAGAAAAATGGGCATCTCCTTCCTTTAGATTAACAGCTTCTGAAAACCTGCCAGATGGTCAACTATGGGTTGGTTCCAACTCAAACAGTATACAACTACAATGTAATGCAAAAGTTGAAAATAATATAGAAGGGACCGTAGTTGGGAAACAGACTGGTGTCAGGAGTGAACCTGAGCAAGGAATGTTTAAATTTTGTATGTTCAATGATTTATTCGCTGAAAATACTTTTAAGAAACAAACTGTAAATATATACATGAGCCTCATCTGATGGATTTCACAGGAATTAGATTGACTACATCTGCAGTAAGAATCATTGGATCAGTATCACCAGTCAAACCAGGCAAAGTGCTGTCTGTGGACTAAATTATTAATTTGTCATGTGGAAGTTCAAACTGGAGTCAAAGAAAATGAAAAGAAGTCCACAAGAAACAGCATCTGATCTTGAGAATATCTCACCACATGAATTTAAAAATAATATCAAGAATAGGTATGAGACATTGAACACTAATGATAGAAGACCAGATATGCAGTAGGATGAAATCAAGCATATCGTTCATGGAAAGAGCAAAAGGTCATCATCACATAAGCAGAGGAGAGAGAAAAGAAAATAGACTTCGGAAGAGATACTTAAGATTATAATAAAGAAGCTAAAACAAAAGGAAGAGATACCTAAAAGAAGAGATGAAGAGAAGATTTGAAAGGGCAGCTAAAGAAGACAAAGAGAATTATTATAATGAAATGTGCAAAAGGACTGGTGTCAGAGAATAAGAAGGGAAGAACTAACTCAGCATTTCTCAAGCCTCAAGAACTAAAAAAAAAAAAAAGTAGGAAAAAAATTCAAGCCAAGTTGCAATACTGAAAGACGTTATGGGCAAAATCTTGAATGATCCTGGAAACATCAAAAGAAGATGGAGGGAATACACAGAATCATTGTCCCCAAAAGACTTCTAAGGTTAGCAATAAAATATTTCAGGAAGTACCATATGAAACAGAACCAATGAAGGAAGAAGTTGAAATTTCACTGGGGAAAAAAGGCCCTAAAAATTGGTGGGAAAATTGGCATATTTCATTGTGTCAGGAAATTTGGAAGACAGCTACTTGACTAAATTACTGGAAAAGATCCATTCTGATCAAATAGACTATGGGAAATAATAAACAATATCATTTTTATCACCTATAAGCAAAAAATTGCTAAAGATGATCAAAAAATGGCTAGAACAGTACATTAACAGACAACTACCAAGGTTCAGGCTGGGTGTAGTAGAGGTCCTAACATCAAAGACAACACTGTTCATATAAGATAGCTTAACAGAGAACAGAGAATTCCAGAAGAATGTCCATTTGTTTTATATTGATTATTCAAAAGTATTTGGCTGTTTGAGTTATAATAGTTATGGTTAACATTGAGGAGAATGGGAATCCCAGAAGACTTGACTGTGGCCATACAAAATCAACACCTAGACCAAGAAGTTGCTGGAACAGAACAAATGAACACTGCACTATTTAAGATCAAGAAAGGTGTGTATTAAGGCTGTGTCCTTTTTACATACCTATTCAACCTGTATGCTAAGCAAATTATCTAGGAAGTTGGATTCTATGAAGAAGAATGTGGCATCAGAATAGAATGAAAATTCATCAGCAACCTGTATTATGTAGACAGCACAACCTTGTTTGGTGAAAGTGAGGGGAAGTGATGAAATTAGTGGATGATTTGGAATACAAAAGAATAAGACATGAACTCCTTGGGGGGGGAAACTAGAGGAAAAAATTCTTCTTTTAGAGTTTACGAAGTAGAAATCTTTTTATGAAAAAAGTCACATATTCAACTTAGCATGAGTTTAAGGTGTGTTTACAACAAGAAATATGGCCAAGGATGTAATAATAGAGAACTACCTTTGATTTTTATTAAACTCAGTGGAAGTTTAGTGACTGCTGAGACAGAGTACCTAGCAATCTCTATTACTCATTAAAGCAGCTGCTGGAAAACTCCTATAACTAGCTCTGGGTTTTCAATGATTGGTTTTAGACCAATTGGACAGGTCATGTGCTGTTCAGGAATAATACAGCAAAGCACTTTGATTAAAACTTTTGCTTCATTTGTACAACCCTTAAGAAAAAGTACATAGCCAAAACTGGTAGTGGGTTAGTAGTCACTTAAATTGGTTATTTATTGCAAAAGCAATACTCATTATTTTACATAAATGGTCACCTAGTTTGTCTACTAATAAAACTACCGGTCTACCAAGGAACAAAAAACTTCAGAACTCTTGGGAAGTTGACCCTGAGTTTTCCCTAATGAACAATGAACTCTCAGGAATGTGCTGGTGATGTTTTCTATCAGTTATTTCACTTGGTGAGCTGGCAGGCATGTAACCAGTGTTTGAAAAAGACATTTTAAAAAACTTGCATAAGCGAAATGGGACAGCATAGTATGAAACCCTCTGAGTTGTGTAATGATGTTTCTCACACTTGGAGAAACTTTTTCTGTGAAGGCAGTATCTGCCGCTTTGTATCTCCATGGGGGTGCTGGAAATCTGGTAGGCTGGCACTATTGACTGAAAGTGTGGTGTAATGTCTTCTACTTCTTATGGAAGTCTCTGAACAGAGAGGTTTCTATATCCTCAGCCATAAATTACATTTTAAAGGAAATTATTTCACTCTGCCAACTGGCAATTTTCCATCAGCCAACTCTTGCCCCATTGTTACACATCCAGGAACATGCAGAAAATTAAACATGAAGCCAAGTATATAATTATAATGTAGTTTGCTTAACCTCCATAGAAAACCTTAATCCCAGTTTTTTTTTCTTTTGCGTTGTTTTTGTGAGTTTTCTGCCCTCATGAAGAATTTTTTTAAAATTATACAATCAAGGGAGCTCTGGTGGCCTAGTGGCAAGACGCTGCACTGCAATCCCTAAGGTATGCAGTTCAAATCCACCAGATGCTTTGCTGGAGAAGGAGGGAGCAATCTCCTCCTGTACCAGTCAGATCTGATTTGACGGTAAAGTAAAAAATAATACAATAAAAAAAATTATACAATCCCTTTTAGAAAGTAGACTAGAGTAAGATTTGAATTTGTTTAAAATATAGAAAGTAGATAAAAGTAAAAATATGAGTGGATATTACTCATCAACACAGGTGCAAAATATTTTTATCACAGTACTAACAAATAAAATTTAAAATTATATAAACATGATGAAATAACATGACTAGTTGAATGAATCTCAGTTATGCAAATGCTTTAAACTTTCAATAATCAACTAATGTCTTCCACTGAGACAAACTAAATTTTGCCTATAGCTTAAAGCACTGTGATCAAAATTTTCAGTCATGATACTGCAAGAACTCCTCAATAATACTGCAAGAATATATTAGAAAGTTTCTTCCATGTCAACACTACACCTTAGAAGGTGAAAAGAAGTATGTCTCTTTAGAACAACAGGTTCTTAACCTATTTGTTTGGTATTTGTCATCAATACAATAATTAACCCAATTCTATCTGGAACTTTCTGCTTGAAAAAAAAGTCTCTTTTGTCTCAGATCACCTTTTAAAGTACAATAATAAGAATAAAAATCCTCCATGGATGAAGAGGAGATTGAAACTGGACTTAGCTTCCCCCACCAAACAGGTACGCCCACCTCTCCCAGAAGCCCTCAGATCAAGCCAGAGCACTGCAATGCTTTGAGGCAAGGCCAGGAGGCAGGACGCAGTGTGGCAGAGAAAAGGAGGTTCAGGAGGGAAATCGAGGCACAGGAGGCAGAGACTTAGATTCCCCCTCCCCAAACAGTGTGCTGCAAATAGAAGAGGCCCTTAGCTACAAGAAGTAAAACCCAGAGCAGAAATTCAAGGGAAAGGACTTTTGCTCAGAACCATCAGAAATAGGAAGCCTTCACTAACATTAATACCTTGTTGGACTTCAGACACCTAAACTCAAGAGACACTAGCCAGAGCATAAGAAGCTGGCAGCAGCTTGTAGCATTTCAAATCACAGAGCCAGAAAGCTTGAGATATAAGCCATCCTATCAAGGGCTGTATAGCAGGAGATAGGTGTTGAATGGAGTAGGTGGGAGTAAAAGTGAATACTGGTGGAGCAGGGAAATGGATGGGTCAAGTGTCACAAGATTGACCATCCACTTCCAAAATGACATGCTTTCAAAGCCCTATGTACAATAGAACACACTTAGACTAGCAGTTGGACAACTGAGGTGGAGCTTTCAAGTATGGAAACACAAAGGAAGAGGAACAGTTGTAAGCAGACCCTAGTGACTGGAGCATAGAATGTTAGAACTATGAATGTTGTTGTTGTTGTTGTTATGTGCCATCGAGTCGTTTCCGACTCATAGCGACCCTATGCACAACAGCCCTAAACCCTGCTCTATCCTGCGCCAACCGC
>NW_006399789.1:253641-277503 GCF_000299155.1 Elephantulus edwardii | reverse complement strand
CATGCAGTGTTGCCCTGCTCTGTTCTGACTACTGCCTCTTGATCCAAGTACAGGTTTCGCATTAGCACAATTAAATGTTCTGGGATGTAGGAACATTAAATATTGTTAAGGAAGAAATAGCACTCATAAGTATTGACATGCTAGGTATTAGTGGAATGAGATGGACAGGGATAGGGTATTGAGAGTCAATCATATGATCTACTATTCTGGAATAGAAAGGTTAGGAAAAATGGGGTTGCTTTTATAGTTAAAAAAGTCATTTCTAAATCTGTCTTGAGGTACAGTATTGTGAGTGATGGGATAATATCCATACTCATGTAAGAAAGTCCAGTGAATACCACTATCATTCAGATAAATACACCATCAACTAGAGCCAAAGGAGAGGAAGTAGAAGATTTCTACTAACTTTTGCAGTCAGAGATTGACCAAACAGGTAATCAAGATGCATTAATAATAATAGATGACTGGAATGCAAAGTTTGGAACAGAGAAGAATAATCAGTAGTTGGAAAAGATGGACTTGTTGACAGAAATGAAGCTGGATATAGAATGATAGAATTTAGCACAATCAACAATTTATTCGTTGCAAATACATTTTATAAGAAACATAAGCACAGGCTATAGACTTGGATTTCACCTGTTTATTTTAATCTCTCTCATTGGCATGAAACCTCTTTGACTACACAAGATTTATTTGTTTTTGGAGTATACTTGTTATGCTGGTAGTGTGCTTTTGACCAAGAGCTCACCCTCCAGCAGGTTGTTCAGAAGTAGCTAATTGCACAAGAGTTAAGGCCTAAAATTATACCTGTGCCGTAGTAAGTGGAGAACAAGCATTATTTGCATAACTGAAGAATCAGTACATGGACAAATGGTACCTAAAAGCAAGTATTAGAAAGTTGATAATGCAAAATTGAGTATAACACAGGATTCATGAAAGAATTTATAGAGACACAAATTAAAACAGGCAAGTAAGTAAATTTGTAGAAAAATGTGCATAAATCATATTCAATAAAGTTTATTACATCATATTATGAAAGAAAGAGATAGTGATGCTAAGTTGGTTATAAATTATTATGCTTTTCAGATTGAAATTAAAAGAGAATATGACATGTAAATTATAGTTTTTAATATTTCTTTCAAAGCCTGATTTAGTAGCAGAAAATACTAATCTTTTAAGCCTTTATAGTGACATTTACTTTTTATTTAATTTATTTTATTATCTTTTGGCTGACTTCACTGGAGCCTCAAGTCACCTGCTTTAAGCAGAAATGAATCTATACCTTTTCAGAGATCGACGTAAGGCTCATCTTTGGATAAATCCCTCTTACTCAGTAGTTGTTCCAGGGGTATTATAGGACTCAGTCAAGTCAATTAGCATTACTGGTGGGAAATTACTACAAAAATAGTGGTTTTCTACTTTTTGTGGGTGATTATTGCCTATAAGGATATTACAAAGCGGTAGCAGTTCTTGGTAGCCACTTTGTTATTCTGTAGAAGAGGTTTTCTGCACACTAACTAAAAACAAAGACAAGCTAAAGAAATGAAGAGAAGATATATGTACTTGATACCTTGTTTGTAAAACTTATATAACTAGGTCTGAAATGCATTCACTCTTTCATGTTCAAAGTCTTACCTGAAAAATTTATTTACATTGATATTTTAGTGACTGGAAGATACAAACAAATAATACCCTTTTGAAACTGTTAGATTTCTCTTCCTACACTACCAAATGTTCAAATGAATCTGTGTTATTATGTTTTTATTATTATATTAAAATGAAACGAATTCTCAGTACACATGCTGTGATTTACAAATAATATATGAACTATAAATTGTTGTTGTGCCATCACATGACTACACAAGTCAAGATCAACTCATAGCTTACTTTCCAGAAGGTTTTCACAGGTTGCAAATTTCACTGGAACAGGATATCCATTTATTCCTTCAAAGTAGCAGATGAATTTGAACTGCTCAGTGTAACTTCTTCTACACTAGACCACTATAGCTCCCTAAATTATAAATAGTATGGGAAAATTTTATTTTACACACTTTGTTCAAGTTAAAAGTATGGGCCAACCCTTGAAAAATTAAACTAAGTAAAAGAGAGGAAGATTCTCACAAAGGTAAATAGACACAGTACCTGATCAGTGGCTTTAAGTATGACAAAGATTTTGAGTATGGTCCAGGATTGGGCAATTTGTTCTGTTTTACAACAGTCACTGGCTGGGACCTGACTTGACACACTTAACAATAGCCCAGCATTGCACAGGGGTTCATTCTGTTGTACAACAGTTACTAGCAGTGGGGACTGACTTGTCAGCAGTTAAAAATAATAATAATATGGGGGAAACAGAATAAATGAACCATGGAATAAATATAAGTAAACGTGAATAGTTTTGGTAAAGTTTTAAAAATTTTTATGAGTGTAATTGTTCTCTTTTCAATAAAAGAGGTAATTAGAACTTGCGTTAGTAAATTTCAAAAATAGTGTGTATCTTTAAATATATGTTTTGAAATCTTGGCTGAAAGCAGGGAAAACCAGAGTAATGTCTGTGTATCATTGACTATGCAAAGGCATTTGACTGTGTGGATCATAACAAACTGTGGCTCACTCTCAGAAGAATGGGAATCCCAGAACACTTGATTATACTAATGTGAAACTTACACTTGGATCAAAAGGCAGTCGTCAGAACGGAGCAAGGAAACACTGCATGGTTCAAAATTGGGAAGGGCATACGCCAGTGATGTGTCCTGTCTCCGTACCTTTTCAACCTGTATGCAGAACAGATTATCCAGGAGGCTGAACTCTATGAGGAGGAATGTGGGGTCAGGATTGGTGGAAGATCTATCAACAATCTGCATTATGCAGATGACACAACCCTGCTTGCTGACACTGAGGAGGACCTGAAGCGCTTGCTGCAGAGGGTCAAGAACTGCAGTCTTCAATATGGATTGAGGCTCAATCTCAAGAAGACAAAGATTCTCACCACTGGACCAATTGGCAGCATCAGGATGGTTGGTGAAGAGATTGAGATTGTTCACAGCTTTAGTTTGCTTGGCTCCACAGTCAACACTCTTGACACCAATAGCCAGGAAATTAAAAGATGTATTGCGACGGGAAAGTCTGCTGTTAGAGACCTTTCCAAAGTTCTGAAGAGTATTGGTGTCTCTCTTGAGACTAAGGTGCATCTGATAAAGGCCATGGTCTTTGCTATTACTTGTTATGCATCAGTGAGTTGGACAATGACTAAGGAGGATAGAAGGAGAATTGATGCCTTTGAGCTGTGGTGTTGGAGAAGAGTATTGGCGGTACCATGGACTGCTAGGAAAAGGAACAGATTCATCCTGGAGAGGGTAAAACCAGGTGGCTCCTTGGAGGCAAGGATTTTGAGGCCCTGTCTTACATACTTTGGACATGTTGCAAGGAGTGACCGGTCCTTGGAGAGGGACATCATACTTGGTAGGGTGGAGGGACAGCACAGGAAAGCACAGGAAGCAAAGGCCCTCTATGAGGTGGATTGATTCAGTGCCTGGGTGTATTCAGGGATGCGTGTATTGGAGACAGTGCGATTGGCATAGGGCAGAGCAGGTTTTAGGGCTGTTGTTCACAGGGTTACAAGTGACTAGATGGCACATAACAACAACAGCAACAACATGTTAAAAATATTTTTTCTCATTTTTTCTGCTACCAGAGGATCAGAGGATAGCCATAAGCCTTTTTTTTTTTTTTTTTTTTATTTTGTGTGCGTGTACCGTCAAATCAGATCTGACTGGTACAGGAGGATATTGCGCCTCCTTCTCCGGCAGAGCGTCTGGTGGATTCGAACCGTGTTCCTCTGGGATTGCAGTGCAGCTTCTTAGCCTCTTGCCACTAGGCCACCAGAGCTCCCCCAGCCATAAGTCTTATTTTTTGATGTATTTATGGATTCATTCAAAGTAAATATCTTTTTTAAATAGTTTTTAAAAAAATTTATACTAGTTTACTTACAAAGTTAATAAACATTGTTTTTACACTGAATATTTCCCATTTCCTTTGCCCATTCCTCCCTCTACACATCACATTATGCAACACTATGGTTACCACTTTTACTAATCCTCACCCCTTTGCTAGTAAAATACCTTTTTTAAGAACACAAACAACTATACACATGAACCTCACCGGATTGACTGCAGAAAAATCTAATTAATGCACAAAAATCTAATTAATTAGGTCTGTGGAAAAAGTCATTGGAAAAGCTCAATATCATATTTCATATCCAAATTCAAGTTCAAGTTGGAGAAAACGAAAACAAATCCACAACACCCAAGATAAAATATTTAGCCTATGTCACCTGAACTTAAAAATTCTCTTAAGAAGAGATTGGAGGCATTTAACAATGATTGAAGACCAGAGGAGTTGTGGGATAACATCAAGGATACCATCCATGAAAAGACCAAAGATCATTACAAAGACAGAGGAGAAAGAAAAAAAGAAAGAATCAAAATGGATGCTAAAAGAGACCTTGAAAATTGCATTAGAGCACTAAGAAGTCAAAACAAAAAGAAGAGATGTGGAAGTAAAAGAGGCAAACAGAAGATTTCAAATGGCAACTCAAAAAAGATAAAGCAAAATATTATGATGGAAAGTACAAGGACCTGGATTCAGAGAATAAATAAAGGAAGAACTCACTCAGTATTACTCAAGCTGAGAAAATTAAAAAATGAATTAAAGAAAGCTTCAAGTTGCAATACTGGGATGCTATAGACAAACCTTTGAATGATTCAGGAAGCATCAAACGAATATAGAATCAATACACAGAGTTATAGTACCAAAAATAATTGGTCAACACGGAAAAAGTTCAGGAAGTACCATGTGAACAAAAGCCAGTGGTAATGGCGGAAGAATTTCCAGCTGCATTTAAGGCATTGGCAAAAACAATAAGGCCCCAGGAGTCAATGGAATACCAACCGACATGTTTCAATTAACAGATGCAGCCTTAGATGTACTCACAAGACCCATTCCAGGAAATTTTGAAAATAGCTGATGACAGATTGTAGATAGCCATAAATCTCAATCAAAAAGTAGTTCAAGTGCCAGGACAATATGGCACAATGTGTATTAATCTTACTAGAGGGTTTTTGTTTCCTTTTCTTATTTTAAGAATTGAGGTATGATTTTAATGTATTTTTCCACTTACTTCAATCTCTCCAGCTCTCAATGGCATCTCACAAGAACAAATTTAAGCTGAATTATAGTTACATTTTCTCTGAATCAAAACCTTTCCTTTTTTCCACGGTCTTTTCCCTCTTTATATGATATGTGCTGAATCAAAGTATCTCTCCTGAGCAAATGCAGCCATAACAAGGGCCAGGAACATACCATAGATAAGTAGCTTGAGAATCCCTAGGGTTCCCTTTTAAAAGATTTGACTTTGCTAATAGCTTTCAGGTGTCATGTGAATGATCCTTGTGGGACTTTCTAGACGGCTGCCATCTTGAAAGAGTGATGACTCAGCACTTATCCCGATAGATGACATCTTGCCAGAGGAAAACCTACAGTGCATGGATAGTGATGACTAAACAGTTTACTAAAAAGACTCCACCATGGAGGCCAGGTACGTGTGCCAAATTATTTTAATAATCTCTCCTTTTGGAAAACAGCCCTGCTTTTTTAGCCTCCTAAAAGTTCTGAGTAAGTATGAACTCTTTCCCCTGCCCTACAAATTTCCTCCCAGAAGTGTCCTGTCTGGAGGCAAGTTTGGGAAGCACATACCCCTCTGGCTCTTAAATGCATGCATAAAAGAAAACTGCTTTTTTTTACTCCAGCCCCTATCTCTAAGATAGGTTTCATGGGCAGCCGGTGGCAAAAGCATGTTTTTCAATAAATATATGTTCTGTTAAATAGGACGATATGTGCTTTGAACGTTGTGCAAACATCATATCATATATTTAGCACGCAAATGCGTTTGAATTGATAGAAGCAGTACTCACCGATTTTTCTAGCTTCCTATTGTATAATGACTTTTCTTTCACTGCTAAACCAACACACCTCCTGTGCCTATTGCTTTTGCACTGGTAGTGTTGGGGCTCAGAGTCATGCTACATTTCACAGAATTTTAAAAAGAAAATGAAATAGAAATAATGCTACAACACCCAAATTATTTGTCATACACAAGGTTGTATGTGCCGAGTCAAAGCATCTTGGCTGAAAGCAGAGAGTAACAGATTACCTATCTGTGGTATATTGAATACGCAAAGGTACTTGACTGTATACGTACTAGATAAATGCTGTTGTAGAAGAGCTTCAGGCCTTTTATTCACAGTGTCGCTATGAGTTTTGCTCAACTCAAAGGGAATCAACATCATAATGGATTATGGCTAACATTGACAAGAATGGGAATTCTATAATTATGCTTACACCACATCTATACTTACAAAGAAATTGTTGTCTAAACAGACCAAGGAAACACTTCTTTTTTTAAAATCAAGAAAGGTATGTATCAGAGATGTAGCCTTTCTCCGTATATATTCAATTTGTATACTGAGTAAATCATGACAGAAGCTGGAGTTTATGAACAAAAATGTGGCAACAGAATAGTAGGAAGACACAAATAACCTATTATGCAGATAACACATCTTTGTTTTCTGACAGAGAAGAGGGCTTGAGGCCTCTTTTTTTTTTAACCTAGTTAGCAAAAGAGCTGTTTATTAACAAAAAGGGGTGTCCTCTGCTACCACAGAGGAAAAGGAGATAACACAAGAATGTATTCTTTTCCAGGAACAAAATGCAATGGTTCCAAGGGCAGTTTGTTTACAGGAGAGTCAGAGGTTACAAAGACATTGGTACTAGGGAGGAATACTTCGCACAATAGCCCTGACCAGTGAAGTCCTGGCTACAGTTGGTTGATGAGGGACACGCCGCAGGAAGGCAGCTCCTGGTGCAGCTGGCTGAAGAGCATGGTGCAGTGGTTCCTCTCTGGGGTCTTCCCCAGGGTGTGGTAGAGTCGGGCCTGGAGAAGACCAAAGACGACAGTCTTTAACGCGGATTACATTTCAACATTGAGAAGACAAAACTTCTCACCACTGGGCCCAGGGATAGCATGATAGATGGAGAATAGATTGCAGTTGTCAACTACTTTATCTGATTTGGTTGGATTTAACCATTAACACCCCTGGTAACAGCAGTTAAGAAATCAGGAGACACTGAGACTTCCTTGAGGAAGTCTACTGTTAGGGATTCTCCAAAACACTGAAGAGCAGTGATATCAGTGTGATGACAAAGATGAGCTTGATTCAAGCCATGATCTTTCTAATTATCTGCTATGCATCTGAGGGCTCAACGAATATTGATGAGAGAAGAATCAATGCCTTTGGGTGATAGTATTGGAGAAGAGTAGTGAGTATCTCACGAATTGTCAAAAGAGCAAAAAGAATAGTTTTAGAAAGTGTGGCCAGGGAGGTACTTAGGGACAAGGATGGTAAAGCTTCATCTCACATACTTTGGGCACGTAGTTATTATTGTTCTATGCCATTGAGTTAGAACTGACCCGTATCTGACCCTCAGAGGTACTTAACTGCATGGGACAAGATTGTCCATCTTTCTCCCATGGAGCAGTTGGTGGATTGGAAACACGTGTCATAGGAGAGGCTATTCCTTGTAAAGGGATATCATGCACAGAAAGGTGAGGATCAGAGAAGGAGAGGAAGACCCTCAACAAGATAGATTGTCCCAGAAACTGCAGCAATACGCTCAAGTATGTTATAGACGGTAAGGACGGCACAAGATAGGGACAGGGCTTTAGATCCATTGTTCATAAGATTACTGTTCATTCGTACTTAATTCAACTGCATAACAACAACAGAGAAATATCACATTAAATGTATTACAGAAAGTTCAGTCCATGTAGAAGCCAGTAAAATAATTGTGTAATATGATTAATAGGGCGTCATCGTTGTGTATGTTCTGGGCCATTTTAAATGTGGCCATGCAAGAGATATAAAATAAATGTGTTGTGTTCAGAAAACTTTAAGTTCTACTGTAACTGATATACTTCTTACATTCTAACATTCTGTTCTCCAATTGATATTTCTGAACTCTAGTATAATTTCAAGATATTCTATATGTACATGTGTTCAGATATTACCTAAATGGATGTTATACTACATTCCTCTACATTGTATATTATTTTCTAATAATGGAAGCATTTTTTTTTTTTACAAAAGGAGATTATGTCCTTGAATGTGAAGATGGATTTTGTTCCATCATTGAATGTCAACTTAATCCTGTGTTAGGATCTAGGCCACTCATTAAACAATATGTTGTCTATAAAGAACTTGAAGAGTGTTTCCAGTTCTCCACTTGACTAGAGGACATCTTTTAAGAGATTAGACTACAAATATTTGCTTTGAATTCACTCTCTTAAGTCTTTAAAGCTCACTGTTTTTTAGTGTAATCAAAGAAAGCTTTAACCTCCTTCAGATCTTTATGCCAATTTTATTATGTTATTAGACATACAGGAAGTGTTCATTTTCCCAACATATTTGAATGCTTTTGAAATACATCTTTCCATAGAGGAGAGGAGACTAGAGGACTTGGAATGCCAGCTTTCTAACCTTCCCTACCTATTTTAGTTTTGTGATATTGTTTCCCTTTTCTAAAAAAAAAGTTAAATATTACCTCAAAGAGCTTTTAGAACATAATTCCGTAACTATTCTGTTTTGCCTTCAACAACCTTAGATCATATTTCTTGAATATGTTCTGTTTAGTTAAATTTATAGTTTTTTTCAGTTAGAAATCTTTTTAGTAATTAAAACATCATTCAACTAGATAATCTCTTTCATATCATACAGCTGTAATGCCTTACTATATATCTACATTTAAATAATTTTTCATTTAACTTAGACATTTTGCTTCAGCATTACCATTCCCCATAGATTGCTGTCTAATTTCATAGATTGTTAAACTACACTTTCAATCTTTCACACCTTTAGCGAAACACAACTCAGCGGTAACTAATAATTAAGATAAGGTGCTTCAGCCTTATCATTGATTATGATTTTCTCAACGATGGAGAAGCATTCTACCAGTAATTGTTGTTTGTACATTTTATTTGCCAAGAGAGAAAGAGTAGCCTATCGTTTCGTGAAAATAGATTCTATTCTGTGTTGTAGGTTACTTGGCATGCTGAAATGAGAATGAAGCATCCCTCATATTCAAGGTAATTTATTTCAACTGTTCAAACTTTATAGGATCATCATAATTGACATTTCCAAGTGTGTTTTAGTTACTATTTGTCACTTTCAGCAATGTAAAATGTTCACCCAGACAGCCAAAAGTCTTTAATATTATTCTTATTTAGGATTTACACGGTGGTGATATTTTTGGCCACAGAAGCATCACAAATAAATACTTCTTAGCAATTGAGACAAAGAAGTAATGATAGAGACAGACCTGACCACCAGGAATTAACTTACCATAGTCTGAATCCATGAAGTGATTTGATCAAAGCAGGGAAAGAAATTACTGATTCACTCATTTTCCTTGTTAGGAAATAACAACATTCAATACAAAATAGCAGGGAGCATTTCCAAAATATTATTTTTCTCTTTTAATCTTAAAATATTATAAATGAGCTTTCAGTAAATGTTTCAATAACTGTTTTTTTGAGATGCTTGTAGTCATGCAAGAACAACAGATCTGAACCTTGTCTTATCATGTGCCATTCTCACAATCTCTGACACACTCAAAACCATTGTTGTAGTCACTGTGTCAATTCACCCAATTGATCATCTTTCTCTCCTGCCATCCCTCCCTCTTCTCAAGGATAATGTCCCTGTCCAATGAATAACCTCTCCTAGCAGCATGGCCAAAGTATATGAGAAAAAGCTTCATTATTATTGCTTCCAAGGAGCACTCTGGCTGCCCCTTCTCCAAGACATATCTGTTTGTTCTTTTGGCAATCCATGAGATATTCAGAATTCTTCTCCAGCACCACAGTTTAAAGACATCAATTATTCTACTGTCATGCTTAGTCATTGTCCAGCTCTTGGATGCATATCAAGTGACTGAAAAGGCCATGGCCTGAATCACATGCACCTTAGTATTCAAATTGATATGATTATTCCTGAAGAATTTGGAGAAGTCCCTATCTACAGACTTTCCCATTGCAATACGTCTCAAAAAGCCTTGTAGGGATATGTAAAATATGAATTAGTTCACGTGAAAATTGTCATCTCTAAAAACAATTTGAGGTGACTGTTTGAATGAACAAAATATAGAGGATGAGAGAAGAAGACGGTGTTGTCTTTCCAAATGGACAAGTAATAGATATAGTCAGTTTTGTAATAGATAAAGTCAGTTTTGTGTTCCTTCTCTTATATTTGTTTCTAAAATAATTTGTATAAGTAAATTTAATTTATAATTCTAGCATTCAATTGTAAAAACAATCTTTGAATATAATTA
The DNA here is from genome assembly GCF_000299155.1 of Elephantulus edwardii. NCBI lineage: Eukaryota > Metazoa > Chordata > Mammalia > Macroscelidea > Macroscelididae > Elephantulus > Elephantulus edwardii. Next base: position 267,060 of record NW_006399789.1, on the reverse strand, counting down.
AATAATGAGCTTAATGAGCTTCTTTTGATAAGATTTGACATTTACTTAGACAGAGACTGTTTATTTAAAATAAAGATAAATTGATACATGGATTTTAATCAGTAAAGACATTTACCACCACTAGCTTCAGGCATAATTCTCTATCCAGTTACTAGTTCAATGCTAACAGCCTTATATCATTATTGTTTAGACACTTCAAGATACTATACTTACAAAGTAGAATCTTGATGTTCTCTAGTTAAATTGGAAAAGCTGAGGCTTTTTGAAAATAAAACTTAGAATCAGAGTTGTTTATTTTTTCCGAAAGAAAAGATTAAATAATTGGCTTTTTCCATAAATTCACAGTCTTCTCAAACTCTTAGAAATATAAATATGTTCACAATGTGAAATGCAGTCTTTGTTATTTGCCAAGTTCTTTTAGAAAATATTGCTCCAATTTGTTAATTTTATCTCAGATATGCAAAAATTGCATGTCACCTAGTAATAAGAAACTGTACTACAATCCCAAAGGCACAAGGTTCAAATCTACCAGCTGCTCCTCAAGAGAAGGATGGGAAATCTCCTGCAATTTACTGCCTCTGAAAACCTGCTGAAGCTTCAGTTACAAGTTAGTTCTCAAAGGAACACACAATAGCAGAGTACGTTTAAGCTCTGTTGGCCTAGTGATAAGGAGTTGTGCTGCCATCCTGTAGTCACCTGGTTTAAATCCACCAGCTGCTCTGTAGGAGAAAAACTATCTCTTCCCCTGAGATTTACTGCCTTGGAAAATCCCTTAGAGGACCCTCTATCAGTTGGTTCTAACTTGACAGTTGACAATAGCATAATAAATTCAAAGGAGCCATGAAACAAGGTTATAGAGAGTTGTGCTGCTAACCCCAAAAGCCTTGTGTCTCTGGTGGTTTGAATCCACAAGCTGTTTCAAGGGAGAAGGATGGTCAATCACCTTTCATGAGATTTACAACCTTGGAAACCTGCTGGAGGGTTCTGAGTCAGAACTGAGTCAATGGCAATGAGAGAAAGAGAATAAATGAATACATAAATATATTTTTATCAAAATCCTTACAGATCAGGGTAAAATGAGCATAACATTATCATAGCATTCTGTGTACCCTTGCTTCTAAAGTGGAGTTAACTGGATGACATATATAATAACAAAAACACCCACTTTTCTGCACCTCCGTCATTACCTTAACGTCCAATGTCTTTCTGTTGATTGCCTCGCTTCCCAGTTTTATCACTCTACCTTACCATGTTAAACAAAACCAAAACCCCTTCCTGACAAGTCAATGACAACTCCTAGCAAACCTATGAGACAGAACAGAACTGCCCCATGGGGTTTCAAAGTTTGTCTTCTTTACAGAATCAGACTACCAAGCTTTCTCTCACCAAGCAGCTGATGAATTCAAAATGAAACTCTTTTGTTTAACAGTTAAATAATTAGTTAAGTACCATCATGGCTCCTAACACTCTTATTACCTGGAAATTAAGAAAATAAATAGGTAGAGAAACATAGTCATATCATCCATAGACAGAGTGCCTTAGATATCACACACAGATTCTTCCATGTCTAGTATGACTGAAAAGGGGGGAAGTGGATTCAGCTGTGTTCCATACTCTCCATATAAATTGTTGTTGGGAGTCAATGAATTAACCATGACTCATAGCGACCCTATGAAAACCAGATTTAAACCTGTCCCATACTTGTGATCTCTGTCATGCTTAAACTCATTGTGACAGTCACTATATCAATCCATCTCATTGAGGGGTTTCCTCTCTTTCCTTGACTCCATCTTTCCCAGTGCTATGTCTCTCTTCAAGAACTAGTTCCTCCTGAAAATACGTCCAAAGTAACAGAAACAAAATTTCATCATAAGAAACTCCTTCTATTAACCTATATGGTTCCATTTAAATCATACATTTTTAAATATTATGAAGGTTTGCTATATTTGTTATAACAATAAACAGAACGACACAAAACCCAAACTCTATCTTGTGACTATCCTAGAAGAGTTAGTGGAAAGCCCTGTAGAGTTTCCAAGTTTTATATTTTTATGGAAGCAGACTGCCACATATCTTCTCGTATAGTGACTATTTCTTGAACCATAGACATTTCTATTAGCAGATGAGTGTATTAATCACAATAATATTACATTTTAACAACTCTCTCCAAAGTTTGAACTCTGACATAAATGTAATAACTTTGTGACAAGGACCAATAAGCTATTTTATAGCATTAGATTGTTATCAAATTTACTCTAATCGTACTTTTCCATACATTTGATCTTATCTTAAAACCTTTCTAGAATATATAACAATAGCTGTTCATTTAGGAAATTCCACAGTCAGTGATATGAGAATGATTTATTAATTCAGAAAAATCTATTCAAAAATTAAGAATTTGGTGTGAAAAATTAAAATAATTTGGTTAGAGTAAATGAAATAGCACTTACAAAAGATTGATTTATAACAAAACAAAAACAAACCCCACAGGTGGGTTTGTCAGAATATGGAATAACAAAAATAAATGAAAATAATGAAGTTACTCAAAGCAGTTACTTTGTGACATAAATGATCAGCTCTCAAAAGACTAGCCTAAAGATTAAGAGTTAAAACCTATCTAGTTATTCTTGTTAGGTGCCATTAAGAAGACTAAAATTCATAAGGACCCTATAAACAAGAGATTGGAACTTTGCTATGTCACTCCATCCATTGACACAGCTACGCTGACACATGTGGGGTCATCATGAGGACGAATCAACCTAATAACTGCTGTATAAATCAGTTCACACTCGGAATTTTATTCTCAATTAATTAATCTTGAAAAATATCAAGTGCATTCTTCCCTTTTTGTTTCCTCATTCCAGTTATTTGAACATTTCACTCAAATACTTTGTTTTGTCTTATCAAAAGGTGCCTTTTGAAATCTTCTGTTCATCTAGCTTACTTCAGTATATCTTCCCTTTGTTTTGGCTTCTTTACATTCTAATACAAGTTTTAGAGTTTCTACTGACATCCACTTTGATTTTTTTTCAGTTTTTTTAAATATCCTTTTTCCTTTCTTTATGGATGCGTTACTACCTAGAGATTACTCTGAGAAAAGCCTATGATCTCCTTAACAAAAGGCAACACTGAGAATCCTGCATTGCCTACACGAAATCTCCAGGATTCAGAAGTGACTTTATAGCAACTAACAACAGCACAACTTTGTCAAGAAGTGTCTTGGAATAGAAAATGTTATTTTTTAGAAGGCCATCTGAAAGATGACAGTTCAAGTCCACGCAGAGGTATTTTGGAACAAAGAACAAATAATAGTTAAGGGGAAAAAATGACATTTGATACCATATATAGCACAGATCTGCTCTGACATATATGTTGTTGTTGTTATGTGCCACTGAGTTGCCTGCAACTCATAGCAACCATATGTCCAACAACTCTGAAACTTAACCTGTACTTAGCTAGTTTCACTGATACTGACACACCTACCCCCACTGGCCCAATTACGGCATCAATATATCTCATCTGGTGTCTTCCCCTCCTATGCTGTCTTTCCATCTTCTCAAGCATTATACCCTTCTAAAAAACTGGTCCCTCCTGGCCACATGCTCAAAGTAAGTTAGACGGAGCTTCAAAGTCCTAGCCTCCAAGGAAAGACTTGGTTTTACCCTCTCCAACACAGACTGACCACATGACCAAACAAGGAGGAACTTGGTTTCACCCTTTCAAAGACAGACCTATTTGTTTTCTTGGCAGTCCATGGTATGTTCAAGATTATTCTCTGGCTCCACAACTCAAACACATATTCTTCTTCTGTCATCCTTAGTTATTGTCCAGCTCTCTGAAGCATAAAAAGTAATTGAGGATATCATGGCCGGGATTAGGTACACCTTAGTCTCTAGACTGACAACATTGCCTTTTAGCACTCTGGAGAGGTCCCTGGCAAATTCAAGCCATGGGTGGTAATACTTAAGGATGCTTTGGGTAGAATGTTAAATGGTCCAGGAAGTATCAAGAGAAGATGGAAGGAATATACAGAGTCACTGTATCAGAAGGAATTGGCTGACATAGAAGAATTTCATTAAATGACATATGAGCAAGAGCCTATGGTGATGAGGGAGGAAGGTCAAAATGCTCTGAAGGAATTGGCAAAACACAAGGCTCCAGGAGTTGACGGCATACCAATTGACATATTTTAACAAACAGACACTGCCCTGGATGTGCTCACTAAGTTGTGCCAAGAAATCTGGAGAACAGTCAGCTGGCCCACTGACTGGAAAAGATCGAAATTTATTCCCATTCCAAAGAAAAGTGACCCAACAGAATGTGGAAATTATTGAACAGTACCATTAGTATCACATGCAAGAAAGATTCTGCTGAAAATTATCCAAAAACGTCTGGAACAATATGTTAACAGAGAACTACCAGATGTGCAAGCTGGATTTAGAAGAGGTCGTGGTACTAGGGATATTATAGCTAATGTTAGATGGATCTTGGCAGAAAGCAAAGAATACCAGAAGAATGTGTGTCTGTGCTTCATTGACTATGCAAAGGCTTTTGACTGTGTGGATCAAAGCTGTGGCTGACTCTGAGAAGAATGGGAATCCCAGATCATTTGATTGTGCTAATGTGAAACTTATACTTGGACCAAGAGGCAGTTGTCAGAACAGAGCAAGGAGACACTACATGGTTCAAAATCAAGAGAGAGGTTCGTCAGGGGTGTATTCTGTCTCCATACCTTTTTAATCTGTATGCAGAACAAATCATCTGAGACGCTGGGCTGTACAAAGAGGAATGTGGCATCAGGATTGGTGGAAGAGTCATCAACAACCTGTGTTATGCAGATGACATAACCCTGCTTGCTGAAACTGAGGAGGGCCTGAAGCACTTGCTGCAGAAGATCAAGGACTGCAGACTCCTATGTGGATTGAAGCTCAACATCAAGAAAACAAAGATTCTCACCACTGGGCCAATTGGCAGCATCAGTATGGATGGTGAAGAGATTGAGATAGTTGGCAGTTTTAGTTTGCTTGGCTCCACAATCAACACTCTTGGTAACAGCAGCCAGGAAATCAAGAGACGAAATGCATTGGGAAAGTCAGCTGTGAGGGACCTTTCACGAGTATTGAAGAGCAGCAACGTCAGGCTGGAGACTAAGGTGCACCTGATCCAGGCTATAGTCTTTGCAATTACGTGCTATGCATCAGAAAGTTGGACAGTGAATAGAGTTGATAGAAAGAGAATTGATGCCTTTGAGTTGTGGTGCTGAAGAAGAGTGTTGAATATACATTGGACTGCTATGAGAACAAACAGGTTTGTCCTGAAGAAGGTGAAGCCAGAATGCTCCCTGGATTCAAGGATTCTGAAGCGTCATCTGACATACTCTGGGCATGTTGCAAGGAGGGACTGGTCCTTGGAGAGGGACATCATGTTTGGCAGAGTGGAAGGGCAGGGAACGAGAGGACCTTTGATGAGATGGATCGATTCTGTGACTGGAGCAGTGGGAATAAGTGCGTTTGAGATGGCTAGTTTGGCACAGGATAGAACAGCGTTTAGAGCTCTTGTGCATAGGTCGTTATGAGTCGCAAGTGACACGATGGCACATAACAACAACAATAGTTGTTAACTGCCGTCAAGTCGTAGATGACTCATAGTGACCCTATGACAAAAAACCTGAATAATTGTATAGCTTTCATTGTTTCTCCAGGTTCATAGAGTTTCTGCAGGCAAGCTATAAGCTATTTTGGAAGCAGATGCCACCCTGTTTCCAAGCTCTTTTTAATCGGGGAGCTCCACCAAACCCTCTTCATCAAGGGTAACCATTCTCACATTTGACGCATCAATGTCACGGTGCTTAGCATCACAGCAACCGTATGTAAACTGCTGTTGTTGTTCTGTATCAATTGCCACACGCACAACAGAAGGAAGCATTGTCTAGCGCTCTCTCATCCTCACAATCTTTGCTATGCTTGAGCCGAATGTTGAAGTCACTGTGTAAATGTACCTCATTGAGAATCTTTATTCTTTTTCTTTCTGATCCTCTGCTTTCCACGCATGATATCTTCCAAGGACTAGTCTGTTCTAGTACTCTGTCCGAAGTACATGAAATGGTGTATCATAATGCATGTTTCCTGAGAACATGCAGAATGCACTTCTTCCAAAACAGAATTGTTCCTTCTTCTGGCAGTCCATATATAATAATAATATATTGTTATTATCTGTCAAGCCTATGATTCAAATATATTAACATTCTATGTTTTTCCTTTTTATTGTCCAGTTTTTGCATATATATATATATATGAGGCAATTGGAAATAGTATAACTGAGTTGGCATTCAAAGTTAGTCCTCAAAGTATTATATTTGTTTCTCTATATATTTAGAAGAAGTGATTTACAGCATATTTTTCCCCAAAGAAATATATTGTTTATTTATTTTATGCTGAGCCCATGAGCATTAAGCCCATTGCCATAGTCACTGCGTCACTCAGTCTCATCCTGGGTTTTCCATTGTTGCACTGACCTTCTACCATTCCAAGCATAATTTCAAATCCGGCTTCAGAATTGTTCCCTCCTGACAACAGGCCCAAAGTATGGGAGACAGAATTTTAAAATCCATTCCTTAAGGGAACAACCTCTGCAAGACAGTTTTGTTTGTTCTCTTGACGGTTCATGGTATGTTCAATACTCTTCTACAACACTGCCCCTCAAAGATATTGAGTTTTCTTCTGTCATATTTAGTCATTGTCTAGCTCTTAGATGCATACAAAGCAATTGAGAAGCCCATGGCTTGGATCAGGTGCATCTTAGTCTTTAGAATGACATCATTACTCTTTAGCATTCTGGAGAGGTCTTTGAGAGCAGATTTTTCCAGTGTACATCTGTTTGTTTTCCTCAATGCTGGTGCCAGTTGTGGTGTTGATTATGGATCTGAGCAGGATAAAACCATTAACAATGTCTATCCTTTTTCTATCACAGTGCTACCTACCTATTGATACTTGATGAAGTTTTATTTTTTGTTGATGTACAGGTACAATCCATATTGAAGACTGCAGTCCTTAAACTTCTGTAGCAAGCACTTCAAGTCTTAATAAGTTTCAAGCAAAGTTCAAGTTGTGTAATCTGTATAATGCAGATTATTGATGAGTCTTCCTCCAATCCTAATGCCGTATTATTCTTCTTAAAGTCTTGCTTACATGTATCCAGCTTATAGATTGAAAAGGTATAAAGGATACATATCTGATGCACTCATTTCTTGATTTTGAACTGTGTAGTGTTTCCTAACAATGTTCAAATGTCTTCTCAATAGTAGCCACAATTTGTTGTGATCCACATAGTTAGATGCCTTTGCATAGTTGATAAAGCACAAATAAACATTCTTTTGTTATTCTCTGCTTTCAGCCAAGATCAATATGACATCAGCAATGATATCCCCAGTCTCATAGGCCTCTTCTAAATCCAGTTTGTGCTTCTGACAGTTCTCTATCAATGTACTTTTTTAGTCATGTTTGGATTATTTCAAGCAAGATTTTTCTTTTGTGTGATAGTATTAATATTGTTCAATAGTTTCCACATTCTCTGTTGGGTCAACTTTTGGTGGGAATAGGAATAAATATGTATTTTTTCCAGTTAGTTAACCAGGTATCTGTCCTCCAGACTTCTTGGGACATCCTGGTGAGCAAATCTGGAGCTACTTTTGTATGTTATGTGAGTTGACATTTCATCAATTCCTAGGGTCTTCTTTTTTATCAATTCCTTCAGTGCAATTTGAACTTCTTCCCTTATTACCATTGGTTTTCAGTCAAATGCTATTTCCTAAAATCGTTCTATGTCAGACACTTTTTTTTTGTACAGTGGACGCATGAATTCTGTCTTCATTTGATCCATCATGTATCATTCAAGAATTTTTCCATAGTATCACTGAGTATTTCAGCTCAAGACTTGAATTTGTTCTTCATTTTTTTTTCAGCTTGAGAAATACCAAGCCTATTTTTCCCTTTTGATTTTCTGACTCCAGGTCTTTGCATATTTAGTTATAATATTTTGCTTTGCCTTCAGGAGCTTACTTTGAAAACTTCAGTTCAAATCTTTAAGTTTACTATTTCCTCCCTTTGTTTTTACTTTTTAGTGCAATATTTAGAGGCCCTCCTGACAATTGCTTTGATCTTTCATTTTTTTCTCTTTGTGAGGACATTTCTTCGGTGGTGATATCCTTGATATCATCACACAGCTCATCTGGTCTTCATTCACTAGTTTTCAATACCTCAAACCTGTTCTTGAGATTTTTTTTTTTAAATTCAAGTATTATAGACGAAAGGTCATATTTTAGTTCTTGTAGATTTAATTTCCATTAGCTTCAATATGAAATTGTCCTTGCTTGATGAAAGTGAGGAGGACTTGGAGCACTTGCTGCACAAGGGTAAGCACTGCAGCCTTCAATATGGGTTACATCTTACCATCAAAAAACCAAAAATTCTTACTACTGCGTCATTAGGCAACATCATCATACTAGATGGAGAAAAAATTGAGACTGTCAATGACTTCATCTTACATCCACAATCAATACACTTGGTATCAATAGTCAGGAGATCAGGAGATATATTGCACTGGGAAAGTCTACAGTCTGGAACCTCTCCAAATTACAAAGAAGCAATGATATCAGCTTGAGGACTAAGGCCATGTTCTTTTCAACCATTGATATGCATCTGAGAGCGGGACAGTGATTAAGGATGACAGAAAAATTTATACCCCTGCACTGTGGTGTTAAAGAATGGAACAGAATAGGACACAGTTCAGATTGGTTGCTCATAGGGTCATTATGATTCTTGCTTGACGTGACCACACCTAACAACACTAATCGTCTATTCTATAGTCAGCACCTGCCGGTTTTCGCTGCAATGATTCTTTACACTGATATACCAGTCACACTCCTGTGTCATCTGTCAGGTGAGGTCCAGATGTATGGTCAATGTTTGTGTTTTTTATAAAATGTATTTGCCACGAATGACTCACTGATTGTTCAAAATTCTATCATTCTAACTCCAGCCTCATTTCTGTCACCAAATTTATAATCTCCAATTACTCTTCCTTCTTCCTTGTTCCCAGTCCTTGCATTCCTGTTGCCAGCTATAATTAATGAATTTTGGCTGTATGTTTGATGTATTTCAGACTTCAAAAGTTGGTAGAAATATTCTATTTCCTCCTCCTTTGCTTTAGTTATTGGTGTGATATTTGGCTATTAGTGGAATTGATAGGTCTTCTTTGTATATTTGTGACTAGTATCCTATCACTATAAAATTGTTCTTCAGAATAGATCTAGAAATGCTCTTTTTTACTATGAATGCAATCCCTTTTTCTTCAAATTTTTATTCCCAGTATAATGGATAATTGTGGATTCAAGGTGGACAGTGCCAATCCATCTCAGCTTCCTAATGCCTAATATGTAAATCTTTATGTGTTCCTTTTTTTAATGTTCAGTTTTTCTACATTAATACTTTTCTACATTCCACATTCCAGCAATCAGTGGATATTTGCAACTGTTTCTTCTTATTTCAGTTTCTTCCAAAAAGGATTCTTAGCTTTCAGTGCTATATCTTATTCTTTAATCTGATAATATTGTTCTATACCACTTTAAAAAAGCCCTTGACAGTAGATTTCCCCAATGTAGTATATCTTTCTTTCTTAACTGCTACTCCCATAGGTGTTAATGGGAAATTTAAGTAAAATAAAATCCTTGACAATTTCAATCTTTTAAACATCTATGATTTTTCTTATTGGTCCATTTGCAAGTATTTTTATTTTCTTTATATTGAAGTAGAATCTGCACTGCAGACTATTTTAATCTTCCTCAATAAGAACGTCAAGTCCTTTTCACTTTCTACACAAAGGTTGAATGGGTGTACACATAGTTAGAAAATGTTGGGTTGCTTCTGACTCATAGTGATCCTGGGTACAAGAGAAGGTAACACTTATTAATCTTGTGCCACCTTCAAATTAATAGATGTGATTTAAGACCATTGTTGCAGCCGTTATCGTTTCATTTTAAAAGGATCAGCTCATTTTGAAAAGGACTTTTTCAAACTCACTTTCTACTTTAGCAAGCGTAGTACTTTCTCCGTCAAGTGTTCTCACCTACTAACATTTCCAAAATATGCAAGATAAAGTTTTGCCATCTTACTACTAAGAATAATTCTGGCTTTAGCTCTTCGAAGAGAGTGTTTATTCTTTTGGCAGTCCACTATATACTTCTCCATTACTACAATTCAAAGCTACTAATTTTTCTTCAGTCTTGCAAATTACTACTTTGAGTTTAAGGAAGTAAAAGATGAAGGATGCTGAAAAGCTTTTTTGCCAAGGAGTTTTCCTCTTTATATATTTGAGACAACTTGCACATTGAAATGTACAATTTGTGAATTTTATAACTACCATTAAATGAAAGCTGAAAAAAACTTTGGTATTTGTATTGTTTCCATTTAAATGTGGAACTATTTTTTTTTTACTAAAGCAGTGACAAAGCAAGGAAGATGATAGTTATTTTTAATCAGTATTTCTATTCTAAAAATTTAGTTGGCCTCTTTTTCTGATAGAGATACTTACATAATTTTATATAACCATTGTATTTATAGCTAAATAGGGTGATAAAAGATAGTGTATGATTTGTTAAAAGAAAAAGAGAGCATCAAGTCTGACTGTTTATGTAGCACAAGTGCAGTGGCAGTGACATTGCCTGCTGTGACAGTGACATTGGAAGAAAGCATTTTGATGAAAAAAAAACAAACCTATTCAGAGGTTTCATAGTCTTCTCTAATGTGATGCTGTTGCATAAAGAAAGAAATAACGGAGGCAGGAGAGGTTCTCTTCCATTTCATTATAAATATTTATAATGTTTTATGATGAGTGCTAAGGCATATGGAAAAAGAGAAAATAGGAGATGAAATCAGCTTTAATTTCAGCAGGTCAGACCCTCTAGAATAAAATATCAAAGGTGAGGTTACATTCTGCTTAAGTATACATGCATTTATGTATATGTGTGTATGTGTATGTATATACATATATATTATATAAGTACATACATTAAATAAGATTAAAATCTTTAATAAAGTAGGTAAACTTACTTGTCATTTCCTTCTAGTTGTCACTCATATGCAGTTGATTATCAGTAACTTGAGTTTCATTATTCTATAAATATATGAATTTGGCTTTTTACCATAAACTTTTTCTAATACTTCTGAAAGGAACCATTCCTTCAAAAGTGATGAAAAACTAAGGGACAAACTGAGAAAGGCAAATGTATATGACAATACCTTGTGATTATAAAGTGAGTACTAGTGTCTTCTTGCTTTTGTTATGTGCCATTGAATCACTTGCAACTCCTAGCAACCTTATGTACAATAGCTCTGAACCCTGCTTAACATCTCTGGTACACTCACCCTCGTTACCCCAGGCACTGAGTCAATCCATCTCATCCAGGATCTTCCTCTCTTGTGCTGTCCATCCACACTCCCAAGCATGATTTCCTTCTCCAAGGATTAGTTCCTCCTGACAACATGCCCAAAGTATGTCAGACAGAGCTTCAGAATCCTTGCCTACAAGGGGCAGCCTGGATTAACCCTCTCTAGGATGAACTTACTGTTCAATACTCTTCTCGCGCACCACAACTCAAAGACATTAATTCTTCTATAATTTCTGACACTATACAGCTTTCTGATGCAAGTGAGGTAAAGAATTGTGCTGGCAACACAAAGGCAACCAGTTCAGATCCACCAGGTGCTCCATCGGAGTAAAATATGCTGAGTCAATCCAACTTGACGGTGCAAACTACAACAACAATAAAGAAGAGTAATTTATGCCTTTGAATCATGTTGTTGATGAATGACTTTTCTTTCTTTTTAAAATTTTTTATCGTGATTTTAATGAAAATGTACAGAAATGTTGAATTTTCAGTCATTTGTTGTTGCACATTTCTTCCCTATCACCCCCAGTTCACTTAAAAAAAAAATTAATTCATCGTTGCACAATTTCCATCCTCCCCACGTTGGCAACCCTCCCATGTCCCTCTTATTCTAGACTGTTGTTATAAAAATAGTACCTAATCATATATTTCTCATCTGTTCTAGTGCAGTGTTCATTATCTATCCCATCTTTGCCTAGTTTCCCCTCAACCCTTCATGTCAGTCCTGTTTTATAAAAGTGGTATTATGCAGTATTTTTCCTTTTGTGACTGAGATATTTCACTAAGCATAATTTCCTCCAAGGTCATCAATGTTGTGTCATGTTTTACAAGTTCGTAGTTTTTCAGTGCTGCATAGTATCTCAGTGTGAATATACCATCATTTTATTATCCATTCTTTGATGGATGCTTGAGTTGCTTCCATCTCTTTGCTACGCAGTAATGATCATTAATGTGCATATATTTGCTTGAGTGGGAGTTCTAGTCTTTTTATTGTATATTCCTACTAGTGGAATTTCTGGATCAAATGGTACAATATATTGAATATAGCATAAAATATCACAAGACTCACAAATATGTTTTGGATGATGAGCAACCAGTGTAATCCTTGGAGGTAAAAATAATAACCTTCGTCTCACTTAATTTGGGTGTTTTGTTAGGGATAAGAGGAGATTAAGTCCTTGGAAAAGACACTATTCTTGGAAAATAAGAGGACAGTAAAAAGAGAAAAAGCCCTTCAATGAGATGAGTTACACCATAACAGCTACATTGGGCTTTCACATAATAGGTTTTATAAGGATGGTGCAGAGCTATGATTTTAATACTTTCTCTGTAAGATTGCTGTGAGTTGTAAATTGACTTGATAGCATCTAAAAACAACAAAAAAGAAGAATATATCAATCAGATAGTATCATTTAATATTTGTCACATTAGTACTATAAGGTGGACACACTGAGTTCCTGAAGCTACTTTCAACCCCACAGTTACTAAGCTGCTATTTTTGAAACTATTGACTTTGCAAGCGCAACATGTAGAAAGACTGACAAAATGCTAACAAGAGCAGTCAATTAAATATGAAGTTGTTAAATAAAGAAGGAATCATTTCCAATGTTAGAAGACTGAAAAGTAAGCCTCTTAGAGGGGAAAAATATTACTGACCTTGTCTCTGGCTGTAGAAATATCTTAATACATTTGCATTCCGATTGCATATGATTTTAATGAACTATAGAAAGTCATTAGGTGTAGATTACATTAATATTAGGTTTACTTTCTGCAAGCATCTCTCAACTTGAATAGCTTTTCCCTCACCCCTAAAACAAAATTATTTCAAAGCATGTGGACATATCAGCTGATTTTCACAATGTTTATTAAAATTACCACATAATTTTCACTGTGCTACAACCTGGAAATTATATTATCTCTGGTGGTCTAGTGGTAAGAAGCTATATTGCAATCTCGAAATCATGTGGTTTGAATCC
>NW_006399789.1:243080-248146 GCF_000299155.1 Elephantulus edwardii | reverse complement strand
TGACCACATGGGAATTGATTTTATATTATCGATGCTGTTGACAAGGACAGTTTCCACTTTATGAAGCTGATAAAGGTCAGATATGGCTGTGCTTACTTGGCCCTTGCTCATCTTTACAGAAATGCTGATTTTTATCTTTCTATGTTCCAACATATTGGAAATTACTTGGTATGTCAAGATCGAGGTTTGGGGGTTTTTTGGTTGTCATATGTAAGAGCCTTTCTTCCAAGTAGCACCTTTGTTTTACTTTCTCCAGGACAGATCTGTTTGTTCTCTTGGTAGTCTGAATTAGTCCTATTAGTCTACATACATTCAATATACTTTAACTAAAACTCAAATGCAGCAATTCTTCTGTCATCCTTAGCGACTGTCCAACTTTTAGATGCATAGCAAGCGATTCAGAAAGCCATTGCTTAGATCAAGTACATCTTAGTTTAAACTGACACCATTGCTATTTAATACTCTGGAGCAGTCCCTGACAGCAGGTTTTTACAAAGTGAAAAAATTTTGATTTAAATTTTGATTTCTTGATTGCTGGTACCAGTAATTGTGGATTGTGGATACAGGTAGGATCAAATTGTCAAATTTATTTTCTTCTCAATTTATCAAGATGTCACCTCATTGTCCAGTCATGAGGAATTTTGTTTTCTTGAAGTTAAGAAGTAATCCATATGAAAGCCTTTGGTACTTGATTTTCTGGAGTGTGTACTTTAAACTTTCTGCGCTTTCAATGGGCAAGGTTGTGTCATTGATGATAGTTAGCAAGGTTAAAAAGACAGAAGTTGGAACTAGCCATTTTTCTTCCTCAATGTAAAGTGAGCATGAGTCAGTATGATGTTTGTGTGAGTCAGTACATTGTTTGTTAGCATGATTGAAAAGTTAGTTACTCATTTTGGCTGGAGGTATAAAATTACTGAAAGAGAAAGTTTTCTTTGTCTCAAGCTAGTCTTCAAGTAGGTGTAAAATACATCAACAGAAGTTTTCTAACAACAGAAGAGGAGAGGAAAATCAAGATTAGCATTATGCCAGTCAAGATTGTTTTCTGAGGTGGATGTTAGATGTAATAAATTTTTACCAATCCTGTTGTTATTATTATATGCCAAATTAACCACAAGTCATAGCTACCCTATGAAAAACAGGTCAATAACTTACCTTACCCTAACCTCTTTTATCATGATCTCTACCATGTTCAAGACCATTGTGAGTATAGTCTGCTATTCTCTGCTACTCTATGATGCTGTCTTCATTGTTACAGCTGTCTTTGTCTCCTGAGCCTAGGAGATTCTTAGAACAGGGATCCTAGGTCCATAAGATGTACTCCACACTGTGTTCTGTTTTCTTGATTAAAAAGACATCCTTCCCTAACATTGAAATTGGTTCCTTCTAAACTTAGAATAATAATAAAATCACTATCTCCCGTAAGGTGCCATGAAACTTATTTTCATGGTTTTATCCAGGCATATTTTCCATGAACTTTATTTTGATTAGTAAAATAAGCCAATATCCTTGGTGGGTTACAAGCATCTTACTTGAATAGTTTCATGTAATTATTTTGTGCAATTGACAAGAACATTACTAGAAGGGTCACATTAAATCAATTCATTGCACTACAGTGGGACACACATAGTTTCATGTTCATTTAAGTAGAAATAGGTGATGCCAGCCGTTGGTAAAGTCCTATTTTTTAACCCTTTTACTTAGTGCAAAGCAGGGTATGTATGGAAGAATTGCAATCTCTCTCAGACTACTTTTAAGAGAGGGTTGCTTATGATGAAACTTCTGTGTATATCTTGGAAGTAATTCAAGTTACTTTCCATGTGCTAATGTGTTTTCAGACTCTGATGGGAAAAATGGAATGTTTATAGAGCAATCCATGTTAATTATTTCTGCCTTTTTTAACAACTTCTTGGCTATTCATAAACTTATTACTAGCAATGAACAACAGGAGGATTTGGAGTGTTGTCATGTATTTATGGCATTTTCAAGTAGAATTTTGTCCTATAATTTATGAGTTTAACTTAGGGGGAAACACTAAGTTGTAGTATACAACCTGGTTTGGCATAAGGCAGCCCTGGTGTTAAGGTTCATGTCTATGCTATCTGCAGTCTATAGAAAATTATAAAAAGCATTCATCAATCCAACTGATTTTCAACAGGTTTAATACACTTTTGAAAATAAGTGTGTTTTGAAAATGAAAATAAATATATGGCTTTTACTATATGTTGTTGTTGTTATGTACTATTGAGTTGGAACTGACACTTACCTGACCCTCCAGAGATTGCCCAGAGGAGCTGGTAGTTTCAAACTGTTTACCTAGGTTACAGCATAGCTCCATGCCGCCGCTCACTTTATACTATATAGTAAATGCAATTTGTCTTCCATAAAAATGTTTTTTTAATAATGTCTTCTTATGATAGAGCAGTTTTGTTTGTTTGTTTTCCAGAGTATCATTTATTTTGGACAATTCTCATTAGTACGTCTGTGGAAAAAAATAACTAACCCTGATGTCATTTGGCATAATTTCCCAATAGTATCAATTTCACAAGTTTCAATTTACTTACTAAGAAGTTTAGTGATGAGTTTACAAGCACATGGTTCATATAATTTCATGAATATTTGAGTTACTGGAAGAACTCCAGCTGCTATTATCCATTTTTCTACTTCACATTTTTTGGCATATAGCTCTAAGTTGCAAGATTAAAACTTCAGAAGTATTTTATTATAATTGTTATTGCTTACTCTTAAATACATACTTAGGTGCTTAGTTACTTTAATTTGTTTATTTAGCTAAGCAATTTCACTGCATTAAAATCTGGGTTTCTTTAGTATATTTACATAGAATGTGTTCATTTGCATATAGGTGCGAAGCAGCTTTGTTCATTTTGTTTTTGAATGTCTCCAAGCACACCTGTATAAATCAGCAGATGAATTTGATGGAATGTTAAACTAGATTATAATCCAGGTTAGAGAAAGGAGAAGAGGCTCAGGGCTGATCAAAATGATTCATGAAAGCTATGGAGGACAAAAAGGTCTGGCAAAGATTACTAAACAACTACATATTTCCCAGAAAACTATAAATGGGAGACAGCTGGAAATACCCAAAAGTGTTTACAAATGCTTTTATTTATATATGAAAAGTCTACATGAAAATATCATTTCCTTTTAACAAAAATCTGTTTTACAAGGGATATACATGTAGTTGTTGTTGATTTCTTCAAATTGACCCCTACATATAGTGACCCTATGGGCAAAACATGGACTAAATCAAACCTTCCGCTGTGCCTCATGTAACAGAGTAGAATTTTCACTTTGAGTTTGGATGGCTGATACTCTTATTAAAGACCATTGTCACATCTTTCTCCTGCAGACCAACTAGTGGATTTGAACCCTTGACCTTTTTGTTAGCAGCTGAGCACTTAACCACTGTGCCAAAGGAGTTCTTTGAATGTATAGACCCTCATGATTCATTCCCAAGAGCTATTTGTTGTTATTTTTCATTGACTTGATGCATGAACTTAGATATCATATAACATCTATATTTGAGGTAAAAAAAAATAAGGTCATTATTCTGCCAGAGTTAAACTTCAGCTTTATTCCAACTGAGGAAAAAAAGAAAAGGACAACATAGAATCCCAAAACAGCATCATTGTTATCCAATCAATTCCAATACGCCGTAACTCCACGGTAACCCTGTAAACTGTCTACAGGATTTTCCAGGCTATAAATCTTTACTGAAGTAGACTGCTTCATCTTTCTTCAGAAGAGTCGGCTGGTAGGTTCCAACTGACAAAATCATCAATGTCTAGGCTACCAGTGACCTTATGATAGTTGGAACCCAGAAGCCAAATCACTGGAGATGGATATGGCAATGACCTCATGTTTAGATGAACATTCTCATAAGCCTTATAATTTAGATTTACATTCCCATAAGCCCAATGGAAAGTCACTTGAGGTGGAATTAACTGGATAACAGTGAGTTTTTGGCTTCAAGAGTATCCTACAAACAAAAACAATATTAGAGAACAATTGAACTAATAAGCAAAAACTAAGAATTCTCTTACAGGCTAATTGTTGTTGATACTGCTTTAATATCCCAGAGGGACATTAACACCATTATAATAAAGGCTTTAAATAGTCATATCATTAAACTGTCACTAGGAGTGTCCAGATTAGTACAGTTGCCCTTTAATACCCATGGGCAGTAGTTTCCAGCATCACTCTGGACACTGGATAAGCAAGTCACTTATAAAACGGGTTAGTGTTCACATATAATCTATATGTATCTTTCAGTAAACTTTAAATTGTCTTTATAGGACCTGTACAATCTGTTGTGTTATTGTTATATGCTGTCAAGTGGACTACAATTTATAACAACCCTACAAACAACAAACCTAAACTTTGTCCTATCCTGTGTCATCCTCATAATCTCTGCTAGACTAGTCTCAAAACCATCCAGTAAAATGTAAATGCTATGAAATTTGAACTTCATGACCTTTTGAAGCATTGCTTTGACTTAATTTCTGTCTGCAGCTCCCCACTCTCTAATATTTTTGATACTCAGTTGAATCTATGGATATGAAAAGCCTGCTGTATTTCAAGGTCAACCTTCTATAACCCTTATTACCTGGTTAGTTAGGATCCCAGTAATGTCCAGTGACAAGAAATACAAACATGTTTACAGTTCTTGTTGTTAACTGCCTTCAAGTCAATTCTGATTCATCTTGATCCCAAATGACAGAGTAGAATTGCTCCCTCAGGTTTTCTTGGCTGTGATATTTATGGAAGTAGATCATCAGGCCTTTTGTCCACAGAGCCACTGTATGGGTTCACATTGTCACCTTTTTAGCGAATAACTGAATGCATATGCCTTCCTACCTTTTGCACTATGTTTCCCTGTGGAAAAAACCCATGCTACATGTTAGACTCTTTTCAGCTGAGCTATAAGACTTCATAGCTGTGCTAAGGTTATTTTGTTGTCTCTGTCAATTCTAGTTCATTGATAGGAGATTTCATAGATATAGAGATTGAGATAGAGGTAGAGATAGATAGATAGATAGATAGATAGA
>NW_006399789.1:242035-242795 GCF_000299155.1 Elephantulus edwardii | reverse complement strand
TTATGTTATAAAATTAGTTTTTAAAAGAAAATAGAAGTTAATTTTGAGGAAATACAAGAAACCATGGTGGTTTTTCTTTCAAAATGACTTTTCTAGTGTGGATAACTGACTATGCGGAGGGGCAGGACTATGCAAGTGAATCATGTTGGCTCATCCACAAAGGGACTGGCTAGCTACCATTCCACAAGAGGATTGGCCAGTCTCAACAATCTACAAGACGATTGGCCAATCTCATGAATACATTGAACAGCTCTATGTGCACAGAATACAAGATCTTCCCACATTAGAAGAGCAAATTCTTCTAACACCAGAAGAAGGAAAGTTCCCCCAACCATGTGAAATATAAGACATACTTTGAGTCAGCAGTAGCCCTGGTTCATTTGAAAAATTGATATGAAAGATGAGACTTTGGTGGATGTGTGGGGAGACAATATTGGCAAGATTGAAAATTTTGTTGGACAGTTGGGAGAAAACTAATATTGGCAGGACTGAGAACTTGGAAATTCCAGGAGGCTGAGGTGCCTGAATGAACATTATGGGAGCAGTCATGAGTGTTCTCTTATTAATATGAATTATACTTTTACGATTTTGCCATGTTTCTTTTTCTGTTGTTTCTGGGTACTGTGGTCCATGCACTTTCCTTTGGTGTCTGCATGTGAAGGACTTCACTTAAAATTTTTTATAGTTTGGTCTTGTCTTCACAAACTCCTTAAGTTCCTTCTTTTCTGCAAAGGATCCAAATTCTCCTTCATATTTGATG
>NW_006399789.1:233549-237346 GCF_000299155.1 Elephantulus edwardii | reverse complement strand
GATATTGATTATAGAGATAGAGATCGATAGATATATAGATGATATAGAGATAAAGATGGAGATATAGACAGAGATAGAGATAGATTATATATAGGTATAGATATATAGGTATAGGTATAGATATGTAGGTGTAGAGATAGGTATAG
Source organism: Elephantulus edwardii (assembly GCF_000299155.1). Lineage (NCBI taxonomy): Eukaryota > Metazoa > Chordata > Mammalia > Macroscelidea > Macroscelididae > Elephantulus > Elephantulus edwardii. The sequence continues at coordinate 237,200 of NW_006399789.1, read as the reverse complement.
AGAGAGAGATAGAGAAAGATGATAGATAGATAGATAGATAGATAGATAGATAGATAATAGATTTCACACAAACACGTATTACCAAGTAATAAATCTTCACAGATTAATGTATCCATATATTTCATTCCCATATCAAAAAAAGAGATCCAGAGGAAGCACTGGTGGCCTAGTGATAAAAAGTTTCACTTAGAGTCAAAAGTCATGCAGTTTGAATCCATTGGCTGCTCTGCTGGAGGAAAAATGGGCAATCCCTCCCTATGTGATCTACTGTCTCTGCAAGCTCACTAGAGTATCAGTGATGGGTCAGTTCCAACTCGTAGGTACTTAAAAACTTAGAAACACTCTTTATGATCCGTTCTTCAAGAAAACCAGTATCATGATTGTTAAATATATCATTTTTGTATTTCAGGAAATAAAAAATGAAATCATACTTTTAAATTTGACTTCATTTTATTTTATGTTGGTCTGCATACCAAAATTGTAGATATTGTGTTTCATACATTCCTTCATTCACATTGCGTTTCATACAATTGCTCTTATACATTTTGTTTTATAAAATTAGCATCATTTGTCTATGGCCACTTTTACCCCATCTTTTCAGGTCCCCATTCGATCTTTCCTAGTTTCTTAATCCTCTTCTTCCACTCATCAAACTCTGCCATCACAGTGATTTGCCCCACTCCCCTCTTTTTAAATCTTTTTCTTTCAACAATTAGTAATACTGTTTAATATTATATTTGCCTGTTCATTGTAATTTATATATAATCTTACCTGTTAATATATTACAGTGTTGCTGTCAATGTGATTGTTGATATAAGTTTGACTAATTTCCATCTAAACGCAATTACACTGATATTGTGCTAACAAGTACTGATTCGATCATTGCTGTTAGATTAGATTGTTTTGAAGATCATTCCATTCTAAGATTTTGAATGCATGTGAATTATTAATATTACTTGTGCCAAGATTTAATACATTTTTTTAGTATTCATTTTTCAATCTTGAAAGGTATATTTTCAAAATTAAAATGAAGTGTTTTTGTTTTCTCAAAAAGCCACTTTTATTCAAGTTTTTGAGGTCTCACTTAAACCATAGAACATACAGGACATAATTTTTGGAAAGGAGCTTTTGGAGATTAATATAGATGTTCCCAATTACTCATTCACTCACTGTCATTGACCTTAGGTCAAAACCAGCACATCATAGCTGACCCCTGCAGTGGGTTTTCAGAAGCTGTGAATCAAGTGGAAGGAGATTGTCTATTTTATCCATGGGGCAACTGGTAGATTCATGAGTTCTCGTTCCCAGGTTATGCTTAAAAACCTGAACTAAATTAACAAAAAATATGTGCCATCACAGGAACATCTTAAGATGTCTATTATAAAATACTTTTCTTGTTGTTGTTGTTAGGTGCTATCAAGTCGAGTATGACTCAAAGAGACCAATAGATGAAAGATGTAAACCCTGTTCTATCTTGCACTATCCTCACATTATCTCACACAGGAGCCCATTGGAACAATCACCGACTATGTCGAAAGTCTTCCTCTCCTTCGCCAACCCTCCACACTTCCCAGCATCGTGTTCTTCTCCAAGGACTGAATTATAATACACATATCCAAGAATTTCGTGAGATTGATAAAATTGTTTAAAATTATATATCTGATCATTGAAAATAGCTACCTCAGATTTTGTTACAGTTTATAAAGACAATTTTATAACTATATCATTACAATATGTGAATTAGTTGTAGATATTAATATGCTAGGCATTATGTTGTTGTTAGGTGCTTTTGAGTTGAGTGTGACCCATAGCAATCCTATGAACAACAGATCTGAACGCTGTTCTATCCTGTGGCATCCTCCTCTTTCCTGACACACGGAAGCCTCTTGTAGCAGTCACTTGTCAATTCACCTGGTCGAGGTACTTCCTCTCTTTCACCAACCTTTCATCTTTTCAATCTTAATGTCCCTTTCAAAAGAATAGACCCTCTTAGCAACACGCCCAAAGTATGTGTGAAGAAGTTTTAACATCTTTGCTTCCAAGGGCACTCTGGCTGCATTTTCTCCAAGACATATCTGTTTATCTACACCACAGCTCAACAGCATCAATTCTTCTTTGATCATCCTTATTCACTGTACAGCTCTCAGATGCTCTCAGAAAGACCATGGCCTGAGTCAGATGCACCTTAGTTCTTAAACAGAAGCCATTGCCACTCAATAATTTTGAGAAGTCTTTCTTCAGACTTTGCCAGTTCAATCCATCTCCCAAGTTTCTGATTGCTGGTATCAAGGGTGTTGATTGTGGATTCAACTTCGATTTTCAACACCCTCCCAGGAGCACATCCAGCCACATCTATTCAGGCTTCAGCATGCTACATTTGTATACCTGATTAATTTTGGTACAACACCGAATTGTCAATTTCTTGTATTGGGGGAATACATTTTTCTAATCCGTTGTGTGCCAGTTTGCTATACTGAGATAACTTGTGGTTTGCTGTGATGCTGAAAGCTATGCAACCAGTGCCAAATAACATAAGGGTTGCCCATGGTAGACAAGTTTTAAGAGACCTCCCAGATTAAGACAATCTAGGAAGTAGGTTTGACAATTCCCTTCTTAAATAATAGGCCTCTGACAACTTTATAAATAGCAGAGGAATAGTTAGGCATTATAGTATTTATGAAATGTTTTGTGAAATGATTTGATATTTTCCTGATGTTTTTCTCATGGATTTAAAGATTTGGGAGATCACAGAAGTGTCACTTTCACTACATAATGCCCAAAATAAATGCTATGAACATGATATACTAATGCCAGAGTAAAACCGTATTCCCTGATTAAGGTATTGTTTTACATGTTTCTTTGTATAAAGTTTATATTTTTTATATTTTACATTTTGGAAGGAGGTCACTATGTACATCTACACTTAAGTAATGAAAACCCATGCTCTATTTTCAGGACATATAATTTGCATACACTATATCAAATTGTTCTACATTAAAACAATCCTCTGTCTTTCAAATGACATTATGCTCTCTTCATGGATGATATTCTTGATGTCATCTCATATCTCATCTGGGCTTCAATAATTGGTGTTCAATGCTTCAAACTTATTCTTCAAATGATTTTGAAAGTCAGACGGAATAGATTCAAGATCATATTTGGTCTTTGTGGACTTTTCTCATTTTCTTCGACCTCAATTTGGACTTTCTTGTCTGATGATCTTATCCATAATCCTCCGGAGGCCTAGTTTTGACTGCTATTGAGCTTCTTTAATGATTCCCTCCACAGATTTATTTAAATTGATTCCAATAGAGATCATCAGGTGAGGTCCATGTGTAAAAATCACCATTTGTGTTTTTTAAAAAAGATATTTGCAATGAGTAAATAATTGAAAACAGAAAATTATATTATTCTATTTCTAGTCTCTTTTTCACCCATTATTATCAATGCATCTTGATTGCATGTTCAAACTATCTCCGACTGTAAAAGCTGGTAGAAATTATCTATTTCTTCTTCTTTGGCTCTCGTTGTTGGTGCATATATCTGAATGATAGTGGTGTTCACTGGACTTCCTTATAAGCGTATGGATATAATCCTGTCACTCACGATGTTGTACTTCAAAATGGATCTAGAAATTACTTTTTTAACTAT
>NW_006399789.1:217212-230917 GCF_000299155.1 Elephantulus edwardii | reverse complement strand
TTGGCACAGGATAGAGCAGGGTTTAGGGCTGTTGTGCATAGGGTCGCTATGAGTCGCAAACGACTTGGAGGCACACAACAACAACAACAACAAACAGTCTCTTTTTAGTCACAAAGTCTAAGATAGATGAGATCTATTATCCAAAAAGTCACTATGGGTTATATTTGACTTGGCACTAGCAACAACAACAACGGAATTCTGGCTATTCTTTCCTCCATCTCCCTTTTTCTATTTAAAACAACGTGAACTAAAATGTTGATTTTCTGCTTTGGGTTATAGTCCACTAACTATTAATCTCGTTGCTCAAATTGTTCAAGATTTGACCATAAGAAACAGTTTGAACTGTGAGCCTTTGACGTGTTTTTGTCAATGAGTGTTTTTGCATCTGTGTGTATGTGATACCTTGCTTAATTTCTGGTACTGCATGTTGTTTTAGACTTGTCTTGTGTGTTCTCATATCACACCTAATTCTCCTGATATGTCAAGGTTTTTACGTCTTCTCAGCTGACTGTACAAGGAAATATTTATGAGTGCTTTTAATAATGAATATAAACGTATATCCATATCTATGTCTATGTCTATGTCTATGTCTATGTCTATGTCTATGTCTATGTCTATGTTATGTCCATGTCCATGTCCATGTCCATGTCCATGTCCATGTCCATATCCATATCCATATCCATATCCATATCCATATCCATATCTATATCTAATCTATCTATATCTATATGTCTCTTTCTCTCTCTCTCTCTCTCTATCTCTATCTCATCTATCTATCTATATATATCTCCATTGTAATTACATTATATTAAACAGGACTTCTTACTAAGATTCCAACTCTTAATTATTAACACATTCATCCTTTAACTAGGATACACTGCTTGATTTAAAACTGAAAAATGCTTTCATCAGGGTATTACTTTTTGCACATTATTTAAATCCCTCTGTAGGCTGAACAAACAATCCAGGAATTCGGAATAAATATAGAAGAGGATATGGCCTTAAGATGAGAGGAGTATTTGATAAGAAATACTATGTGAAGATTACACAGTGTGTGTCAGAAAATGAAGCCAGCCAAAACGACTTAATGAGAAAGGTGAAATATTGCAGCCTTAATGTGGATTACAAATAAACACAAAGAAAGAAAGTCTCACAAATGGAACTATAAACATCATGTGAAATGGAAAAGAAAATGCAGTTGTCATTATACTTGACAAGCATGGTTCCAGAATTTTTATCCTATATATTTTAGAAAATGATATTATAAGATATTTCCTTTTTTTGCATTGTTATTGCCATTGTTAGCTGTCATTGAACTGGCTCCACCACATAGGACCCTAAGTACAACAGAATGAAACTCTGCCAGAATCTGTACCATCCTCATGGTTTCTGCCACCCTAAAGCCTATTGTTGATGTCCCTCGGTCAGTAGATCACATTGAGGTTATTTTTCTCTTTTCCTAACACTTTTCAACTTTTTGTGACACTCCTTTCCAAAGTGTGTGAGATATGATTTACCATTCTTGCCTCTAAGGAGTATCCTGGGTGTACTTTCTCCAAGACAAACTTGTTTATTCTTTTGGAAGTTTGTGGGTATTCAGTACTTTTCTCCAAATCAATTTAAAGGCAACAATTCATCATTGATCATTCTTATTCATTGTCCAACTTTCACATGCATTGTAAATAATTGAAAAAATAATGACTTGAATTAGGCATATCCTTTAAATTGATATTGTTTCTTTTTAGCACTTTGTAGATGTTCTTGACAGTCGTTATCCCCAATGCAACATGGTTATTTGTTTTGTTTTGTTTTGTTTTGTTTTTGACTGCTTCTACTAGGATTGTTGATTATATATCCAAAGAAAATAAATTTGTTAACAATTGCAATCTCTCCATCTTTCATGATATTGTCTATTGTCCCAGTGATGAGAAATTTTGTTTTAATGATGTTGAGATATAACTAAAATAGAATGCTTTTCTTTAGTGAACATTATAGTCCTTGGTTTTAGTCCTCGTTCCATGATCCACCTTGAGTCGGTGGAGTGAGGTGTAGATCTTGCTTGAGTCTTTTGCAGATACTTTTCAAATTTTTCCAACACCATTTGTTAAAAAGGTAGTTGTTTCCCACTTAACTGATTTCATCTCCTTGTCAAAAATCAGCTGACCATAGATCGATGGGTTGATCTCTGGATTCTCAATTCTATTCCATTGATCTATGTGTCTGTCATTGTACCAGTACTATGCTGTCTTAACCACCATGGCACTGTAGTAGGCTTGAGATCAGGGAGTGAGATACCTCCTACCTTTCTTCTATTTTTAAGGAGTGAGATACCTCCTACCTTTCTTCTATTTTTAAGGAGTGCTTTGCTTACTACACAACATAAACAGTCTTCCAAGTATCCTAAAAAACCTACAAACAGGAGAAGATAAAATAGATGAATGGGATCTTCTAAGAATCAAATCCTTATGCACATCCAAAAACTTCTCCAATAGGATACAAAGGGAAACCACAGACTGGGGAAAAGTATTTGGTAGTGACATATCAGATAAGGGACTTATATCCAGAATTTATAAAATTCTTGAGCATTACAACAAGATAAACGTAAATAATTCAATAGAAAAATGTGCACAGGATATGAACAGACACTTCACCAAAGAAGACATTGAGATGGCTAACAAGCACATGAAGAAATGTTCAAAATCCCTAGCTCTAAGAGAGATGCAAATCAAAACAATTATGATTTATCATCTCATCCCAGACAGAATAGAAAAATTAACTTAACAGCAAGCAACAAATGCTGGTGAGGTTTTGGAGAAACTGGAACCCTTATTCACTGTTGGTGGGAGTGTAAAATGATGCAACCACTGTGAAAGGCTGTATGGCGCTTTCTCAAAAAGTTGCAAATAGAGATACCATTTGACCCAGCAATTCCACTACTGGGAATATACCCCAAAGAGACCATAACTGACATCCAAGCAGGTATATGCACACCCATGTTTATTGCAGCGCTGTTCACAATAGTAAGGAGTTGGAAACAACCTAAGTGGCCATCAGCAAACGAATGGATAGAGACGCTGTGGTATATTCACACAATGGAATACTATGCTGCATTGAAAAACAAGGAACTCATGCAATATTATTCAAAATGGGTGAGCCTGGAGGACATTATGCTGAGTGAAGTATCTCAGTCACAAAAGGACAAATACTGCATGGTGCCAGTGTTGTAGAAAGGGACTGACATCAGGGTTGGGAGGAAACTGAGAAAGATGGGTTCAATAATGTATACTGCGTTGAAACAGATGAGGGAGATAACTATTTAAAAGGGTATGTTATTAGGTAATTTTGTCATGACAGGAGTCCAGAGTGAAGGCTGAATAGAAAAGTGGACCTGGGCTAAGGGATTGTAAAACAATGAGAGAATGTTTTCTTTTCTTTTCCAAGAGGGTAATGTACTGTGGAAGAGGGTTGAGAGGGGAGAAAAGTGCAACAATAAATGAATGAGAATTCAAAGTCTCGGCAAATTTTCATTGAAATTAATAATAAAATTTTTTAAAAAGGAAAAAAAAACCAAAAACAAAGAAAAAACAAATAGAAGGCTGTATGCTTTGATCTTCTGCAACAAGTGTTTAAAGTCCTCTTCACTTTTAGCCAGCAAAGTTTTGTCATCTGCATAATGCAAATTTTTCATGAATATTCTCCAATCATAATGCTGCATTCTTCTTCATAGATTTCAGCTTCTCAAATTATTTGCCCAGCACAGAAAATGAATATGTATAGAGAAAGCGTACAACCTTGATGCACACCCTTTTTTTAAATTTTAAATGAGGGGTTTAAATTTTTATTTTTATTCAATTGCTTAAAGGCATTTCATTTCTTAACACTAACTAGAACTGTATAATGTCATGATTTACAATGTCTTAAGGAAATCTCCTTTCCAATTCATGTTTCTCTTTCATTTGCTCGTCTCTGCTCTGTCATTCTCCTCATATATGTGTCTATCAACTCTCTGCAATTGTTTCTACCTGCTTATAGACCTATCCTTAGACTAATTTTTTCTTCTTCTCCTTTTTTCCTTCTCCACAATGGAATATTACACATCATTGAAAAACTAATGAAGCACCACACAACTTGAGTAAGTCTAGAGAACATTGTGCTGAGTTACAACCCAGTCACAAAAAGGTAAATAGTATACAAGACTTCCTAATTGTAAACATGCAGTATTCCCTTGTTCAATTTGGACAGCAACTTCTTGGTTTATGTATAGGCTTGTGGATGCTAGTAAAATTGGAATCCTTGACTATTTAAATTTTCTGTTTATTATAATATTAATTATTGGAACAGCTGTGTGAATTTCTCTATGTTTAAGTTTATTTTACATATAAGTCTACAGACTTTGAGTTTTATCAGTAAGTGCTTCAGTTCCTCTTAACTTTCTGTAAGCAAGGTTGTTACACCTACAAATCACAAATTTTTGATAAGGTTTCCTCTAATTGTGAAGTTACATTCTTCTTCATATTTTCTAACTTCTTAGGTTATTTGCTAAGCATACTTATTGAAAGTTACTGTGAAAGAAATACGCCTAACACACACACTCCCCCCACCTCCTGCTCCCCTGTCATTTTAAAGCATGCATTTTCCCCTTGATCTCTTCAAATGACTATGTCTTGGTCAATATACTGGTTCATGTAATTCCAATTCATCTTTTTGGATAGTAATGTTTTAATTGTCCATGTACGTTGTGTTTCATGCATATACTTTTTGTTCCATACAGTCCTTCATTTACATTATATTTTATTCATTTACACTGTGGGGATTTCCCCCCCCCTTTCCTTACAATCATTCCAACAAGATCTACTTTTGTGAAAGCAAGTAAGCCAGCTACTTCATGCCTCATGCTCTACTACCTACCCCTCTTTAGACAGCCGACTGATGATTTTCCCATCCCTATTGACAAGCACTCTGAGGAAACAAGCAAGCATCATTTTGTTGAAAGACCCTATGTTCAGCTGGGAAACTTTGAGCATCTGCATCCATAAGAATCTTCCAATCCAGAACAAGCATTCCCATTCTTCTTAATGTTACTCATCATTTATTATGATGTACAAAGTACAACATTTTTGCCTTGTATAAACAACAACAACAACAAAAACCCACAAGCAAACAGCTTGCTTGAATTCTCTAATCTTAGGCAAGATTCTTACTACGTCAGTAATGGTGTTTCTTCTCTAAGCCCACATCTCACTCAAGTGTGGATTTGTCAATTCAAAATGAAGTACTGTACTACTCTAGCAAATTTTTAATGTCTTCAGCAAGATTTTACTTGCCTGTAGTAGTGATATTTATCAATAAGCTCCTTATTCTTTTTGTTATACTTCTGCCTGTCCTTTTTTTTAGGAATGATCACAAATAAAGCTCGTTTACGGTTAGGTGACTAAGTAACTATCTCCAAATTTTCTTTGCATCAACTACTGATCATATCCAAGACTGCATGTCTGTATTGAAGCATCTCAGTCAGTATTCCATCACTTTCTCCTACTTTATATTTTTGTCAATGCCATCAGTGTGGCCTAATTCTTGTTAACATGAACCTGAAATGTTTCAGTATCAAACAGTTCTTTTTGGTACAATTTCTCTTTGTATTCTTCCATTTTTTTTATGCTTGCTATGTCATTCAAGATTTTATCTACAAAATCCTTCACTATTACAACTAAAGACTTTATTCTTCATTTCTTCCAGTTTGAGAAATGATAAGAGTGTTCTTCTCCTTAATTGTTTAACTCCAGCTCTTTTATTTTTTCCTTATAATATTTAGCTTTGATTTCTTGGCCCTTTAAAATCTTCTTTTCAACTCTATTACTCCATCATTCATTCCTTTCTTGCTCTTGGCTTGTCCATTGAGCTGTGGTATTGCAGAAAGAACTGAATATCCTATCAACTACCGAAAGAACAAGCAGGCATGTTTTGGAGAAAGTTCAGCCAGAGTGCTTCTTGGAGGCAAAGATGACAAAGCTTCATTTCACATCCATGTTGGTAGGAAAAGCTATTCTTTGGAGAGGTACATTGCCCTTAAAAATGTGGAAGTCAGAGAAAAAGAAGAAACCTCTCAACCAGATGGACTGACACAGTTATTGCAGCGATAGGCACAGTGTGTTAGAGACGATGAGGATGGCACAGGATAGAGTTCAGATCTGTTGTTCCTAAGGTTGCTACGAGTTGCATTCAACTAGATAGCACTTAACAGTAACAACAGCAGCATTTGGTTTGTCTCTGTTGAACAGCAAAATTTACTTTCTCTTCTCCATCTGATGTACTCTATATGTGTAATTGAGACAGACTCTGCTTTAACAAAACAGCTTTTCCATAGAAAGACTTTGTTTCCAACCTGAGAGCGTCATCTTCTGACCCTGTCTTGGACAACGATCTGGTATTAGTCACAGGATTTAGAAAGACTTGTTGTTTTGTATTACTGTGGAAGCTTTGCTGAAACTTGTACTTCATGAATGACCCTGCCATTATTTGAAGTATCAGTCAGACAGCTTCAAGCCTTCCAGTAATAGGTAAACCACTGCAATACTAAAATAATTTTTATAGTCTTAAAAGTGTTTGACGCTCATTTTACCTCTTCAGATAGTTTAGTTAAAAATTGTAATCAAGATAGATAATTTCATAACACTTATATCTCATATTTAGTATCCACACACTCCTAATTATTCAAATTTGCATCCACTTCATATACTTGGATTTTTCTCTATGTGCTAAAATTTATGGGTTTTGGTAAATGCATATTGTTTTGTATAAAAAAATTACAGTATTATACATGATTATTTCATATCCTAAATTTCATTTGTGTTTGACTTATTCAACATCGTTCTCCAAATCCTAATTAACTATAGGTCTTTTAATACTTTTGACTTTCCTAAATGTCATAGGCATAGATTCATAAAGTATACAACATTTTAAGTTTAATTCTTTCACTTAACAATATACATTTAATATCCATGCATGCTTCATGAAAATTCACACATCATTCTAATTTTTCAAAAGCATTAAATAGACCTACGTTTTATTTTTACCTAGAGTTTGTCTACTCATTCAGCTACTGAAAAGTATCTTGATTGCTTCTAGTTTTGATATTTATGAGGAAGGATTCTACAAATATACAGGTGCAGGTTTTGTGTAGACACATTTTAAAACAAGTTGCATAAATATCCAGGAACATAATCTGTGAATGTATGATAAGATTGTGTTAAACCATACAAGAAACCGTCATACTTTCTTCCAAGGTGGCTGTATAATTTTGCATTCTCACCAGGAATAAATGTTCTTAGTTTCATATTTAGTTTATTGCTTTGCTGATAATCCATTTTTGTATTTTGCCTTTCCCTTTACCAAATGTAATGTGTCTGTTATGTATTTTGTAAGCATGGTGGATTAATGGGTAAGGAGTTGTGCTGCCAATTCAAAGATAGGCGGTTCAAATTTTCTAACTGTTCCTTGGGAGAAAGATGAGAAGCCTCTTGGATGATTTATATCCTCTGAAAATCAGCTGGAGGGTCTCTCTATATTGGTTCTGACCCAATTACAATGAGTTTGGATAGAGTTTAGTATGTAATTACTGATCATAATTCTTCTGAACACTTACCAAAATCAATGTTATCAATTTTCTTTAATTTTTTATTTCAATTGTAGCCAGTCTCTTATGGTGCATAATGCCACTTTCATTTGCATTTCTCTAATGACAAGTAGTGTTAAACATCTGTTCATATCCTTATCCTTCATCTATATATTTTTGTTCTGTGAGTTGTCCTATCAGATCTTATGCTCATTTTTAAATGAAGTTCTTAGTCTTAGTTATTGTCAAGTTTCCACAGTTTTTAGTATGTGTTGGACAAACTATGAGATAAATATTTTCTCCTAGTTTGGAACTTTTCTTCTCATTCTTTGTAAGGTGTTTTTTTTTTTCTATTTCAGAATAGAAGCTTTTTATTTTAATAAAATATCATTTAACATGTTTTTCTGCCATGAAAAATGTTTTTGGTGTTACATTTAAATCCAAGCAGATATAAAATTATACGAACATTCTCCTATTCCAAAAAGCCTTGCATAGTAAAAAAATGGCAAATAGTCTTCTGTTATTCTCTGCTTTCACACAAGTTCCATTTGTAGTAAATAGTGATATCAGAAGTACCACATTGTTTCATCTAAATCCAGCATGAATTTTTAGCAGTTCTCTGTTGCTATACCAATTTTTAATGATCTTTAGTAAGATTTTACTTGCATGTGATATTAATGATATCTTTCAGTAATTTCCCACAGAGGAGGTGCTGGTTTCGAACTGTGTGCCTTTGGACTGCAGTGAAACTTGTTACCACTAGGCTGCCAGAGCTCTATTTATATTTTTCAGAAAAGGATATGTGTGGTAAGCTAGTGGTTGAATCATAAAATTCTGTAACACAATCTCTGGTGCCATGTCTATCACCAAGACTGTCTTTTACTACTACCAAATGTTCTTCTTTGTTTTCAACTCTTGTGTTCGAGTCAACAGTACTTAACAATGCATTTCACTACATATATCATCAAGTTCAGACTGCAGAAGTTGGTAGAAATCTTCAATTTCTTCATAATTAGCTTTAATGATAGTGCATAAATTTAAAAAATGCTAGGGTTAACAGGTTAACCTTGTATGTGTATGGATATTATTCTCTCCCTTACATCACTGTACTTCAGGATAGATCTTGAAAATTATTTTGAGAATGACTGCCATACCATTCTTCTTCAATTTATTATTCTCAGTGTAGCTGGCTCTGTTATCACATGATTCAAAATGGCCAATACCAGATCATTTCAGCTCAGTAATGCCTACATATTGATTCTTACAAAATATTCCACTAGCATCAGAGTAGATTTGTAATAGAGGAAAAGAAAAACCAATATATCAACAATAATAAAAATCTAATCCTGTTACTAAATGAACATATATGACTCAACTGTGTTAATGATTAGTTTAAATGTGAATGGTCTTAATATAATAAGTAAAAGACAATATATACAAAAAATGGGGGGGAAACACCAAAAATGTTTGGCTATAAAAATATAGTTTATATATAAAGACACAGGTTAAAATTATTTGTATAGAAAAGACAAATGCCTTTTTCATACTAAGCAAACTAGAGCTGCTATAGGTATACGTATTTCAAATAAAGAAAACCTCAGAACAAGGAAGATTATCAAAAGTACAGAGGAATATTACCATATGATAAATGATTCAATATCCTAAGAAGATATAACAACCATAAACATGAATTCACCTAACAACTGAGTGACACAATACAGGAGAAAAAACGAAAACAAACAAACAAACAAAAACCCTAACAGGACTGCAAAGAGAAATAGACAACTCTATTATTGTAGTTGGGGATTTTAAGATCACTGTGCTGACAATTAATGCATCAAGCAGGCAGAACATCAGTGAAGATAAAGTGAACCTGGGCAGCGTTATCAATCTACTTGACCTAATTGACTTTTATAGAATACTTAAACCAACATCACCAGAACACACATTCTCTCACTAGGACATGTAACAAGTACTAATATACCTGAACAATTTTAATAAAGCAGAAACTAAATAAAACATTACCAATATTACCAGATCCTGATAAATATAAATTTAAACTGAAGTATAAGCAACATAAAGATAACTTGGAAATGTCCAACAATTTTATGTGTGTGTGTGTGTGTGTGTGTGTGTGTCTTAAAATTACTCAGTACCTATGTCATAAAGGAACACTGGCAATGTAAGTCCTTATGGGTTACTAACTGGGAGTTTGGTGATTTGAATCCACAGATACTCCTCAGAAGAAAATTGAGGAAGTCTCTTCTTCAAAGATTTACAGCCTGAGAAACCTCATGAAGGGTTGTCTGGCATCAGAACCTGAATCAACCTGGAGAAATCAGGTGAGTTTGATGCATGAGATAAGATGGAAGAACAAGTACTCTAAGGTTTTTACTCTAATTTAGTAAAATTTATTACTTCTAAATATGTTCCAAGTCTGCCATAAAACAAAGTGCAAGATTTTTTTTCCTCCTCATGTTTTAATGTTCTTTAAAAGGACAGCATTTTTAAAGTCTTGTTTTTGTTGGATGTTGTTCAGTCTCCCAGGACTCAAATTAACTGTATGAACAGCAGATGGGAAACTTGTTCTATCCTGGGTCATCCTTACCATCTTCACCATGTTCAAATACTTTCCTATACTCACTGTGTCAAACCATGTACTTCCTCTCTTTATCTTATTGCTTTTTCAAACATAATATCTTTTTACAGAAACTGGTCCCTCCTGACAATGTGTCCAAAGTATATGAGATGAAGTTTAGGTCTCAATAGCAAAGGATTACAGTCCTTTGGAAAAACGTACATGATTTCTTTGACACAAAGAACCTGGAGCCTCACTGTGATTTCTCAAGACGCTTTCCTCATTCTTTAGTTTCAAAAAAAGAATAAAGATGAAATCTTAGATAGAGTTGGAAAAGTGGGCTTAGCTTCTCTTTTACTTGAATCTTCTACAAAGACTACCAGTTTTAAATTATTTTATATAAGATTTATTTTAACAAAGACATTAATTGTTCTTTTATATTTTCCCTTTAAGTATGCTCATAAATTATCAGTCATTTTAGCAAATCCCTTCCACATAAACTATGTTGTTTTAGATGTGGTATAATTAGACCACCTAAAATATATAGTGGATGAAAGAGACAACAGTTATTTTTTTTAACTGTAGTCAAAACATTTTCTTTCTTGTAAATAAATTACACTTACTTGTTGGGTTGAGGCTAATTTTAGAAGTTTTTGCTATTACAGTCTTATTCAACTAAAAATTTAACTTTCTCATGTCCTAAGATAATCAGTATATATTTCTGTATACACCCAGTCAATTTATTAAAATGTGTAATTTTCTTTTATCTATAGTCAACAACGCAGCACATTGCTTTTTGAGTCAGAATTGACTTATTACTGGCACTTCCTTGAGTTGCCAACGCTGTAAATGACACAAAGGAGATTACTCATCTTTCTTCCTTGGGATAACTGACAGGTTTGAACTACCAGAAAGGCATAGCCATTGGATTAGTAGCACAAGCGTCCAGGAAAAGATTATATTTATATGACAAATCCTAATATGATTGTATATAATCATTTCAGTGATGGTCTTTTTCATAAGAATGATAGTCTTTAGCATGGACTACACTTCAACTCAGATGAAACAATAATCCCACCAGCTGTACCAATAAGCATGATAAATTGGGAAAATAAAGTAAGTTTTCAAGGATTCATTTTACTTGGATCAACAACCCAAATCAGTGGGATCAACAATCAAGAAGTCAAAACACATATTACACTAAGCAAATCTTCTACCAAGGAATTCTATAAGTGCTAAAGATTAAGGGTGTAAAGACGAAGGTATGTCAGATCAAGCAGTGGAGTCAATCGATAATTGCTTCACTCACATGTGAAAGTTGGGCAATTAATAAGGAATAGCATCCACTTCCTAAATAACATGCCTCCGGAAACTCTATGAACCTTTATGAGTATTGATAGTTGTAGGGAGGCTTCAGGTCTTTTGTTCATAAGATTACTATGAGTCGGCTTGACTTGAAGTCAATCAACAACAACAAGAAGATAAAATGCTTGTGAATTGTAGTATTGGCAAATAATGTTGAGTACACTATAGATTGCCAAAAGAAGAATCAAATCTATCTTGGAAGAGTCACAGGCAGAGTATGCTGTAGAGGTGATCTTGGTGAGACTTCTCACATACGTTGTACATGTTGTTAAGAGTAGCCAACCTCTGTAAGAGGACAGTGCATCATGCTTTGAAAACTTGAGAATCAATGAAAGAGAGGACAATTCTCAATAAAATGGGTTGATACCATGACTACAAAAATGTGCATAAGCACAGCAGAGATTTTTGGTGGTGTGCAGGTTCACACACGATTTTGTTCTATTGGACCTAGACTTACTAAAATTAAGAGCTACCTTTACAGAACCTAACAACAAACACTTTTTTGGTTCAAATATGAATCTTAACATTTCTGGATGTAACTGTAAATTTTTAATAATAAATTATTTCACTCAGAATAACTAGGACAGAGCATATTCCGATAGAATCTGACTGATCAACATCTGTTCCTTGATTAATTCTCTAACTGAATTTACAAGAAGTCACTTAGGAGCCAAGAACAATGACCAGTGTTACTCAGGATAAAGATCACTAGACAGTAAAATAGCTATACTTTTCTTGCTTGCCAAGAACAGCTTTCAAAGAAGTTAGAGGATTTGAAATAACATTTCTTGTACGTTTTTACATACATGTTTGGCAGAATGTAGTTCTTAGAAAATAGAGTTGCTCTATTTGATTGTCCAATAGAGTTGGGTTTTGGGGGTTTTTTGTTGTTTTTTTTTTTTTTTTTTAGGAACCTAGAACAAGGATGATGATTGGTTTTGATATTTTTCATTTATAAGGAGTTTGAATATTCCATTAAACTTTTCAGTTTGTCTTTAGACAAAATATTAGTTTGCATCTTCAACAGCTTTCAGACTTTTTAAAAATTAACTTATCAGTAAGTGAACAAGATTGCTTATACTTCAGTTATAAGATTTTGATGTTTGTAGTTATGTAAAATAATTTTTAAAGATTAAATTTAAGTTCTTTTGAAGAAAATTTTCTATCATAGTTTCTCAGTGTTTCTGGTGATTTAAAAATTGCTGTCATTTTTGAACTTGATATACAAACCAGTATTAAATAAAATTTAAACAAAACAAGAGCTACATAGGAGAAAATAATTATAGAAATAAAGTATAAGATAAGGAATCCTGCATATATTAAAATAATGCCTTATATTTAAAATACAACAACGTATATTTTTTTTTACTCTGGAACAATTATATTTTGTTAGTGAAATTATTCTTGGTTACTATAGTATTTTTGTGACTGTTAGTAAACTTGAGAGATGGTGTGAAACGAAATTTAGACATATATACAAGATGCTATCAAATTTGCTTCAACTCGTAAAGTCGCTAAATAGAACTGACTAAATCCATGCCCTTTGTTGCACCACCTCACAAGTTTTTCCATGCTTATTGCCTATTGTTTCCCTCACCGTCATTCCTTTGTATATGGTTGTATGTCCTTAATTGCTGTGGTGTTAGAACTGACTCATAGCTGAGGCTCTAGTGAGTTTTGAGAGGCTGCACATTTCATGGGAGGAGAGTGCCTTTCGGTAGAAGCAAACTGCTTCTTCTGGGGCTTGCAGTTCAACTCCTTACCCTCCTGGCCGCAAGAGCTACCCATTTCAGATGGTAGCAAATCTAATACAGACTTCTTTATTCTCTAAATTAATAATAGCAGTTGTTGTTGTTGTTGTTATGTGCCGTCGAGTCGTTTCCGACTCATAGCGACCCTATGCACAACAGCCCTAAACCCTGCTCTATCCTACGACAACCGCACCGCCTCTGACACGCCCATCCTGATTACCCCACTCACCGAATTAATCCATCTCATAGAGAGACTTCCCCTCGTGCGCTGTCCCTCCACTCTCCCAAGCATGATGTCCCTCTCCAAGGACCCGTCTCTCCTGGCAACATGTCCAAAGTATGTCAGACGAAGCCCCAGAATCCTTGTCTCCAAGGAGTACCTTGGTTTAATCCTCTCCA
>NW_006399789.1:199940-211778 GCF_000299155.1 Elephantulus edwardii | reverse complement strand
TTACTTCCCAGCTCCATCCTCCACCAGGATAACCCTTCTCATCTACCAAGTCCCTTCAGAAAATATCTTCCATTGTCCAACCCATGATCTGACAGTTTGTATCTTAAGCTTTCTTGGCTTCTCTGATTCCAAAAACGTCAACTGCTGACATTTTTCTTTTGACCAGTGTCTCTTAAGTTTTGTGGTGTTGTCTCCAAGGGAAGGTGACGTGTCCTGTAGAACTCCTGTGTGGATTATGTTTCCCTTTCCGCCGGAAATAGCAGTAGTGAAAATAAAATGGAATTGTTTCAAGTGCATTTAGAAGATGGTGTTTTATAGTCAAATAATGGAATGAATGATTTAATTCATGCTCTGAAGTATTGATTCCTCTCTGATCAGTATTCTAGTCTTCTGGCCTCAGTATAATGAAACATTTAAATTGCATCCATACCACACAGCATATATGACAAAAGATTCAATGCTTATTAATCTTTGTCTTCCTAAGATTCTCACCACTGGACCAATTGGCAGCATCAGGATGGATGGTGAAGCGATTGAGATTGTTAACAACTTTTGTCTGCTTGGCTCCACAGTCAACACTCTAGGCACCAGTAGCCAGGAAATGAGAAGATGTATTGCTATGAGAAAGTCTGCTGTTAGGGACCCCTCCAAAGTACTCAAGAGCAATGTTGTCTCTCTGGAGATTCAGGTGCATCTGGTACAGGCCATGGTCTTTGCTATTACTTGTTATGTATCAGAGAGTTGGACAATGACTAGGGAGGACAGAAGGAGAATTGATGCCTTTGAGCTGTGGTGCTGGAGAAGAGTATTGAGTGTACCATGGACTGCCAAGAAAACAGATTCATTCTGGAGAGGGTTAACCAGGTTGCTCCTTGGAGGCAAGGATTCTGGGGCTTCCTCTGACATATTTTGGATATGTTGTAAGGAGGGTCAGGTCCTTGGAGAGGGACATCATGCTCTGGAGGGTGGAGGGACAGCACAGGAGGGGAAGGCCCTCTATGAGGTGGATTGATTCAGTGACTGGGGTAATCGGGATGGGTGTTATCAGAGACAGTGTGATTGGCACCGGATAGAGCAGGGTTTAGGGCTGTTGTGCATAGGTTCACTATGAGTCTCAAGTGACTCGACGGCACAGAACAACAACCCATCAATCATATTTTCCTTAAACCTTGCTTTTTAAATGACATATAAGTATCCCTGCCCTCTTTTGTTTTATACCATTGAGTTAAAACCAACTTAGCAGTGGGCTTTCAGGGCAGTAAATCACACCGGAGGAGACAATCCACCTCCTCACACTGAGTAGTTGGTGGAGTCAAACCATAGGCCTTTGGGTTGGCAGCACACTTCCTTTAGAAATGATGTGGAGAATGAAAATTTGAGATGGAAATAATCTAATAGTTAATGTTTATTTATTTTGTAGAGATATTTTCTTATTATAGCATGATGATAACTTTCTATATTTTCCTATTTTACATTGGTTTAATTTCACTAATGAGATTTAATCAGTTCTTCAACTTTCTATTTTTACAAATACATGAAAGTTTATTACACTCATAAGACACACACCCCCAGACACACAAATTGTTCTATAATTTTTAGACTTCTTTTTACAGAGGACCAGATTCCATGAAGTATCACGCAAAGTTTCTCTCTCCCTGAGATAATTAGATCTTCAGCACAAATACAGAAGCTATGACAATATTTTGCAATTAAAAAAAATAAAGGTAGGCCCTCTATGAGGTGGATTGATTCAGGGACTGGGATAATCAGGATGGGAGTGTCGGAGACAGTGCAATTGGCACAGGACAGAGCAGAGTTTAGGGCTGTTTTACATAAAGTCGCTATGAGTCACAAGGGATATAACAACACATAACGACAACCACATTAAAAAAATAAAAGAAAAATCAAAAGCAAATGAAAACCTGTGTGTGCAATTGGTATGAAGAAAAGTTGAAACCTTATTCTATGCCTTCATGAGCAATATTTCCTCTTTCATGGGACAGATGTTGCTAAATTATTAATAAGCAATTAAAATATTTTATTCCTTTCCTTGGCATGTCTAAGAAAAAGAAATTATTATTTATGGACACTGTTTCGTTTTGGCTCAATTAATGCTCAAAGAAAATAGTGGAAGAATAAATAGGCTTGCCTGAGATTTAAACTAATGTTCAATAACAAATGAAACTTAGAAGTTGTTGGTCCATATTTCATGATTACAGTTATCTAAATCTCTGATGGGACACATAAGCGTTATTATCATTTATCTGAAATTTCCTGGCAGCACCAGACAGCATAATTCAGGTCGTTGATAAATCTTCCTCCAATCCTGGTGTTACATTCTTCGTCATAAAGTCCAACCTCCAGAATGATCTGTTCTGCAAATAGATTGAAAATGTATGGAAAAAGATGCAGCCCTGATGCACTTTCTTTATTTTGAACCATGCAGGGTTTTGTGTCTCTTTTCAGACAACAGTTTTTTGTTTTAGGTATGTTGCTGCTGTTGTTATGTGCTCTCAAGTCGTCTGTGACTCATAGCGACCCTATGAACAACAGCCCTAAATCTTGCTCTATCCTGTCCTAATCTCACTGCCTCCAACACACATCCCCCCCGTTCCTGTAGTCAACCCATCTCATGTGGTCTTCCTCTCTGTGCACTGTCCCTCCACCCTAGTAAGCATGACAAACCTCTCAAAGGACTGGTCCCTCCTTGCACCATGTCCAGCGTATGTCACATGAAGCTTCAGAATCCTTGCCTCCAAGGAGCAGGTTTTACAAAATCATAACCAAATGTTCTGAGATTCCCATTCTTCTAAATGTTAACCACAATTTGTTATGATCCTCACAGTCAAATGCTTTTGTATAGTAGATAAAACATAAATAGAAGTTCTTCTGGTGTTCTGTACTTTTAGCCAAGATCCATTTGATATCAACAATAGCACCCACAGGGCTACAGCCTCTTCTAAATCCAGGTTCTATTTCTAGCAGTTCTCTGTACTGTTCTAGTTATCTTAGTATAATCTTAGCAAGGTTTCCTTGCATGTGATAGTAATAATGTTGTGTGATAATTTGCACATTCTGTGGGACTAAGTTTTTTGAGAATTGGATAAATATAGATCTCTTCCAGTCAATTGTTATTAAGCAATTGAGAAGAGATTAGACTGCTGCTTATCTTCTCTCAGCCTCTGTGCAACATGAGTAACTTACTTTTAAACAATGTTTCTAGAAGTTCTATGCAGTAACTACAGCAGCATGCAGTAGTGATCCAGGGATAACCATCAGAAAAATAAATTATGTAGCCATTAAAATAATTACTCAGAAGCCTACATGTTAAATAAAATTACTTCTATTATATAAAGTGACAAAACAAAATTCTGTAAAAGTTGTCAAGTCTCAAACATCTTCCATATAATAATTTTACTCTAAAAATGTTTTATAAATGTAATTGTGTTATTTTATCTATGAAACTTTAACTTTCTTCATATATTTTCATTTCATTAAATATCATGTAGACACAAAATCATACAGAATGATTTTAATTTTGTTGTTGTTGTTATGTGTTGTTGAATTGCTAGAGACTCATAATGACCCAATGTACAGGAGTCTTAAACGCTGTTCTATCCAGTGACAACCTTATTGTCTCTGACACACCTACTCCCATTACCCCAGTTGCTGAATTGATCCATGTTATCAAGGGTCTTCCTCTCTTGTGCTGTCCCTCCACCATCCCAAATATGGTGTCCCTCTCCAAGGACCAGTCTCTCCTTGTAACATATCAGTATGTCCGATGAAGTTTCAGAATCCTTGCCTCAAAGGAGCAGTCAGGTTACACCCTGTCCAGGATGAATCTGTTTCTTAAATTTCATTTGACCAGCACCAGAAAGATTGCACTTATATACCTAGGGATACAATTTTTTTCTTTATGAAGAACAAAAACATGTGCTAGCAAGATATTCTTCATAAAAGAATAAGGGCTGTTAGTTTCTGAAAGGATTGCCTGAAGCCAACCAATATCCAATGATTGATTGATCCAGTTTATTAATTTTAGTTTGATATGAAATGAGTCTGAGGTCTAATTATGCCTGTGTACTCTCTTTGGGGTTGAAATAGTTTCTTACAAACTAATCTACTTTTCCCATTTCCTAGCCAGGAAATCAAAAAACGTATTGCCATGGGAGAGTCTGCTGTTAGGGACCTCTCCAAAGTACTGAAGAGCAATGGTGTCTCTCTGGAGACTAAGGTGTGTCTGATACAGGCTATGGTTTTCGCAATCACTTGTTATGCATCAGAGAGTTGGACAATGACCAAGGAAGATAGAAGGAAAATTGATGCCTTTGAGCTGGGGTGCTGGAGAAGAGTATTGAGAATACCATGGACTGCTAGGAAAACAAACAGATTTGTCCTGGAAAGGGTTAAACCAGGTGGCTCCTTGGAGGCAAGGATTCTGAGGCTCCGTCTAACATATTTTGGACATGTTGTGAGGAGAGACCGGTCCTTGGAGAGGGACATCATGCTTGGTAGTGTGGAGGGACGGCGCAGGAGGGGAAGGCCCTCTATGAGGTGGATTGATTCAGTGACTGGGATAATTGGGATGGGAGTGTCAGAGACAGTGCAATTGGCACAGGACAGAGCGGAGTTTAGGGCTGTTGTACATAGGGTCGCTATGAGTCGCAGGCGACTCAACGGCACATGACAACAACAACAACATTGTGATGGGAAAGTCTGTGGTTAGGGACCTCTCTAAAGTACTCAAGAGCAACGGTGTCTCTCTGGAGACTAAGGTGCGCCTGATACAGGCCATGGTTTTTGGAATCACTTGTTATGCATCAGAGAGTTGGACAATGACTAAGGAGGATAGAAGGAGAATTGACACCTTTGAGCTGTGGTGCTGGAGAAGAGTATTGAATGTACCATGGACTGCCAAGAAAACAAACAGATTCATCCTAGAGAGGGTTAAACCAGGCTGCTCCTTGAAGGCAATGATTCTGTGGCTTCCCCTGACATACTTTGGACATGTTGTAAGGAGAGATAGGTCTTTAGAGAGGGACATCATGCTGGGTAGAGTAGAGGGACAGCGCAGGAGGGGAAGACCCTCTATGAGGTGGATTGATTCAGTGACTTGGGTAATCGGGATGGGTATGTCAGAGGCAATGAGATTAGCACAGAATAGAGCAGGATTTAGGGCTGTTGTACATAGGGTCGCTATGAGTTGCAAACGACTCGACGGCACATAACCACAACAATAACAACAATCTTATTTTTTAACCCTTTATAAAACTGTTGATTAGGAAACTCTTTTCCAAAATACAGCTTCCAATGGAATTTACTTTATGATAGTTGCTAAATAAGATAGCATTGAAAATCAAATAGCAAGATAGGGTTGAATGTTGTTGTTGTTGTTGTTGTTGTTATGTTCCATCAAGTTGCTTGCGACTCATAGCAACCTTACGTACAAGAGATCTAAATGATGTTCTATCCTGTGCCAACCTTGCAGTCTCAAACGCATTCATTCCCACCACTCAAATCACAGAATCAAAGACCTCATCGAAGGTCTTCCTCTCCTTTGCCGCCCCTCCACCCTGACAAACATGATGTTCCTCTCCAAGGACCAGTCCCTCATTGCAACATGCCCAAATTATGTCAGAGGAAGCGTCAGATTCTTGACTCCAAGGAACGTTCCGGATTCACCTTCTTCAGGAATTGCCTTAGACAGTGCAGACCATGACATGAGGGTAGGTAAGAAATTGACTACTACTTGCATAAGGTAATAGTGTCATTATTAAGCCTCCTAGAATGAAAAAAGATAGTAAAATGGTGGAAAGAAATGTACTTTATCAGAAAGGGAACTATTGAAAAAATAATAATCTCACAAAAAATAGGAATGAATGACTATTAATAAACTCTACTAGATCTGAGGATCTCTACTGGTATAGTCTTAGGGAGTTGTGCTGCTAAAACAAAGACCTGACTGGTGGCTTGAATTGCCCAGCAGCCCTAAAAAAGAAAGATGAACAATCCCCTCCCATAAAAGTTAAAGACTCAAAAAGTTCACTAAAGTGTCAGTTATGAGTTCTTTCCAACTTAATGGCATCAAGTTGAGTGAGTTTTACTGAAGATCTAGCAAAAAAAAAAAAAAAATAGAGAAATCGCAAAGAATTAACAAATAGTTGTGAATCCTTGACTGATACAAATGGTTAATATATTTTCTACTGTAAAAAGAGCAAGGGCCATGTGAGGACAGCCATGTTTAACCTTTACGAATTTCAGAAATGGGAACTGTCCACGTCAACAGCATCAACAACACAATACCAATTGGCCATGACCATGATGTCAGTCATATCCCCCATGTTCCAATACTTGTTTCTACTCAGCTCAACACCAATTTTACTGTTTACTGAGTTCAAACACAATGCATTATAGTTCACAGACTACACTGCAGCACATTGAGGAAGTCGAGCATTTGTAAATCATACAGTCACTCATTCAGGACAGTTTCTGAAATATGCTTGCAGGCATCTCAGTCTTGAGACTCAAGGCTTTAGGCCACTATTGCCAAGTTCTCAGTCCTGCATTTATATCTCTCCACATCCTCCACCACCTCAAACCTTCAAGTGTTCAACAAACTTGGACAGTCTCTTAGTTCTCATTCTGTGAATGCTAGCAGTCCCAACGTCAGCTCCATCTCATTTTGGGTCTCTGGCTCAGCTACTATGGCTATTGTTCTGATCCTAAAGGGTGAGTTGTAGTCTCTGGCTTGCTATTTTCTGGGGATGAGGTTCCTCCTTCTGTTGCTGGATCCACTCAAGTTAATGAAGAGACTAACCAATCCTCTTGTGAATGGTGAGAATAGCCAAGCTCTTTTTGAATAGGCTAACAAACCCTATTCATATATTTCCACCTGTCCACATGGCAAACTCAAATTCAATGGCTCAGAAAACCATTTTAAACACTAAACTCTTCATATCACATCCACCAACCTAAGTACTGACTGAATTAACAAAGAGGCGCCTAGAAGAAAATAGGACTGGAAATCTACTTCGGATAAGTCATCATTGACAACCCCCATAAAAGTACAATTTTACTCTGATGTACAGGAAATCATGAGTTAGAATACTCTCAGTCACAGCTAGTTGGTTTGTTAGTCAAGAGGTAATAAGATCTCTTTGTTTGAACATGATAGAGAGGACTCTCCTCAAATCTGCCCATCAGTGAATGGAGGTAAAAACTTTTTTTTAATATGTTTATATGTTTGATCAACAATCACCCATATAAAGGCAGTATATTTTATACTAAGAGAAAATATTGTCTGCAATAAATATGTTACTCTCATTGGACTATAGCAGGAAGGTAAGGTGTGAATACTTACTAGAGAAAAGAAAGCATTCTCTGTTAACATAAAATATCTGTTAAAATTATTCATAAAAAGCTTTCATTTGGTCTGTAATATTTATGACTATTTGTGAACAAAATGGTGAAAGTGTTGGGAGAAGAAAAAAATAGTAAAACTGACGTTTTGGTACAATCTACTTAATTATTTTCTGTTATTTAATTGTGCTATTACTTATAATTAATTATATTATGTAATTTCCTTGATACCATTGCACAATTCATCTGATGTTCTACAATAGAGCATTTGTTTTTAATTATCAAACATATTTTTGAGATGGTTTCTATATTCAAATGGCATATACTTAATATTGTAGTACAGTTTGTATACTTGTTTTAATTTTCTTCAGTTTCATCCTGGACTTCTATATGAACAACTGACTGTTCTAGAGTTGACCCTTGGTCTTGTTCTGATTGACAATATTGAAGTGCTTCGTAATTTCTTTACACAGACGTAGTCTATGTGATTTTTGTATACTCATCTTATCAGGTATATATGTGTATAGTTACTGTGTTTTTAACAAGTGCTTATAATGAATAAATGAAAAGTTCTAGAAGTGTGGATAACGAGGCTTATTGTCAGGACAGTCAATCTCTGGAGAAATACACTGGCTTGTTAAGGTAAGAAGAAAATGGAAAAGAGATTGATCCTCAGAGAGACGGATTGACAAAGTAAGCACAACAGTGGGCACAGGCAGAGCAGCCTTTGTAGGATAGGATAAGAATGGGAAGTGCTTCCTTTGTTCTTTTGTTGACTGACTAATTGGGGCCCTGATAGCAAAAAGAAAATGGTTGTTGTTGTTGTACTGTGTCTTTAAGTCACCTGCGACTCATTGCGACCCTATGTACAACAGCCCTAAACTCTGCTCTCTTCTGTGCCAGTCTCACTGTTTGTGACACTCCTACTCCAATTACCCCAGTAACTGAATCAATCCACCTCATAGAGGGTCTTCCTCTCCTGTGCTGTGCCTCTACCCTCCCAAGCATGACATCCTTCTACAAGGATTGGTCCCTCCTTGTAACATGTCCAAAGTATGTCAGACAAAGTTTCAGAATCTTTTCCCCCAAGGACTAGCCTGGTTTAACCCTCTATAGGATGAACCTGCTTGTTTTCCTAGTTATCCATGGTATATTCAATACTCTTCTCCAACAACACAGCTCAAAGGAATCAATTCTCCTTCTATATCCCTGGTCATTGTCCAGATCTCTGATGCATAGCAGGTGATTGCAAAGACCATGGCCTCTATCACACACACCTTAGACTCCAGAGTGACATCATTGCTCTTCAGTACTTTGGAGAGGTTCCTAACACCAGACTTTCCCATTGCAATATATCTTTTAATTTCCTGGCTTCTGGTGCCAAGAGTGTTGACTAAGTAACTAAGCAAACTAAACCTGTTAACAATCTCAGTCTCTTTACCTGATCCATCCTGATGTTGACAGTTGGTCCAGTTTTCTTGATATTGAGCCTCAATCGATATTAAAAGCTGCAGTACTTGACTCTCTGCAGCAAGCACTTCAGGTCCTCCTCAGTTTCAGCAAACAAGGTTCTGTCGTGTGCATAACACAGATTATTGATGGATCTTCCTCCTATCCTGATTCCACACTTCTCATCATACAGCCCAGCCTCCAGATAATTTTTTCTGCATATAGGTTGAAAAGGTATGGAGATAGGACACATCTCTGTCATATACCCTTCTCAATTTTGAACCCTGGAGTTTTTCCTTGCTCTGTTCTGTCAACTGCCTCCTGGTGTAAGTAGAGGTTTCACATTAGCATGATCAAGTGTTCTGGGATTCCCATTCTTCTCAGTCAGTCACAGTTTGTTGGGATCCACAGATCAATCACCTTTTAGTAATCAATAAAACATAGATATGCATTCCCCTGGTAATCCCTGCTCTCATCCAAGGTCCACCTGTTGTTAGCTATAAAATAAGCCTAGTACCATGACCTCTTCTAAATCCAGCCTGGATTTTGGCAGTTCTCTATTGGTGTAATATTTATGTGTTCCACAGATGCTTCCCTGGATGTGCTCACCAAGTTGTGCCAAGAAATCTGGAGAACAATCACTTGGCCAACTGACTGGAAGATATCTATATTTGTTCCCATTCCAAAGAAGTGTGACCCAACTGAGTGTGGAAACTACAGAACAATATCATTGATTACACATGCAAGCAAGATTCTTCTGAAGAGTATCCAAAAACTACTGGAACAACACATCAGCAGAGAATTGCAAGAAGTCCAGGCTGGGTTTAGACGGGGTCGTGGTACTAGGGATGTTGTAGCTGATGTTACATGGAACTTAGCTGAAAGCAGGGAATACCAGAAGAATGTCTATCTGTGTTTCATTGATTATGCAAAGCATTTGACTGTGTGGATCATAACAAACTGTGGCTGACTCTGAGAAGAATAGGAATACCAAAACATTTAATCATGCTAATGCGAAACCTATACTTGGACCAAGAGGCAGTAGTCAGAACAGAGCAATGTAACACTGCAAGGTTCAAAATTGGGAAGGGTGTACGCCAGGGATGTGTCCTTTCTCCATACCTTTTCAGCCTGTATGCAGAGTAGATTATCCACGAGGCTGGGCTCTATGAGGAGAATTGTGGCATCAGGATTGGTGAAAGATCTATTAACAATCTGTGTCATGCAGATGACACAACCCTGCTTGCTGAAACTGAGGAGGACCTCATGAACTTGCTGCGGAGGGTCAAGGACTGCAGCCTTCAGTATGGACTGAGGCTCAATGTCAAGAAGACAAAGATTGTCACCACTGGACCAATCGGTAGCATGAGGATGGATAGCGAAGAGATTGAGATTCTTTACAGCTTCAGTTTGCTCGGCTCCACGGTCAACACTCTTGGCACCAGCAGTCAAGGAATCAAAAAGCGTATTGCGATTGGAAAATCGGCTGTTAGGGACCTCTATAAAGTACTCAAGAGCAATGGTGTCTCTCTGGAGACTAAGGTGCGCCTGATAGAGGCCATGTTCTTTGCAATCACTTGTTATACATCAGAGAGTTGTACAATGACTAGGAAGGACAGAAGGAGAATTGATGCCTTTGAGCTGTGGTGCTGGAGAAGAGTATTGAATGTACCATGGACTGCCAAGAAAACAAACAGATTCATCCTGGAGAGGGTTAAACCAAGCTGCTCCTTGGAGGCAAGGATTCTGGGGCTTCGTCTGGCATACTTTGGGCATGTTGCCAGGAGGGACAGGTCCTTGGAGAGGGACATCATGCTTGGGAGGGTGGAGGGACGGCGCAGGAGGGGAAGACCCTCTATGAGATGGATTGATTCAGTGACTGGGGTAATCGGGATGGGTGTGTCAGAGGCAGTGCGATTGGCAAAGGATAGAGCAGGGTTTAGGGCTCTTGTACATTGGGTCGCTATGAGTCACAAACGACTCGATGGCACATAACAACAACAACTATTGGTGTGCTGTTCCAGTCATTTAATTTAAAAAATCATATTGAATTTGGTAAAATGGCATAATCTGTCATAACCGTTCTCCCGAGTTTTTCTTATGGGGGAAAAATGACATTTAGATCTTAAAGCAGTAAATACAAGGCAAAAATATCTATTTTTCATTAGAGATAAAACAAAATGCCTTTTATGCTTTAATATAAAAATTATTTTAAATTTTAAAGACTTTCAAAATGCTTAAACAAGGCATTTGCACACTCGAGCATTCAGGCACAATTTCACATCCCTGGATATCTCTTGAGAATCAAATATGTAGAATAAACAATACTAGTGTTTCCACTCAAAGATCTATAGTGGATCCAATGAATTCTAGAGATACTTTTGAACTTTGGGTTGGCACCTCTTGACAATT
Organism: Elephantulus edwardii; assembly: GCF_000299155.1. Taxonomy (NCBI): domain Eukaryota; kingdom Metazoa; phylum Chordata; class Mammalia; order Macroscelidea; family Macroscelididae; genus Elephantulus; species Elephantulus edwardii. The sequence continues at coordinate 200,555 of NW_006399789.1, read as the reverse complement.
TAATGACTCATTTTTTCTATTGTCTCTGGCAACTTAATTATATCACTAGAATATATTGCCCAAACCTCCTGTCAAAACTAGCCAGACAAAACGCCTACTGGAAATTCTGAGTCTACTAGCTTTTTTGTCCAGGCTTATGTGTTTTATTTATTTATTTATATTTAATTATTTAAATGTTTCAGCCAATTGTAGCAAACTGTTTTCTTCCCCCACCTCTCTCAGTCCCCAGTCTTCTAAAAAGTTTTCTTATTCATAGCATTTCTCCATAAACATCATTCAGTGGTTTTGGATAGCTCCCTTCTAAAATAGAGTTCTCTTTTTCTTCTAATAGGCTTCTCTGTTTCTACCTCTCATTATTATATTTTTAAAGTCTACATTGCTGTAGGATTTAAATTAAATTAATTAATTCCCATGGTCATTTTAATTAAAAAATAATAAGATTAACAAAACAGAAAGGCAGTGATGTTAAATTAAAAAAATAATTCTTTTATAAATTTGTGTTAACTGAATTGTTCATTATCATACTGGTATCTATGAAAATAATAGTAAGGAGTTTAGAGTTGAGACTGTTGCCAAGAAAAGATTATTAATTTTGGGTTTAGCAATGAAAATAAT
>NW_006399789.1:111977-197778 GCF_000299155.1 Elephantulus edwardii | reverse complement strand
ACCGGTCCTTGGAGAGGGACATCATGCTTGGGAGGGTGGAGGGATGGCGCAGGAGAGGAAGGCCCTCTATGAGGTGGATTGATTCAGTGACCGGGATAATTGGGATGGGAGTGCCAGAGACAGTGTGATTGGCACAGGACAGAGCGGAGTTTAGGGCTGTTGTACATAGGGTCACTATGAGTCGCAGGCGACTCGACGGCATATAACAACAATAACAACAACAACATCTAGGAGAGTAGTTATCCAATTAGTGTTTTTAGTATGCTGTAGTGAAATTACATTTGAAATACAAATGAAATATGCTTTCTCAAGAATAATTTTACAAAAAAAAAATCAAGGAAAGGCCACACAAACAATGGATACTACAAAGATTGTTTTTGTGAAGTGCTGCCAAGTTGCTTAGGATTGATAGCAATGCTATAAAAAACACATCTGAACCTTATCCTATTCTGTGCTATCATACTTTCTGACACGCTCAGTCCCACTGCTGGAGTAACTGTCAATCCATCTGGTAGAAATTATCCCTCTCTTTTGATGACGGGCTATCCTTCTCCAAGGAATTGCCTCTCTTACCAACATGTCTAAAGTATGTTGTTGTTGTTGTTGTTAAGTGCCGTTGAGTAGCAGATGACTCATAGCGACCCTATGAAGGAGAGTCCTCGATGCTTGGGTGCCTTTCATCCTCTCTCCAGGTTCATAGGGTTTCCGGAGGCAAGCTATTATTCAAGTGGACGCCACTCCTCCTTCCACGCTTGTTTAATGGAGAGCTCCACCCCCCTCTCTGTCCGCATTGGGTAGCCAACCATTAACACATTTGACACATCCGTGTCACAGTGTTCAGCCTCACAGCAACCACAAGTGACCTCAGGACGGCAACTTGTACACCAGGGCTATACAACCTAAAGGAATGTCTGAACAAAAACAATGAAAGACTGGCCAGAGGGCTGCAGGCCCGTGGGCCCTTTTGGGCTTGAAGCCGCTGCTGCCTTCAACCCAAGACCAAATGTGGCTTCCCTGGCTCCTGGAGGCAGAGTTGCGTGGGAGTTGAAAGTATGTTAGATTTATTTATTATCTTTGCCTCCAAGGAGCACTCTGACTGTGTATTTGCTAACACATGTCTGTTCTTTTGGCAGTCAGTAGGATATTCAACACTCTTCTCCAACATCACAGTTCAAAGACATCAATTCCTTCTCTGTCATCTTTATTTGTTCTCCAGCTCAGAAAAGCATATCAAGTGATTGAGAAATCCATAGCCTGAATCAGACAGACCTTAGTCCTCAAACTAACATCATTGCTCATCAATAATTTGGAGAGGTCCCTGAAGGCAGATTTTCCTAGTGCAATACATACCCTGATATCCTGACTGATAGTACTAAGGATGTTGATTGTGGTTCCAAATAAGATGAAATAATTGACAACAACAATCTTTACTCTACCTTTCATGATATTTTCTATATGTCCAGTGATAAGAATTTTTGTTTTCTTGATGTTGCGATCAATCCATTTTGAAGGCTATATTCTTTGATCTTCTACAAGAGCTTTCAAGTCTTTCTCACTTTGAGTAAACAAAGTTGTGTAATCTGAATAACATAGGTTATTGATGAGTCTTCCTCTTATCCTGATATTACATACTTCTTCGCAGAGCTCAGCTTCTCAAATAATTTGCAGAGCATATATATTGAATAGGTATGGTCGTAACTCTTGCACCTACCTTTCTTCATTTTAAACCATTTGGTATCTCCTTTATCTGTTCCCATAACAACCTCTTGGTTGTTTGTAAATACAAAGATAATTACTGGATATTTCACCTGTACCAGAAATCTATATACTCTTGTTTTAAAATTGTAAATTGTAATGCCATAATTTTCATTGTAATAATGTAGATTGATCAACATGGAGAAATTGGATAAAATGAAATTACAAATAAATAGATACATTGAAATATAATTATAGTATAAATGAAATTAAAATTAATGGAAATAATTGCCTCTGAAAAATCTTTGAAAGAAGTATGATTTTTATTATTGGAGAATTTTCTAACTTTCCTGTTCTTTTTCTCTTCAAAGTAGAACACTGTCAAATCTAGAGAAAAGGTACTTAAAATAGCTGCACAGATCCACATGCCATAAATCATATACAGCATCATACTGCAAGGGTTGCACAGGCAGAAATAGGTTTTATTAGCTAGCAGGAAAATCTCATCTGTATTTTTAGAACTGTCCGCAGTAGCTTCTGGTCATTGGTAGTAAAGTAAATCAATATATATGAAACAGTGATATGAAATACAGGAAGTTTGGTAGAGTATTCCTTGTAGAGTTGCATCTAAGGCTACACTTCTCTGACCATTCAAATCCACTAGGTCTCCACTGGATGGACAATCTCTTTCTGTGTTATTAGCAAAGCCTTGGGAATCTTCAAGAAGGTCAGCCATGAGATGGATTCAATGAAGCATCAATGAGTATGAGGTTGTTAAATGCTACCAAATCAGCTCTTACTAATAGTGAACCTGTGAACAACACATCTAAACCTTGTGTTATCCTTTACCATCCAATAATTTCTGCCATGGTCAATCCTATTGTTTCACTTTCTGTGCTGCTCCACCTCGTTGAGGATCTTCCTTTGCTTCACTGTTCTTTTGTCTTTCGTAGCACAATATCTTTTCCCAAGTACTGGCCTCTCCTAACAGCCCTCTCAAAGTATGTGTAACTTTTTTTCACTTTTTCTGCTTCTAGGAAACACCCACCACAATCCAAAGGTTCTATATTTTTTAAAAAATCTTCTTCATTCATCCTTTAACTTTCAAATGCATAAGGAGCAATTGAAAGATCATTGCTTGGATCATGTGCACCTTAGTCTTTAAACAGATCATCTTATTTGTTAGCACTTTTGAAAGGTCCTTCTCAGCAGATTCTTCCAATGCACCATTTCTTTTAGTTAGTTAGTTAAAAATTGATTTTGACTTGAAGTAAAATGAAGAAAGCATTAACAATCTCGAACTTTTCTCCATCTATCATGATGTTTCCTATGGGTCCAGTGGTGGGGAGTTTTGCTTTCAGTTTTTTTTGAGTTTTGCTTTCTTAATGTTGATATATCCCTCATTTATGAGTATTGTCCTTGTTCTTCTGAAATAAGCATTTTGAGTCCTTTTCAGCAAGGAAGGTTGTGTCATTTGCAAAGTGTAGGTTGTTGAGAAGTCTTTTCCAAACTTTGTGTCACATGTGCCTTCATGTAGATAAATGTATCAAATTATTTGTTCAGAAAAAGATTAAATAGATATGGAGAGATAATACAACCACAACACACACCGTTGTTGATTTTAAGCCATTCAATATCCCTTGTTCTGCTCCCATAACTAATTCTTGGTGCACATATGAACACTAGCTCTTGGTTTTGCATGAGCATGATTAAGTGCTCTGAAACCCCCATTCTTCTTAATGCATGCTGTAATTTGTTACGATTCACACAATCAAATATCTTTATTTGGTCAATAAAATATTAGCATATCTTTATATTATCTTCTGCCTCCAGCAAAGATCCATCTGACATCAACAAGGACATACTAAGTTTTTTGGTCTCTTCCAAAACAAGCTTAATTTTCTAATTCCTGGGGATATACTATTCTTTTCTGAATAATCATAAGCAAATTGTTATTCATGTGTGCTATTAGAAACATCTATCCTGCAATCTCCAGCCTCATTTATGTCACCAAGGTCTGACTTTCCACTACCATTTTTTATTTTGTCTTAAATTTTTAAATTCCTGTCCGTAATTATTATTAAATAATCTTGATGGCATCTTGAATCAATTTCAGCATAGCTGGACATGAATACCTCTTAAGTTGACAACATACACTAATTGTTTATTTAACTAATTTGACATTTATCATATTTTCACTTATCTTTATCTTTGCAATAGGTGAATTTTTTGCTTAAAGACATTAAGGTACATAATTATATTTAATTGTTGTTGTTATGTGCCGTCGAGTAGCTTTCGACTCATAGCGACCCTATGTACAACAGCTCTGAACCCTGCTCTATCCTGTGCCAATTGCACTGCCTCTGACACACCCATCCCGATACCCCAGTCACTGAATCAATCCACCTCATAGAGGGTCTTCCTCTCCTGCGCCGTCCCTCCACCCTCCCAAGCATGATGTCCCTCTCCAAGGACCTGACCCTCCTTACAACATATCCAAAATATGTCAGAGGAAGCCCCAGAATCCTTGCCTCCAAGAAGTTGCCCGGTTTAACCCTCTCTAGGATGAATCTGTTTTCTTGGCAGTCCATGATACAATCAATACTATTCTCCAGCACCATAGCTCAAAGGCATCAATTATCCTTCCATCCTCCTTAGTCATTGTCCAACTCTATGATACATAACAAGTGATTGCAAACACTATATTTTATTAAATTTATATTTATTATATTTTTATCTAAAATCACATAACTTTTATTAGCAAGCCTAGAAAATAAGCTATTTTACTTTCAATTTACTCTGCAAGCTAGTGAAAAGAAAATATATATTGAAAAATTTAATTTCAAGAAACTCTTCCTAATAATCATTTTGCAAATAAGAATAGAAAATAAAACAAAAAAAAATTAAAAAACATCCCAGATCACTGATTGGTTAAAAAGGAAGATTCTCTTCCAAAATAGCTGTTGGTGTTGTTGTTAAATGCCACTGAGTCAAGCATGACTCATAGCAACCCTATGACCCTATGACAAAAGACCTGAACTCAGTTCTATAACTATTGTCATTCCTCTATGTTCATAGAGTTTTTAGAGGCATGTTGTTTAGGAAGTAGATGTGACTCCTTTCTCAGTCTTGGAACTCCCCCAAACACTGTCCACAATGAGTAACTATTATGGCATTTGACACACCAGTGGCATAGCGTTCAACATCACAATAATCCCAAGTTACTTCAGTACAGCAAATTGACAGACCAGTGCTGTACCACTTAGAATACTGTTCACCACAAACACAATTAACACCAAGGTTGAGGGCCACAGGCCCAAGGGCCTAACTGACTTTTAAATACAAGGCTTGCCCACTGACACTTACTAAAACAAGAGACTCCATCTTACAGAATCCATCCGTTTCACACAAAAGCCTCGAAAGTAGGGACTTAGTTGGGGTTCAACTGCCATGATTAGATAATCATAAATGAATAAAAATTAATTCTAAAACAAGATAAGCAGTAAGCAAAACCACATATTAACCTTTCATGTTGCTTGCTGTCAAACGTCTGTTTCTTTGAAGCAATTCACTTGTGAGCAAGCCTCCTTATCATGTTTGGACATTTCAAAGGATAGTAAATGTAAAAAAAAAAATATATATCACTTACATTAACCTATGATTGTTAGTATAATGCAAGTATTCTATGTGTGTGATTCCTAACTATTCTAATGAGGCATGATTAGTTACATTTATGTAAAGATGTATTCATTCTCAAAGATGTTATCTAAGAAGCAATCAGCCAATCAGTTGTAAAGGGATCAAGGTGAGATGCAACATCCTAATTAGGTTGTTATTAAGAAGGTCCTGGACACAAGGGAGGCTAAGTGCTATGGAAATTTCCTAGAAATACTAGGTCTCCATATTCTGGACGAGATAAGGGCCATCTTGAAGTGACAGAGATAGCCTTCTCTGGACCCAATACATTGAATGTGTTTAGCCTCCTAAACTGTGAGAGAATAAATTTCTGTTTGTGAAGACTCCAACTTGAGGTATCTCTGTTTAGAAGCAATAAATAACTCAGGCAGAATTTGACTAGATAACTAAGACAGAATTGGGTTTTGGTGACCTCTTGTATTTATTGTTGTTTTATGTGCCTGTGACTCAGAGTAACCCTATGTACAATAACACTGAATCTTACCCTATCCTCAGCCAGTCTCACTAACTCTGAAACACCTACCCCCCTTACTCAAGTTATTGTGTCTATCTATCATCCATGTTGTTTAGGTAGTGATGCTACTGCTGCTTCCAAACTGTCAAATTGGGAGCTCCATCAAACACTGTCCACCATGAATAATCTTTATGACATTTAACATCCCAATGGCACAAGGTTCAGTATCACAGCAACCCCAGGATACCTCAGTACAGCAAATTGACAGAAGAGTGCTGTACCACTTAAAAGAATGTGCCTCCAGAATATAATAACAACTGACTTTTGAATACAAAGACCTCCATGAGGTCTTGTTGACTCTAAACAAGAGGTTTTTTTAAAAAGCCAGTATAATATGTTGCTGTTGATTGGTGTTATGTGCAAGTGAGTCACCTACTTGCAACCCATAGTGACCCTATTTACAGCAACTCTGATTCCTTCCCTGTCCTGAGCCAGTCTCACTAATTCTGAGACACCAAGCCCGACTGCCCAAGTTACTGTATCAATCCACCTCATCTGGGGTCTTCTTCTCCTACACTGTCCCCCCACCCTTCTGAGCATTTTGTCCTTCTCCAAGGACTGGCCTTTCTTTTTTTTTTTAAAAAAAAGCATCTTGATTTTCCTTTTTTTAAAAATTAATTTTAATGAAAGCTTACAGAGACTTTGGATTTCCATTCATTCAGAGTTGCATACTTTCCTCCCTGCCCACCTCTCATCCCCAGTTAGCTTTTCTCTTTGAAAAGTAAGAAAAAATTATTTCACTGTTTTACAATTCCATCTCCCCAGTCCACTCTTCTATGCAGCTTTCATTCTAGACTCTTGTCATTAAAATAATACCTAATCATATATTCCTCCTAAACAGTTCTTTCCCTCCTCTGTTTCAATATAGCATATGTTATTTATCCCCTCTTTTCTTATTTTCTCCTCAACCCCAATAACAGTCCTGCTTTACAACAGTGCCATTATTTGTCCTTTTGTGACTGAGATATTTCACTCAGCATAACGTCCTCCAGGGTCACCCATTTGGTATAATAATTTATGAGTTTCTTGTTTTTTATAATGTAGCATAGTATTCCACTGTGTGACTATACCAGAGCTTCCCTATATATTCTTTTGTTGATAGGCACTTGGGTTGTTTCCAAATCTTTGCTATTGTGAACAAAGCTGCGATAAACATGGGTGTGGTTTTTCTGTTTTCTACTTTTTGAGAAAGCATCATACTGCCTTCAATGGTGGTTTCACCATTTTACACTCCCACCAACAATGCATAAAGGTTCCACTTTCTCCACAACCTCACCAGCATTTGTTTTTTTGGTGTTCTGTTAAATGTTGCTGTTGTTATTAGGGTGAGATGATATTTCATAGTTGTTTTGATTTGCATCTCTCTTAGAGCTAGAGATATTGAACATTTCCTCATGTGTTTGTTCAACATCTGAATGTTTTCTTTGGTGAAGTGTCTGTTCATAGTCTGTGTCCATTTTCAATTGGGTTGTTTGCCTTTATCTCATTGGGGTGTTCAGTTATTTTATAAATTCTAGCTATATGTTCCTTATCTGACTGTCATTACCAAATATTTTCACCCCCAGGATGTGGCTTCCCTTTTTATCCTGTTGAAGAAGTTTTTAGATGTGCATAGGGATTTTATTCTTATAGTTCACCATGAACAAATAGGATTCATAACAGGTGTGCAAGGATGGTTAAATATAAGAAAAACAATCAGTGTAATTCATCATATTAACAGAGCAAAGAGCAAGAACCACATGATCCTATCAAAAGGCCTTTGACAAAATCCAATACCCTTTTCTGATTAAAACACTCAAAATATAGGATTAGTGGGGAATTTCTTCAACAAAGTAAAAAGTATATATACAAACATGTAGGCCAACATTGTTCTCAATGGAGAGAGATTAAAAGCAGTCCCTTTGAGAATAGGAACAAGGCAGTGATGCCCACTATCACCTCTCCTATTCAATATTATATTGGAAGTCTTAGCAATAGCAATAAGACAAGGGAAGGAACTAAGTGGTATCCATTGGCAAAGAGAGGGTAAAATTATCTCTACATGAAGATGATATGATAGTGTACTTAAAAGCTCAGATAGAATACTACTGGACATAGTTGACCAATTCATTAAAGAGGCAGGATACAAGATCAACATACAAAAGTCAATTGGATTTCTCTGCAGTGACAAAGAGAACACAGAACTGGAGTTAAGGAAAACAATACCTTTCACAATGTCTAATCACAAGATGAAATACTTGGCAGTTAGTCTAACCAGAAGCCCAAAGGATCTATTTAAAGGAAATTACAATAAATTATTGCAAGTGACAAAAAGAGACCTGGAGAAATGAAAAAATATCCTTTGCTCATGGATAGCAACATTCAATAGTGTGAAAACGACAATATTATCAAAGGTAAGGTAATTTACACATTCAATGCAATCCCAAGACAAATACCAATTCCATTCTTCAATGAAATGGAAAAGACAATCTCCAATTTCATTTGGAATGGAAAGAGGCCTAGAAGAAGAAAAACACTCCTTGAAAAGAAAATCAAGGTAGAAGGCATCTCACTTCCTGATTTCAAACCCTAATACACTGCCCTGGTAGTCAAGACAGCTTGGTACTAGTACAATGACAGACACTTAGATCAATGAAATAGAATTGAGAATACAGAAATCAGCCCATCTACCTATGGTCAACTGACTTTTGACAAGGAGATGAAATCAGTTAAGTGGAGAAATGGCAGCCTTTTAAACAAATGGCGTTGGCAAAATTGGAAAACAATCTTCAGAAAACTTAAGCAAGATCCACACCTCACTCCATACCCCAAAACCAACTAAAAGGGGATAAAAGACCTAGGACTAAAAACAAGGACTATAAACTTCATTAGAGAGAAGCTTGGAAGAACTCTAGAAGCCCTAATCCACAACATAAACAATCTTCTAAGCACCCTACAAAACTTACAATCAGGAGAGGATAAAATAGATGAAGGACTGGTCTTAACAGGTCATGTGCCCAAAGCATGTGAGACAGAGCTTCAAAATCCTCACCTCCAAGGAGAGACTTGGTTTTACTCTCTCCAGGACAGATCTATTTATTTTCTTGTCAGTCCATGGTGTGTTCAAGACTCTTCTCCAGCACCACAATTCATAGGTATTTCTCTGTCCTCGTTAGTCATTGTCCAGCTCTCGGAAGCATAATAAGTAATTGTGAAGACCATGACCTGGATTTGGTGGACCTTAGTCTCTAGACTGAAATTGTTGCTTTTCAGCACTCTGGAGAGGTCCCTGACAGCATATTGCCCCAATGCAATTTGTCTTTTCATTTCTTGACTGCTGGTGTTAAGAGTGTTGATTGTGGAGCTCAGCAAGCAGTAATTACTAACAACCTCAATTTCTTACCCATTTATCATGGGGTTTCCAACTGGCCCAGTGTTGAGGATGTTAGTTATCCTTAATCATTATCCAGCTCTCTGATCCATAGCAAGTAATTGTGAAGATCATGTCCGGAATCTGTCACCCTTTACTCTCTATACTGATATCATAGCTCTTTAGCACTTTGGTGAGGTACCTCACAGAAAATTTCCCAACTGCTGGTGCCAAGAGTGTTGATTGTGGAGCCAAGCAAGCTGAAATTTTTATCCACCTTTATCTCTTCTCTCTTAGTCACAATTTTTCCAACTGACCTAGTGGTGAGAATCTTTGTCTTCTTGATGTTCATTATAGAGTCTCTATAAATAGAAGGTGACTCAATGACACATAACAGAACAACAAACTGAAGTCATCCTTCTCTGGTGATTTGAATTCATCGGTGCCTCTGTTGAAGACATATGGGCAATTGCCTTCTATACAATTTATATCTTCTGAAAAATCCAAGTGAGAGTCAGCTAAGAGGCTATTCTTGTTAGTAACAATGAAGGTTTGTGCTTATTCTTATTTTGTTTTGTTTCTATCATTTTTTTGGTTTTTATTTCCTTTTTCTTTTTCTTCTTTGTGTTGTTGATGGTTTTATTTGGTGCCATCAAGTCAGGGATGACCACAGTGACCCTGTGAACAACACATCTGAACCCTTTCCTAACCTGTATCATCCTCACAGTTTCTGACACATTGCAGCTTATTACAATAGTAACTAAGCCTTATGTGGCTGAGAGTCTTCCTATTTTTTGCGCACCCTCCAGTTTTTCTAAGCATGATGTTCTTCTCCAAGGAACAGAATTTCCTAGCAGCATGCCCAAAATAAGTGGGACAAAACTTTAACATCTTTGTCATCAAGAAGGACTTTGGCTATACTTTCTTCAAAATATCTTTGTTTGTTCTTTTGGCAGTCCATGAGAGAACCAGAACTCTTCTCTAATACCACAGATCAAAGGCATCAATTCTTTTCCTGGCATTCTTATTTATCTATCGGATGTATAACATGTAAGTGAAAAGTCCATGACCTGAATCAGGTGCAACTTTGTCCTCAAACTCACATCATTGTTCTTTAATAATTTGGAGAGATCCCTGACTTAAGACTTTTACAATGCAATATGTCTCCTGATCTCCTGACTGCTGATACCAAGAGTCTTGATTGTGGATCCACGTAGGATGAAATAGCTGACAGTTTCAGTGTTTTCTCCACCTATCATGATGTTGCCTATACTGTGATAAGAGTTTTTATTAAAGTTCATGTGCAAGTTCCAGTTGAAGTAAAATAAAACGAAAATAAATCCATGAGAATCAATACATGATCTTGAGTCTATCCTATCTGAATTAAAAACTATCTTAAAGACTGTTCCTGTTGTTATGTGCCATCAAGACGACTATGACTCATAGTGACCCTATGCACAATCGCTCTGAGTCTATTCTGAGCCTATATCACTGACTCTGACACATCTACCCTGATAACCCCAATATTGTGTAAATTTAACTCATCCAGGGTCTTGCCCTCCTTCTCTGTCATCCCTCCACCCTTCCAAGCATGATTTCCTTCATTAAGGACTTGTCCTTCCTGACTACATACCCAAAGTATGTGAGATGGAGCTTCAAAATCCTTGCCCCCAAAGAGCAACTTGGTTTCACCCTCTTCAGGATAGACCTGTTTGTTTCCTTGGGAGACAGAATATTTAATACTTTTCTCCAGAATCACAACTCAAAGGCATTGTTTTTTATTCAGTCATCTTTAGTCATCATTCAGCTCTCAGATACATAGCAAGTAATTACAAAAAACATGGCCTGAGTCAGGCACATCTTATTCTTTAGACTGACATCATTGCTCTTCAGCCCTCTAGGAAGTTCCCTGACAGAAGATTTCCCTAATGCAATGAGTATTTTGAGTGTTGATTGTGAAACTGAGAAAGCTGAAATTTTTTTATAATCTCAATCTCTTCTCCATCTATCATAGTGCTATCTATTGTCCAATTGGTGAGAATCTTTGTTTACTTGCTCTTGAGCTTTGATGCACATTGAAGACTATAGGCATTCACCTTCTACATCAAATGCTTCAGGTTCTCCATAATTTTGGCAGGAAAGGTTATGCCATATTCATAATGCAGGTTCTTAATGAATCTTACTCCAATCTTGATGCCACTTTCCTCCCCATAAAATCCACTCAGCATTCCTTAAGCTGAAAAAACTGAAGAACAATTTCAGACCTCAAGTTGCAATACTTAAAGATACAATAAGCCTAATGTTGAATAACCCAGGAAGTAGTAAAAAAAAAAAAGATGAAAAGGGTAACACAGAGTCCTTGTACCAAAAAAATGGCTGACACTGAAGAATTTTATGAAACAACATATGATCAAGAGGCTATGATGATGGAGGAAGTTCAAGCTGCTCTGAAGGAATTGGCAAGAAACAAGGCCTTAAGAATTAATGAAATACCAATTAACATATTTCAAGAAATGGATGTTGCCCTGGAAATGCTCACATCTTTGTACTGGGACTTCTGGAGAATAATATATCACCAACCAACTGGAAGAAATCCATATTTTTTCCCATTCTAAAGAAAGATGATTCAACAGATTATGACAATTACAGAACAATATCACACTTTAAAAAAATTCTGTTGAAGGTTATCCACAAATAACTGAAAGAATATATTGACAAAGAATTACCAAGAATACAAGCTAGGTTTAGAAGAAGCTGTGGCACTAATGACATTATTGTCAATGTCAGATGGATCTTGGCTGAAAGCAGAGTACCAGAGGAATGTCTATCTATGTTTTCTTGACTGTGCAAAAGCATTTGACTGTGTGGTAACAGCAAATTGTGACTACTCTTGAGAAGAATGGAAATTCCGGAACACTCGATTGTACTCATGCAAAATCCAGAGCGGGACCAAGAAACAGTCCTCAGAACAGAGCAAGGAAACACTTCATTGTTCAAAATTAGGAAAAGAGTGTGTCAGGGATGTGTCCTGTCACAATACCTTTTGATTCTATATAAGGGACTTACTTTAATAATAGATTTTATCAGTGTACTGTTCTGTTTTTCAATGACCTTCAGCAGATTTTGTTTGCATGTGATAGTAACGTTCAATAATATTCATATTGTGGTGTATTACATTTCTTGAAAATAGGAATAAATATGCATCTCTTCCAGTCAGTTGGCTAGACAGCTGTCCTCCAAATTTTCTGGCATAGACAGGTGAGCACATACAGCACTGCATCTGTTGGTTGAAATATTTTAAATCGTATTCCATGAAGCCTTAGGATCTTAGTTTGGGCCAATGCCTTCAGTGAAGCATAAACTTCTTCCTTCATTTTCTCTTGTTTTTGTTCATATGGTTCTTTCTGAAATTTTTCAATGTCACTCATTTAGTTTATGGGACAGTCCCCCTGTGTATTCCTTCAATCTTCTTTTGGTGCTTTTGGGGGCATTCAACATATTGCCCTTCAATATTGCAATTCGATGCTTTAAATTATTTCCCAGTTCTTTCTGCTTGAGAAATGCCAAGTGAATTATTTTTTTATTCTCCAATTCCAGCTCTCGGTGCATTCCATTTTAAAACTTGGTTTGTCTTCTTGCTCTGCTCTTTAAAATTTTCTGTTCAGTTCTTTTACTTTAGTATCTTTTCCCTTTGTTTAGCTTCTCAACAATATAAGGCAATTTCAGAGTCACTTCAATATCCATTTTGGTTTCTTCTGTCTCTTCTCCCTTTGTGATAACCTTTTGCTCTTTTTATAGCTGATCTCCTTGATGTCATCCCACAACTAATCCGGTCTTTAATCACCACTGATGTTCAATGTTTCAAAGATATTTTTAAATGATATTTAAATTCATATGGGACACACTTAAGAGCATATTTTGGTTCTCATAGACTCTTTCAATAGTCTTCTACTTCAGTTTGAACTTGGGTATGAACTTGCAGAATTTAAAAGTGGCTATGGCACAGGGGTATCATTGTTAATGTCAGACAGATCCTGGCTAAATGTAAACAATATCAGAAGAATGTCTATTTGTGCTTTATTGATTATGTAAAGCATTTATCTGACTGTATGGCTTAGTACAAGTTATGGCTAATATTAGAATAATGGGAATCTCATAGTACTTAATTGTTATCATGAAAAACCTCTATCAAGACCAAGATGATATTGTGTAAATGTAGCAAGTAAGCTCCATAGTCAAAATTAAGCAAAATATGCATCAGAGTTGTGTCCTCTCTCCAAACATATTCAGTCTCTGTAATGAGCACCTAGAGAAATTGAACTCTATGAAGAAGAACGAAACATCAGGTTCTAAGGAAGGCTCATCAATAGGCTGTGTTAAGAATACAACAGAACCTTTCTTGCAGGAACTGAGGAGGGCATGAAGTATTTGTTACAGATAAAAGACTGCACTCTTCAGTATGGATTGTATTTCAACATCAAGAAAACAAATATTCACCTTTATAATAGAGCAAAAATTATTCTTGATTAAATAGATGGAAGAAAACACAAAGCAATGAGGACTATACTTACAGACATGAGGTGTCTGTGTTCAGTTTAGGGAGCCCTACAGACACAGTAGGTTAAACATTGGGTTATTAGGAAAAAGGTTATCACCAGCCACACCCTGATGAGAAAAAAATGTGACAGTTTGTTTTCATATTGAACTCTGTCCTACGGGATGAGAATGATTCAGAACAGAGTTGAAAGCAGTGTGGTGGAGTGTTGAGCTATTGTCTTTGAATAAAATACTTAATGTTAACTGAGTACTAAGTGATTATCTGGCAATTTTAGAATCCTATTACACGTATCATCTGCACATAATCTCCTTAACCCCATATAGATTAAATGTTGTGTATAATGCTTTTTTTAGAAATGAGGAATGGGTCTTGAGGAAATGTTAAACATCTGGCAAGGTGCTGAATACTAGAGCTAGCTCATGAATCTCCTTCTTAGAGCATGGAAATCTGACTTAAATTATTGCTGAATTTAAAAAAATCAAATTAAAAAAATCTAATATTTGTAAAAGATTAGAGAGCAGCTTTTAGGCTACATTCAAATAATATATTTTTAAAGGTTGCCTGATTTAGTAAAATGCCTAATATAGCCATACTAAATATTCTCTAAGTTCTTCTCTGACAGTGATCGCAATAAATAGAAAGCTCCTAAAACAACTGATTTCTACTGCTGCCAAAAATTATGAACAGGAAAAAAAACGCTCTCTCCAAAAATGATTCCAGGAATCTCAGTCATGAGTCCTGAAATAAGTATCATCATTAACACAGATTTTAAAGATGCTGTTTCTATGAGTAGATGACAGACATGATGACAATGAGACTCATAACTGTTTGTGAAAGATACATATGAGTCACAAGTTTTACTACAAGTGTAATTATTGCAAAGAAAAAAAATAACCAACCCCTTTCTCATTCTACAGAAAGTCTTACACGCAGAAAAAGTGAGGATATACTGATTTGGGTATGACAGATTAAATTCTTACAGTTGGTAATTTGTAGATTTTAAATGTAGTGCTTTAAAATTTCATTATTACTCACAGTATTAGGATTCCAAAGATGAAAACTTCTCCTAATAATCAAGTCTATAACTTGAAAAAGGAAATGGGAAAAGAGGGAAGAAAATGTTGTCTATAATCTGAAAAGGCAATTTGTCAAAATTATTCCCAATCTTCCAAGTCCTATCATTTGAAAGAATATGAGAGTGATTAAAAAATGTTTTTCATAAAACCCCCACTCCTTTATGTATCTTTACATATCCTTTATTTTCTAGTTTAAGTGGATGAAAAAAGTTTATTTTATAAAATTTCTAATAATATTTGAGACTTAAAGTTGACAATTTTAATAAATTCTAGTAATTGCAGTAATATATGAGGGAAAAGCATATATTATAAAATAAAATTAATTTTATAAAACATATTTTATAATATTTATAACAATATTTATCTGAGAATTGCAGGTGACAATTTCAATAAATTCCATTTTTTAGTAATATATCACCAAAGAATGCTTTAATTGAAATTATGTAATTTATATCTACTTTTCTATTTACTTTGAAGCTATAAAGAGGAGACTAGATATGTTTGAGTTGTAAAGTTATGGAGGCTATGGGCAGAATATTGAATGTTCCAGAAGCATTAAAAGAAGATGGAAAGAATACACAGTCATTGTTCCAAAAATAACTGAGTGAAAAAGAGTAATTTCTTGAAATGACGTATAATCAAGAGGGAATGGTGATAGAGAAGTTCAAGCTGCTCTGAAAGGAGTGGCAAAACAAAACAAAACAGAACAAACAAGCAAACAAAAAACCCAACAACACCAGAGCCTCAGGAAGTGATGGAATACCAGTTGACATATTTCAACAAACAGACTCTGCTCTGAACATGCTTACCAGATTGTGCCAAGAAATCTGGAGGAAATCTACCTGGCCAACTGACTGAAAAAAATTCATGTTTCTTCTGATAAAAAAGAAAAAAAGGGAAAAAAGGAAAGGAAAGGAAAGGAAAGGAAAAAAAGAAAAAAAAAAGAAAAGAAAATGTGACCTGACAGAGTATGGAAATTATAGAATAATATCACTAATATCACAAGCAAGCAAAATCCTGCTGAAGATTATACAAAAATGACTTAAACAGTACATTGACAGAGAACTACCAGAAATACAGAAATACTGGGTTTGGAAGAGACTGTGGCACTAAAGACATTATTATCGATGTCAGAAGGATCTTGGCTGGAAGTAAAAAGTACCAGGGAATGTCTCTCTGTGTTTCATTGACTATAAAAAGACAGTTGACTGTATCACTATAAATTGTGGCTAATGCTGAGAAAGATGGGATTCCCAGAAGACTTGATTGTACGAATGCAAAACCTATACTTGGACCAGGTAGCAGACCTCAGAACAGAACAAGGAAACACTGCATGGTTCAAAATCAGGAAAAGGGCACATCAGAAATGTACCCTGTCTTCATAACTTTTCAGTCTATATGAGGAATATATCATGCATGAGGCTGGACATTTTGAGGAAGAATGTGGCATCAAGATTGAAGGAAGACTTATCAACAACCTACAATATGCAGATGACACAAACTTACTTGCTGAAACTGAGGAGGACCTGAGTCTTTGCCTACGGAAAGTCAAGGATTGATGATATGAATTGAATAATCATTATGAATTGAAGCTCATTATCATGAAAACAAAGATTCTTACCACCTAGCCAGTTGGAAAAGCACCTTGAAAGATAGAGAAGATACTGAGATTGCTAACAATTTGAGCTTGCATATATTTGAATTATAGTGGTATTAACAGGTCTTTCTTGTATAAATATGGATACTTTCCTATCACTAAAATCACTGTATTTCAGGAGGATCTAGATATGGTCTTTTTTTACTATATATGTGAATTTTTTTTGTCTTACTTTTATATTTCGAGCATAATGGATCTATGATTTTCTGATTCAAAATGGCCTATGCCAATCCATCTTGTTTGCCATTACCTTGTTAAGTGAAGTTGAGTATATCAATATTTATTTCTTTGATTTAGGCCATAGTTTTCCAAATACTAGCTATGCATCTATACCTGGACAATGAATAACAATGACAGAAAAATAATTGACACCTCTGAGCTGTGGTTTTGGAGAAGAGCCTTGAGCATCTATGGATGGCCAAGAGAACAAACAGATATGTTTTAGAGAGGGTGCAGCCAGAGTGCTCTTTGGAGGCAAGAATGATGAGGCTTCTGTTCTTATGCTTTGGACATGTGGCTAGGAGGTGCTATTCCTTACAGAAGGACATGATTTTGGGAAGGGTGGAGGGTCACTGAAGGAGAGGAAGACCCTCAACTAGGTGGGTTGACACCATGACTGCTGGATGGGCTCTTTGTGTGTCAGGAAGTGTGATGATGGCATAGGATAGAAAAGGATTAAGATGTTTTGTTCATTCATCTATTTTATCCTCTCCTAGTTGTAGATTTTTCAGGCTGCTTGGAAGACTTTTTATGTTGTGGATTAGGACTTCTAGAGTTCTTCCAAGCTTTTCTTTAATGAAGTTCATAGTCCTTGCTTTTACTCCTATGTCCATGATCCACCTAGAGTTGTTTTTTGTGTATGGAGTAAGGTATGGATAATACTTAAGTCTTCTGCAGATAGTTTTCCAGTTTTGCCAACACCATTTGCTAAAAACACTGTCATTCTCCACTTAACTGACTTCATATTCCTGTCAAAATCAGTTGACCATAGGTAGATGGGCTGATGTCTGGGTTCTCAGTTCTATTCCACTGATGTATGTGTCTGTCATTGTATCAGTACCATGCTGTCTTGAGCTTCTAAGAGTCAAATCTCTATGCACATACAAAAACTTCTCCAACAGGGTAAAAAGGGAAGCCACAGACTAGGAAAAAAGTATTTGGTAGTGACATGTCAGATAAGGGACTTATATCTAGAAATTATCAAATACTTGAGCACCACAACACGATAAAGGTAAATAATCCAAAGGAAAAATGGGCACAGGATATGAACAGACACTTCACCAAAGAAGACATTCAGATAGCCAAAAACAAATGAAGAAAGGTTCAAAATCCCTAGCTCTAAGAGAGATGAAAATCAAAACAACTGTTATCTCACCCCAGTCAGAATAGCAAAGTTTAACAGAAAAGCAAGCAACAAATGCTGGTGAGGTTGTGGAGAAAGTAGAACCCTTATTCACTGTTGGTGGAAGGCAGCTTGGGACGGCAAAATAATATACTATAATGAAACGTGCAGAGAGCTGGAGTCAGAAAATTAAAAGGGCCGAACTAGCTCAGCATTTCTTAACCTAAAGGAGTTGAAAAATAAATTCAAGCCGAGGGTGGCAATACTTAAGGATACTTTGGGTAGAATTAATGATCCAGGAGTATCAAAAGAAGATGGAAGGAGTACACAGAGTCACTGTATCAGAAGTAATTGTCTGACACAGAAGATTTTCACGAAATAACATATGAGCAAGATGGT
The DNA here is from genome assembly GCF_000299155.1 of Elephantulus edwardii. Classification (NCBI taxonomy): domain Eukaryota; kingdom Metazoa; phylum Chordata; class Mammalia; order Macroscelidea; family Macroscelididae; genus Elephantulus; species Elephantulus edwardii. Next base: position 179,492 of record NW_006399789.1, on the reverse strand, counting down.
GATGAAGGAGGAAGTCCAAATTGCTCTGAAGGAATTGGCAAAAAACAAGGCCCCAGGAGTTGACAACATACCAATTGATTTATTTCAATAAATAGAAGCTGCCCTGGATGTAATCACTAAGCTGTGCCAAGAAATCTTGAGGACAGCCAGTGTGCCAACTGACTGGAAGAGATCAATATTTGTTCCCATCCCAAAGAAAGGTGATTCAACAGAGTGCGGAAATTATCAAACAATATAATTAATATCACATGCAAGCAAGATTCCGCTGAAAATTTTCCAAAAACATTTGGAACAGTATGTTAACAGAGAACTGCCAGATGTGCAGGCTGGATTTAGAAGAGGTCGTGGTACTAGGGATATTATAGCTAATGTTAGATGGATCTTGGCAGAAAGTAGAGAATACCAGAAGAATGTGTGTCTGTGCTTCGTTGACTATGCAAAGGCTTTTGACCGTGTGGATCACAAAAAGCTATGGCTGATTCGGAGAAGAGTGGGAATCCCAGAACATTTGATTGTACTAATATGAAACCTATACTTGGACCAAGAGACAGTCGTCAGAGCAGAGCAAGGAGATACTACATGGTCCAAAATCAAGAAAGGGGTTCATCAGGGATGTATTTTATCTCCATACCTTTTCAATCTGTATGCAGAACAGATCATGCAAGATGTTGGGCTGTATGAAGAGGAATGTGGCATCAGGATTGGTGGAAGAGTCATCAACAACCTATGTTATGCAGATGACAATACTCTGCTTTCTGAAACTGAGGAGGACCTGAAGTGCTTGCTGCAGAAGGTCAAGGATTCACACCACTGGGCCGATTGGAAGCATCAGTATGGATGGTGAAGAGGTTGAGATAGTTAACAATTTTTGTTTACTTGGTTCTAAAGTCAACACTCTTGGTAACAGCATCCAGGAAATCAAGAAACAAATTGCATTAGGAAAGTCAGCTGTGAGGGACCCCTCAAGAGTACTGAGGAGCAACAACGTCAGGCTGGAGACTAAGGTGCACCTGATCCAGACTATAGTCTTTGCAATTACGTGCTATGCATTAGAGAGTTGGACAGTGAATAGGGATGATAGAAAGAGAGTTGATGCCTTTGAGCTGTGGTGCTGGAGAAGAGTGTTGAATATACCATGGACTGCTAGGAGAACAAACAGGTTTATCCTAGAGAGTGTGAAGCCAGAATGTTCCTTGGAGTCAAGGATTCTGAAGCTTCATGTGACATATTTTGGGCATATTGCAAGGAGGTACAGGTCCTTGGAGAGGGACATCATGTTTGGAAGAGTGGAGGGACAGCACACAAGAGGAAGACCCTCAATGAGATGGATCAATTCTGTTATTGAAGTGGTAGGAATGAGAGTATTTGAGACATTGAGGTTGGCACAGGATAGAACAGAATTTAGGGTTCTTGTACATAGGGTCCCTATGAGTCACAAGCAGGTTGATGGCAGATAACAACAACTATGGAAGGCTATATGGCACTTTCTCAAAAAGTTTCAAATAGAGATATCATTTGACCCAGCAATTGCACTACTGAGATGTACCCCAAAGAAATCATAATCACCACCCAAGCAGATATATGCACACCCATGTTTATTGTGGCTTTGTTCACAATAGCAAAGATAAAGAAACAACCAATGTGTCCATCAACAAATGAATGAATTGAAAAGCTGTGGTATAATCACACAACGGAAAACTATGCTGCATTGAAAAACAAGGAACTCATGCAATATTATTCAAAATGGGTGACCCTGGAGAAAATTATGCTGAGCGAAATATCTCAGGCACAAAGGACTTTTAATGCCTAGTGCCACTGTTGTAAAATGGGACTGACATTGGGGTTGGGGGGGAGAATGAGAAAGAGTGGATAAATAATGTATACTGCATTGAAACGGATGAGGGATAATACTGTTTAAAAGGGACATAAGATTAGGTAATATTGTCATGACAACAGTCTAGATTGAAGGCTGCATAGTGCACTGGGCTTGGGGGGGAGGAATTGTAGAACGATGTAATAATTTTTCTTTGACTTCAAAGAGAAGAACAAACTGGGGGGAGAGGTGGGCAGGGAGAAAGGAGCAACAATGAATGAATGGAAATTCAAAGTCTCTGTAAATTTTCATTAAATTAATGATAATAAAAAATTTAACAATGATATTTTGTTCATAGGGTTGCTATGAATCATGCTAGACTTAATGGTACCTAACAACAACAATATAATTTCTTTTTAAACAATGTCCAATTTTTCAACATTCAGGCTTCACACATTCCAATTATTAGTGGCTGTTTGCAACTGTTCTTCTCCATTTGTGCTTCCCAATACAAGTGCTTAGTTTCCACTGCAATATCCACTAGTATAAGGAGTAGATTATTTGAAGTAAGTAGGTTTTGAAGTCCTGGGTAATATTACAAAGAGTGGGAATTCTAAAACACTTTAGAATTGTTCCTGAGAAACTTATACATAGACCAGGAAATAGACTTACAAAGAAAGATCGGAAGCCCTGTGTGGTTGAAAATCAAGAAAGCAGTATATCATGAATATGTCCTTTCTCCATACATTTTCAAACTATGTGAGGAACAGATAATTTAGAAGGCTAGACTTTATGGAGGAAACTGTAGCATCATAATTGGAGAAAAACTTATCAACAAACTGTGTTAGGCAGATGACACAACTCTGCTCACCCAAATCAAGGAGGTCTTGAAGCATTTACTGCCGAAGATAAAGGACTGTATTCTTCCTTATAGAGTGTAGCTCAATATTATGAAACTGAGGTTCTTACCACTGGGTGAATTGGTAGCACCATGATAGATAGAGGGGAAAAAATTAAGATTGTTAGCAATTTCATCGTGCTCAGATCTACAATCAACACATAAGTCAAGAAATTAAAAAATGAGTTGCAGTGGGAAAGTCTGGTGTCATGGACCTCTCTAAAGTGCTAAGGATCAACAATGTTAGTCATAATCTATGTTATTAAGGTGTCAAAATTGGGCAATATATAAGGAAGACCAAAGAATAATCTATAACTTTGAATTGTGGTGTTACTGAAGTTTATTGAATATATAGCAGACTACACAAAGATCAGACACATCTATCTTGGAAGTGCTATATAGCCAGTTTCTTCCTTAGAAATAAGGACGGTCTACAACCAGGAGAAAATGAAATACATGAATGGGACCTACTAAGAATCAAACCCTCATTCACATCCAAAACCTTCTCCAACAGGGTAAAAAGGGAAGCCACAGATTATGAAAAATTATTTGGTAACAACATGACAGATAAAAGATTTATATCTAGAATTTATAAAATACTTGAGCACCTCCACAAGATAAAGGTAAACAACCCAACTGAAAAATGGGCACAGGATATGAACAGACATTTCACTAAAGAAGACATTCAGATGGCCAACAAACACATAAAGGAATGCTGGTGAGGTTGCTGAGAAACTGGAACCCTTATTTACTGTTGATGGGGGTATAAAATGGTGCAACCACTATGAAAGGCTGTATGATGCTTTCTCAAAAAGTTGGAAATAGAAATACCATTTGACCCAGTAATTCCACTACTGGGAATATACCTTAAAGAAACCATATCAGCCACCCAAGCAGATATATGCACACCCATGTTTATTGCGGCTTTGTTCACAATAGCAAAGAGATGGAAAGAATCCAAGTGTCCATCAACAAACGAATGGATAGAGAAGCTGTGATTTAGTAACACAATGGAAAACTATGCTGCATTGAAAAACAAGGAACTCATGAAATATTATACAAAATCTATGACCCTGGAGGACATTACGCTGAGTGAAATATCTTAATCACAAAATGACAAATACTGCATAATTCCACTGTTAGAAAAGAGGACTGCCACAGGGGTTGAGGAGAGACTGAGAAAAAGAGGATATTGTATACTGCATTGAAACAGATGAGGGAGAGAACTGTTTAAAAGGGATATGATTAGTTATTATTGTTATGACAGAAGTCCAGAATGAAGGCAGCATAGTGGAATGGACTTGGGAGGAGGGATTGTACAGTAATGAAAGATTTTCCTTTTACTTTTCACAGAGAAGAGCAAATTTAAGGGGGGGGAGAGGTGGGAGAAAAGTGCAACAATGAGTGAATGGAAATCCAAAGTCTCTTTAACCTTTCATTAAAATCAATTAAAAAAAAAAAAAAAGAAAGAAAGATGGTGACACATTGCTTCACACATGTTGGCTGTGTTATTAGAGTGGCCAATACCCAGAAAGGATATAATACTTAGAATATAAAAGTGAAGAGGAAGTATGTTAATGAGATGGGTTGAAAAGGTGAATGCAACAATATACTTGAACACAGCAGAGATTATGAAAGTGGCACAGAATCAGGCAGTATTTTATCTTTGCTGTACCCTGGAGTTGCTGACTTAGAGAATACTTGATGACTAAAACAGCAACAACAAGAGTGCTCTGTTGGCCTAGTGGGTAGAAAGTTATGCTACCAAGCCAAAAATGGGTAATTTTAATCTGCAGCACTCAGGCCTGGCTTTTAATTGGTTTTGATCAAACGTTCTTCTAAATGGTATAGCACTGGTCTGTTCATTTGCTGTATAGAGGTAACTCATGGTTGCTGTGATGCTAAACAGTGTGACACTGACATGTCAAATGTGATGATGGTTACCCATGGTGGACAGTGTTTGGTGGAAATCCTTGATTAAAACAAGCTTGGAAGCAGGAGTGATATCCACTTCCGAAATATCTTGCCTCCGGAAACTCTATGAACATAGAGAAACTATGAAAATTAAACAAGTGTTCAGGTCTTTCATTCATAGAGTTGCTATTAGTTGTCTACGACTCAGTGACACTCAACAACAATAGCAGCAACAGCAAATATTGCTAGAAAAAACAGTAAAAGGGGGAAAAGACAAATAAGTGAAACAATACAAAACTGAAAGCACACAAATAAGCATAAAAGCTAACACACAGCAACACAGATACCATTGATCAAAACAAAATAGTCACCATAAAGTTTAGTGTATATTCCATTTACATATTGGGAATAAAAACCTTCATTTTAAAAGAAAAAAATCTCTAAAAATATATTGCAATGTCCTTTCTGGAAAAAAGATAGTAAAATTAACTCAGAAGAAGAAAAAAAAAAGGAGAAATTCTAGCCAGAAAAATTGTATCCTTTAAGAAGTTAAATCCTTTACTCAACACATTGAATGACTAGCTTCTCTAGTCATCTTTCTGGCTTTTCTAAGTCACATTTGTTCCTCAAATGAAATTCCAAACCACATAATGATTTACCACGCTGTGTATTATTTCTGGCGACGATCCTTTGCCAAAGCCCTGCCTTTGATTTCCTTTTGCTATGGTAACTTATTTCTTTCTGCACTCAGAATGAAGGTGAAGAACTTTCAGAATAGACTCCCAAATGTAGACAGACAATAAGTGACAGTAAGGGGACAGCCAAAAAGACTCCTTCGGAACTAGGTGCTGAATTGTGTTCAGCTCGGTTTTGGACAGTTGAGAATATATATCCTGCCACATCTTACTGCTCAACTAATTCCTCTTCTCTGGCTGCGACAGCCTGCAGTTTTCTATGCCAACAAGAAGTTGCTTGGTATTTGTGGGTGAAGAGTACTGACAGTACGTGATAATGATGATAATGGGTGAAGTGTTTTATACCAAACTTCAAGTTAAAGCGGTGAAGCCCTTTGAGGAAAATATATTTAGCCACATTTAAACAAGATATCAACTAGAATTCCCATGTTTACACAGCTATTATATGCACTAGCTAGGATTTGAAGGTAAATCTGACAGACACCAGTGCTCCAGACTACACCACTGAATCTGTTTCTTACTGCAAATGGTAGCATTTCTTTTTTACATAATGACTCTCTCGCTCTCGGTTTAGCAAACAATCTACAGCAGATAATATAGTAAGTAATTTAAGCTTTGTAAGCCATCCATGTCTCTTTCTTTTCCTTCTCCTCTTCCTCGTAGCTCTACTTGTATCAATTTAGATAAAACAAACATTCTTTGTCTAAGGATAATATAAAAACAGGCTGTAGATGAAGTTAGGTGCACAAATTCTGATTTTTTTGTTATTATTTTTTAAATTTCAATGAACATCTACAGAGATTTTGGAATTCCATTCATCCATTGTTGCACTTTTTTCCCTGCCCACCCCCCGCCCCCCCCCCATTCGCTCCTCTCCTTGAACACAAAAGAAAAACTCCCTCATTGGTACACAATCCCCCCGCACCTCCCCCAATCCCACCCCCAACCCCAAATATAATCCACTCTGCAACCCTCATTTCCGTACTCTTATGGTAAACATAATGCCCTAAAATATAATACTTTTAAACTGTTCTCTCCCTCATAGACTTCAATGCAGTAAACATGATTTATCCAGTTTTCCTCAGTCTTACCCCCACTCCGATGTCAGCCTCATTCTACAACAGTGGCACCATATAGCATTTGTCCTTTGTGACTGAGATATTTCACTCAGCATCATGTCCTCCAGGGTCACCCATTTTGAATAATAAATATTGCATGAGTTCCTTGTTTTTTAATGCAGCATAGTATTCCATTGTGTGAATATACCACAGCTTCTCTACCCATTCGTTTGTTGATGGACACTTAGGTTGTTTCCAACTCCTTGCTGTTGTGAACAAAGCTGCGATAAACATGGGTATGCATATATCTACTTGGATGTTGTTTATGGTCTCTTTAGGGTATATTTCCAGTAGTGGAATTGCTGCATCAAATGGTATCTCTGTTTGCAACTTTTTGAGAAAGCGCCACACCGCTTTCCACAATGGTTGCACCATTTTACACTCCCAACAACAGTGAATAAGGGTTCCACTCTCTCCACAACCTCGCTAGCATTTTTTGCTTGCTGTTCTGTTAAATTTTGCTAGTCTTAATGGGGTGAGGTGATATCTGATAGTTGTCTTGGTTTGCAAATTCTGAATTTTTAAATGTCTCATCTAGAGGATTTTCACTCATAACCATTCTTGATCTTTTACATGTTTATTGTTAGGTGCCATCAAGTTGAGTGCAACTAAATAACTCTATAAGCAACAGATTTCAACCTTGTTCTATTCTGTACCGCTCTAATAATTTCTAACCTGCTTGAGCCAATTGTTATAGTCATTGTGTCAATTAATGTGGTTGCCAGCCCTCCACCTTTCCAAGCGTGATATCCCTCTCCAAGGAATAGCCTCTCCTAGCTCCATGTTCAAAGTATGTGAGAAGTGTTGTCTTTTTTGTGTCCAAAGAGCATTCTGGCTGCACTTTTTCTAAGACAGATCTCTGTTCTTTTGGCAGTTCTTGGGATATTAATAACCACAACTCAAAGGCATCAATATTTCTGTCATCTTTATTTGTTGTCCATCCCTCAGATGCAAGTGACTGAAAGGACCATGGCATGGATCAGGTGCACCTTAGTCTTCAAACTGACATCACTGCTTCTCAGTAACTGGAGGAGTCACACTGTCTAGTATTTAGTTACCAAAATTATTATGAAAAATATGATTGTAGAAACAATGTAATTTTTCTTCCTTTGAAAACACCTTGTGATTTGCAAATGATAGATTCTTTCCCTTTTGTGAATTTGAAATTGATACCATGAGATTTCAGTAATGAAGGCAATGATAAAAATAAAAGAAAAAAAATAGTTTAAAATGGATTTTGATACAATACTTAGGGACCTATAACCTAAGTAGACTATGGTAGTAGAATTGGTGATTTGAGGACTATTTTTTTTCAAATCCAGTAAACATATTTAATAGATATAGATATAAAATATAACTTTGACACACACACATCTCCTGGTTTTCAACCATACAATATTCCCTGGTTCTATTTGTATAACTGCTTCTTGGTTTGTGTATAATCTTGAAGGAGCACAATTGATAGTTCTGGGTTTCCCATTCTTTGCAGTGCTATGATCCACACAAATACCTTTGAATAAACAATAAAAGACAAGTAAAGATCTTCATGGTGTTCTCCTCTTTTAGCCAACATCTTCTGACATCAGCAAATATATCCACTATTCATGATTTCTTCTGAATCCAGCATTAATTTCTTTCTGTTCCCTGTTGATGCACTATTCTATCCATTTTGAAGAATATTCAGGAAGATTTCACTTTCATGTGATATTAATGATATTATGTTGATAATTGTTACCTTCTTTTGTTTCTCATTTTTTTGCATTGGGAACAAATATAGATCTCCTCCTGTTGGTTGAACAGGTAGCTGTCTTCCAAATTGCTTGAAATAAACTGATAAACACATCCAAGGCTGATTCTGTGTACTGAAACACCTTCATTGGTATTCCATAAATTTCTGGGCTTTATTGTTTACCAGTGCCTTCAGTATAGCTTGTACTTCTTCCTTCCCTAATATGGTGTAGTAATCAAAGTGGGAGCATCATAATTGCTAAATCAGACAATAAAGGGCACTCAAAATGGTATGGGACCTTAGCCATGATAGGTCTTTGATAAAAGGGATCAGGTTGGAGAAGACAGAACTATCAAAAGAGAAGGAAGACCCTCAAAGAGATGGTTTAACATGGTGATCACAACAATAATTTTAAGCACCAGTGTAAGGATGGTGTAGTATAGGTCAAGGTTATAATCTGTTATTCCCATGGTTACTCTGAGTCATGGATTACTCAAAGAACCTAACAATAAGAACATTATCTCGATTACAATTTTTCTCTGCTACTCTGAACCTCCATTTTTCCAGACATGATGTCCTTTTCCAGAGACTTTTCCTTCCTTATAACTTCCTCAAGGAATGTAAAACCAAGTATTCACATTCTCACTACCAAGGAGTGTCCTGACTATACTTTCTCAAAGACAGATCTGTTTGTTCCTTGGGAAATGCATTGTCTAATCCATAATATTTTTCAATACCACAATTCAAAGATATCACTTATTCTTCAGTCTTCCTTATACATTGTCCAACTTTCACATGGAAAAGCAACATATGAAATATACTACAGCTTAGATAGAGTTGTTAGCACTTTAAGCAGATCCTTGATTATCTCAATGCAATGTTGTTGTTAGGTGCTATCAAGTCGTAGATGACTCATAGTGACCCTATGAATGAAAGACCTGAACACTTGTATAACTTTCATGGTTTATCAAGTTCATAGACTTTCCAGAGGCAAGCTATTTTGGGAGTGGATGTCATTCCTGTTTCAAAACTTGTTTTAATTAGGGAGTTCTACCAAACACCATGGGTAACCATCGTTACATTTGACACATCAGTGCACAGTGTTTTGCATCACAGCAAACATGAGTTACCTCTGTTCAAAAAATAGACAGACCAGTGCTAGACCACTTTGAAGAACATTTGACCAAAGCAGTTAAAACCCGGCCTCGGGGCTGCAGATTAAAATCACCCACCTTTGGTTTGGTAGCATAACTTTCTATCCATTAGGACAACAGACCTCTCTCTATGTTGTTGTTATTGTTGTGTCATAGAAGACTCATAGAGACCCTATAAACAAAATACTTGAATCATTTTTATCATTTATTCACATTCATAGGGTTTCCAGTGGTGAGCTCTTTCAGAAGTGGATGTCACTCCTGTTTTCAAGCTTGTTTTAATCACATTTGACACATCAGTGTCACAGTGTTTAGCATCACAGCAACCACGAGTTACCTCTGTAGAGCAAACTGACAGATCACTATTATACCACTTGGAAGAATGTTTAACTCAAAAAAATTAAAACCAGGACTGAGGGCCCAAAAGCATTTTTAAATAGGAAGCCTAGTACAATCAATGCACAGGAAATGGCTAGTAAACACTGCACCCAAATTCTCACCAGAATCAGAGGTCAAACAAACCTCTGTAGAGCCAGGCTGCTTCAAATATTCAGCACCTGCATTCCAGCCTCATAATGGTGCCTAAATGTGTGAACAGGAGGCCAAATACAATCAACTCAAACCAAATAAGGAGTCAACATTCCACCTTAATTATCACTAGAATCAGAAAACTAATCTTTGTAGAATCAGGCCATTTTAGGTGACTTCCAACTTGGATTACAGCCCCATAAGTCTTACCACATGTGTTTTCTTGACTAGTGTTTCCATGGATATTGATTATATATCTAACTAAAATGAAATCATTGATCATTTAATGTTTTCTCCATCTATCATTCTCTTAACTATTGGTCCAGTGGTATAGATTTTTACTTTCTTGAAATTGACATGCAATTCATATTGAAAGCAATAGTCTTTGATCTTCTGTAGCAAGTGATTGAGGACCTCTTCACTTTTAGCAAGTAAGAGTGCATAACACAGGTCATCGGTGAGTTTCTTGCAAACCTGATTCTTTATCACCTTTCATATAGTCTAGCTTTTCTGATTATTTACTCAACATACAAATTTAATAGATTCGGTGAAAACATAATAACCTTGATGCACAAGATTTCTCATTTTAAAACATGCAGAATGCCCTGTTCTGTCACAACAATTGCTTCTGGGTCGATGTGGGATTATAGCATCTATACAACAAGATGTTCAGGGATTCAAATTCTTCTCCATTTATTTATAACATGTAATAATATAATACCTTATACAGTAAATTTCAGTTACGAAAGTAGGATATTCCACCCCTAATTCATATATCAAGAACTCTGGGTGCATGATGTTGTGCTGCTAATAAAAACACTAACAGTCTTAAACCATAGGCGGATCCAAAGGAAAACATAGAGTCTCCTACTGTAAACAAAACTATAGCTGTTAAAACCTGATGAAGGGTAACTATGAGTTTAAATTGACTCATCTGCAATAGTGATAGATGATAGATAGATAGTAGATAGATAGATATAGATATAGTTATATCTATCTATCTATCTATCTATCTATCTATCTATCTATCTATCTATCTAGAGGAGAAAGAGAAGAAAGAAGAGAGAAGAGAGAAAATTGTTACTATGTGCCATTGAGTTACCTGCAACTCTTAGAAACCCTATGTAAAACAGTTCTGAAGCATGCCCTATACTGATCTGGTCTCACTGACTCCGACACAACTAACCCCACTACCCCAGTTGATTTATCAATCTCGGAGATTCTTCCTCTCTTGAGCTGTCCCTCCATCCTTCCAAGCATGATATCCTTCACCAAGGATAAGTCTCTTCTGGCCACATGCCAAAAAATGTGAGAAGGAGCTTCAAAAACCTTACCTCCAAGGAGAAATTTGTTTTTACCCTCTCCAAGACAGATCTGTTTGTTCTCTTGGCAGTCCAGGGTATGTTCAAGACTCTTCTCCAGCACCGTAATTCAAAGGCACTGATTCTTCTTTTGTCATCCTTATTTATAGTGCAGCTCTCTAAGGAATCAGGCACACCTCTAGTCTCTACACTGACATCTCTGCTTCTCAGAACTCTAGAAAAGTCTCTGACCACAGATTTTTCCCAATTCGTCTTTAGATTTCCTGAGTGCTGGTGACAAGAGTTGATTTTGGAATGAGCAAGCTCAAATTGTTAACAACATCAACCTTTTTTTCCCCATCCATTACAGTGCTGCCAATTGGCCCAGTGGTGAAAATCTTTGTCTTTTTGATGTTGAATTTCAATCCATATTGAAGACTATAGTCTTTGACTTTTGGCAGCAAGTATGTCAAGTTCTCAGTTTCAGCAAGCAAGGTTGAGTCATCTACATAATGCAGATTGTTGAGGACTCCTTGTTCAATCCAGATGCCACGTTCTTCCTCATAAAGCCCTACTTCCTAGAAGATCTATTCCTGTTATAGATTGAAAAGTTATGGAGACAGGTCACATCCCTGACACACTCCTTTCTTGATTTTGAACCATGTAGTGTTTCCTTACTCTATTCTGATAACTGCTTCCTGGTATAAGTACCATTCCTATGTACCATTTCATTCATTTTTTTATAATCTGCAGCAGGAGTATGCTTGCATGTGATATTGTTCAATGTTTTCCAATATTGTTCAATATTTTAAGGTGACTCTGTCTGGTCACCTTATTTTGGAATGTGAATAAGTATAAATATCATCCAGTCAGTTGTCCATATATTTGTCTTTCAGATTTCTTAGCACAACCTTGTAAGCACATCCAGAGCAGCACCTGTTTGGTGAAATATGTTTACTGATATGCTGTCGATTCCAGGGCATCTCTTTTGGTCATTTTTTTCAGAGCAGCCTGAACTTCCTTCTTCATTGCCATTGACTCTTGATTATATGAGTGTGGTGTGGTGTGGTGTTGGTTTTCTTAAATTATTCTCTGTTCAACCAGTTTTTGTTGTGTTTGTGGGGTTTTTTTTGTGTGTTTTTTTTTGTCCACCAGTTGTTTGGTTTTTTTTGTACAGTGACTCGATATATTCCTTTCATCATCTATTAGTACTTTCTGAATTATTCAATATTCTGACCATAACATCCTTTAGTATTAAAACGTGAGTCTTGAATTTGTTCTTTAATTTCTTCAGCTTAGTAAATGCAAAGGGAATTTGGACCTTTTGATTTCCTGACCCCAGCTCATTGCACATTTCATTATAATACTTAATTTTGTCTTCCTGTGCTGCTCTTTGAAATCTTCTGTTCAGCTCTTTATCTTCCTGCCTTCTTCCCTTTCCTTTTGCTTCTCAGCTATATTAGTTCAAAGTCAGAACAAAGTCACCTCTAACTCACCAGCTGATTTTTTTTAAGTTTATAAATCACATAGAAAGAGCTTTCCTGTCTTTCTCCCTCAGAACAAAGGGTAGATTTCAACTGGCTGACTTTACGTTCAAAGAATAACTCTCGTTTGACTATAGCACTAGAGCTCTCTCTATATACAGATGGAGATAAATAGATATAGATATTTTATACACAACATTTGTTATTGTTATGTACCATAGAGTTGCTTGTGTCCCATAGCAACCCTATGTACAACAGCTCTGAACCCTACTCTATCCTGTTCCAACATTATTGTCTCTGACACACCAACCCCCGTTACTCCAGTAACTGAGTCAATTAATCTCATTGATGGTCTTCCTCTCTTTCACTGTCCCTCAACCCTCCCAAGCATGATGTCCCTCTCCATAGACTAGTCCCTCCTTGAAACATCCCAGAGTATGTCAGACAGAGCTTCAGAATCTTTGCCTCCAAAGAGCAATCTGGTTTCACCTTCTCTAAGATGAATCTGCTTGCTCTCCAAGTAGTCCATCGTGTATGTTCAATACTCTTCTCCAGCACCACAGCTCAAAGATACCAATTTTCTTTCTATCATCCCTAGTCATTGTCCAACTTTCCAACACATAACAAGTAATTACAAAGCCCATGGCTCAGTTCAGGCACACCTTAGTCTCCAGATTGACATTGTTGCTCTTCAGTTCTCTGGAGAGGTCCTTGACAGCAGACTTACTCAGTACAACTTGTCTTTTGATTTTCTGGCTGCTGGTACCAAGACTGTTGATTGTGGAGACAAGCAAACTAAAGCAGTTAACAACCTCAATCCTTTTACTGTCTGTCATGATGCTGCCAATCGCCCTAGTGGTGGAGAATCTTTGTTTTCTTGTTGTTTAACTTCAATTTTTATTTAAGGCTTGAAGTCCTTGACCTTCTGCAACAAATTCCTCGGGCCCTCTTCATTTGGCAAGCAAGGTTGAGTTGTCTGCATAATGCAGTATGTTGATGAGTCTTACTGTAATCCTGATGCCACATTCGTCCCCATTGAGCCCAGCCTCCTGGATGATCTGTTCTTCATATAGATTGAAAAGGTTTGGAGATTGGAGGCATCCTTGGAGTAAACTCTTTCCGATTTTGAACCATGCAGTGTTTCCTTGCTCTGTTCTGATGACTGCCTCCTTGTTTAAGTATAGGTTTCATATGAGCACAATCAAGTGCCCTGGGATATCTATTCTTCTCAGAGTTAACTAGTTTACATGGTTAAAATTATCTATATAGGCAGGAGTGGCATCCACTTCCTAGACAACATGCCTCTGGAAACTCTATGAACTTTGAGATCAAAAAGCTTCAGGTCTTTTGTTCGTAGGGTTATGATGAGTTGTGTGCAGCTCCATGGCAATCAGCACAACAAGCTATAGATATTTGTCAGTCTTCAATATGGATTGAAGCTCAATATCAAGAAAACAAAGATTCTCACCACTGGGCCAATTAGCAGCTTCAGTATGGATGGTGAAGAGATTGAGATAGTTAACAGTTTTCGTTTACTTGGTTCCACAGTCTTGGTAACAGCAGCCAGTAAATCAGGAGATGAATTGCAATGGGAAAGTCAGCTGTGAGGGACCTCTCAAGAGTACTGAAGTGCACCAACGTCAGGCTGGAGACTAAGGTGCACCTGATCCAGGCTATAGTCTTTGCAATTATGCGCTATGAATCGGAGAGTTGGACGGTGAACCGGGATGATAGAAAGAGAATTGATGCCTTTCAGTTGTGGTGCTAGAGAAGAGTGTTGAATATACCATGGACTGCTAGGAGAACAAACAGGTTTGTCCTGGAGAGGGTGAAGCCAGAATGTCCCCTGGAGTCAAGGATTCTGAAGCTTCATCTGACATACTTTGGGTATGTTGCAAGGAGGTACAGGTCCTTGGAGAGAGACATCATATTTGAGAGAGTGGAGGGATGGCACAGGAGAGGAAAACCCTCGATGAGATGGATCGATTCTGTGAGTGGAATGGTGGGTTTGAGACAGTGAGGTTGACACAGAATAGAACGGCGTTTAGGGCTCTGGTCGCTATGAGTCGCAAATGACTCGATGGCACATAACAACAACAACAACATATGACTATAGATATGTGTTGTCTATAGAGACAGAGATAGAGATAGAGATAGATATTTGCTATATAGATTTATATATTTGCTGTTGTCTGCAGTGAAGTCCACTACAGTTCATAGTGAACCCATGCACAACAAATCAAAATCCTTTCCTATCATGCCATATACTCATGACCTCCATCATGCTCAAGGTTGTTTCAGTCATTGTCTTAATCTATGCCACTGAATGTCTTCCTCACTTTCACTCACCCTGTCACAGCAAGATTTCCCATCTGAGAAAGGTTTAGTAATTTCTTACACATGTAAAAAAACCCTCCCGATCATTTTCAGAAGCTATATATCACACACCTTTCTCCCGCAGGACCCAGGTAGATTTAATCCATCAGAAAAGTGCCGCCTTTCGGTTAACAGTGGAACTCCACATGAACTATATCACCACTGTCCTTTGGGCTACAAATATAAGAAAATTTTTAATATCAAGTTGAGTATATGATATAAATGCCTGTTACTTAGATCATGTTGTTGCTGTTGTTATGTGTTGTCAAGATGGAAGAGACTCATGGCTGAGACTCTAGCACTTTTAATGAGGCTGTAAATTTCAAGGAGGAGATTGTTTCTCTTTATATCACTCAGTAGCTTGTGGATTCAAATGACCTGCATTTGTGTTGTCAGTGCAACCCCTTAAGTACTGGGAAACAAAGCTCCCAGTTTGGACCTATGCTCTTTCAGATGCAATGCTATTGGTATATAATTGTTGATAAAATATATCTTGGGAATGTTTTACTAAATTCAGCATAACTATCATGCTGATCTCTAGTATCATAGGTTACTAGAAAGTGCTGTCTCTAGTAAATATTAAAAAAAACAACCCACCACCTTAACACCCAAACAATTTATATATTGCATATACTGCTTCAAAGAACATCTTTACTCAAGATTAAGATGTCCCCCTAAACTAAAGACTAAGGAGTTTCAGACTCCAAGTTATGCTTTTTTAAAAGTTTCTCATGGATGTGAAAGTGAGTCAATGAATAAGGAATACTGGGGAAGAAATGATATGTTTGAATTATTATGCTGGGAAAGAATCTAGAATATACAAGTTAGTGCTATAAGGGTAAACAAATCTGTCTTGGAAGGTGTATAGACAAGAGTGTCCTTTAAAAGTGAATATACTTTAGATACTTTAGTCATGTCGTCAACAGGAAGCAAGTTCCAGGGAAAGAGAACATAACTTTCATAAATTGCTTTCATGCAGACAAAATGTGCAATAAAGAATAACCTTAACCAAATAGAAATAGCAACATAATAAGCACAGCAAACACTGAAAATGGGGCTGGAGAAAGCAAATTTGGGGTTTTGGTTTTATTTTCTTTTGTTCATTTTCTCTCACTCCTGCCACAAGTGAACTGATTTATAACTAACTATCCTTTGAGGTTTTGAGGCTGTAAATCTAATGAGAGGAGATATTCTTCCAGAGTTTTTGGTGACTTTGAATCTACAGAGAGGCTCAAACTTTGCGTTAATAGGACAACTTCACATGAACTAGGCTGTTAGAGCTTCCTTGCTATTATTTTAAGCAGACTCAGTAGACTTATCAACTATATATATATATATAACATATATATATAACATATATATATATGTTATTAGATTCTCTGGAGTCAATGTTCACCTTTATACCTAAATACAGAAGAATATCATCCAGGAGGTCATATTCATGATGATACTGCACAAGTTGCCTCTGGAAACTCTATGAACTTTGATAAATGTTGATGGTTATAGAAAGGCTTCAGACCTTTTGTTCATAGTGTTGCTATGAATCATGCTCAACTCGACAGCTATCAACAACAACAACATGTTATTAGGTTCCCTTGAGTCAAAGTTGACCCTATATATCTAAATACAGAGAAATATGATTCATGAGGTCATATTAATAATGATACTGCACAAATTTCTGATTGATCCATCTTATTTATTGTTGCTGTTATATGTCATCAAATCAACTACAACTCATAGTTATTTTGTGCACAAAAGCTGAAGCTTGCTCTATTCTGAGCCGATCTCACTGTCTCTGACATGTCTATCTCATTATCCCAGTTATTGTGTCAATCCGTATCATCCAGAGTCTTCCTCTCCTGTGCTGTCCCTCCACCCTTCTGAACATGATATTCTTCTCAAAAGACAGGTCCCGCCTGGCTATATGCCCATAGAATGTGAGAAAGAGTCTCAAGATCCTTTTCTCCAAGGAGCAGCTTGGTTTTACCCTCTCTAGGACAGACCCGTTAGTTCTCTTGGTGATCAATGGTATGTTCAAAGCTCTGCTCCAGTACCACAACTCAAAGGAATCAATTCTTCTTCTGTCATCCTTGGTCATCGCTCAGCCCTCTGATTCATTGCAAGTAATTAAGAATACCATGGCCTGGTTCAAGCACACCTTAGTTTCTAGACTGACGTCCTTGCTTTCTAACACTCTGGAGACATCTGTGACAGCAGATTTTACTAATGCAATTCATCTTTTGATTTCCTGACTGCTGATAGAAAGAGTGTTAATTGTAGTCCCAAACAACAAGTTGAAATTGTTAACAATCCAGTTCTCTTTTCCATCTATCATAGAGCTGTCAATAGGTCCAGTAGTGAGAATCTTCATTTTCTTGATGTTGAGCTTCAATCAATATTGTCAATGACAGCCCTTGACCCTCTGTGGCAAATGCTTCAGTCCTTTCCCAGTTTCAGCAAGTCATGTGTCATCTTCATAAAACAGGTTGCTGATGAGTCTTCCTCAAATACTAATACCACATTTCTCCTCATCAGAATTTCTTAATTATGAACACTCTAGTTTAAAACCTAGTTATGAGGAGAGCTTATCGTGCCAGTAACACAGGTGTGGTTGAAATAGGTTTGCAGAAGGTGAAGGAGTATTAAAGCTGTGAAAATGATTCATAGGCCTTGGTTGTGTTTTTTTCCCCCTCTAATCATGTGTGTGTTAAACATTTTTCCAAATAAAAACAAATGGAGGAAAATAACCACAACCTTTGCCAATTTAATAGGCCAACATTAGAGGAGGGAAGAACTTTATAGAGGAAAAGCAAAAGTACAGCTTAATCTATTTTAATATTCATAGGAGAATTTTATTTTATTTCTTGTTAACAAGAAGATGCAAAGATTTGAGTATTGAACTGACAGAAGAGTGAAGGAATAACCTTGATAAAACATGAAACATGAATTTTCTTAGTGTATCTTCTCCCCTCAAGAATTTATGAAAGTCATGTTCTCAAGCAGAAGGTCCTCTTTGTGCACCACTCAGAGAATTACCAATTTTGAAATGATGTGAGTTTTTAGTTTCCTATCTCAGACATTCCTCAGTACAATCTTTAATTTAACTTTACAGTTTGGTTTTTCACTGAAATAGATAGTGTATCTGCCTTGTTATCCCCTCCTCTCTCTCCCTCCCACCTATGGCTGTTCACATCCTTATTCTCCTTATCTTCCATCAGCAAAAGCTAGTAAATAAGTGTCAGCAGAAACTGCCGGAGTGATTTCTCAACATCCCTGCTGATTAGGCAGAAATCACCAGATTCTCAAATTGTTCTTATCAAAATGAGAAAGGTCATGCAAAACACACACTGCTTAAAAGTCTGGAGTCCGAAACTGGAAATGTAGGGCACACCTTCAAAAACGTGTGAAATAGCTTCTAAATAGGTCTGTAGATTTAAACTGTGTTGGGTTTAATTCTCACTAACTGCTTAATGAGATTTTCAAAATTCTGTATGCCTCCTGAATGGCTCTGGTCTTAGGGCTTGAGGTATCCTAAGGCTGACAATGTACTTTCCCAGCAGGCAATCCTTCACAGCCTTTAATATGTGCACACAGAACAACCGACCATGTTACTCCCTCTGCTATCTGCTCAGCCAAATATGTACAGACATTTAATGTAGCATCCTTTATTAAATATTTCTTAAATTATCATGCCTATAGGAGTCCTTGCTTGGCACAAATATTTAAGCCCTTGACTGTCGTCTTAGTTATCTACCATGGTTATGATAGAAATAGTGTTAGTGGATAATTTTCACAAACAGAAACGTGTCCTTTCACAGTTTATTATATGCAAGGTCAAATTCAAGGTGCAAGTTATAAGGGGAGGCTGTCTCTCTCTGGCACTTCTGGAGAATGTGTTCAGTGAAACTTCAGTATCTATAGATCAGACATTCATTGGCCATTACATCTCAACATTAATATCTTCCTTCATCTAAGAAATTCACGACACAGGGATCCTTCGTCCACAGACTTTCTCTGCTCCTGACTGCTCTTGATATTACTGAGCCTTCTTCCTCCTTTCTCTCTCGTTTTACCTCTCACGATAGAAGATATTATAGGCCATGCACCAAGGATGCAACTTTTATTTTAGATTAGCATATTGACAAGATACCATTAGTAAAGAAATCCCTGACACAGAAGAATTGCATGGATTAACTTAAGTTCAAAAGGCAATCACGATGGAGGAAGTTCAAGCTGCTCTGAAGGAATTGGCAAAAAGTAAGGCCCAAGGAATTGATTCCAAGAATACCAGTTGATATATTTCAACAAATAGGTGCAGACCTGGATGTGCTCACCAGTTTGTATTAAGAAATCTGAAGGACAACTCCCTGGTCAATTGAATGGAAGACATTCGTGTTTATTCCTATCCCCACAAAAATGTGATCTAACAGAGTGTGAAAGTTATTGAACAGCATCACTATTATCACACACAAGCAAAATCTTGCTGAAGGTCATTTAAACATGACAGGAACAGCACAGTACATCAACAATTAGAAGAGGGCATGGCACTAAGGACATCATCACCAAGGAGACAGATCTTGGTAGAAAAAGCAAACAATACCAGAGGAATTTCTACCTGTGTTTCATTGACTATTCAAAGGCATTTGACTATGTGGATCACAACAAATTGTGGCTAACCTTGAGAAGAATGGGAGTCCCTTACACCTGATTATACTCAAGTGTTGTTCCAGATTTGGAACAGGAAGCAGTTGTCAGAACAGAGCAAGTAAATACTTCATGGCTCAAAATCAGAAAAGGAGTGCATTAGGGACATGCCCTGTCTCCATACCTTTTTAAACTGTATGAGGAACAGATCATGCAAGTGGTTGGACTTTTTGAGGAGGAGTACAACATCAGGATTAGACAAAGACTCATCAACAACCTGTGTTACGCAGGTGGTACAACCCTACTTGCTTCAACTGAAGAGAATTTGAATTTGCTTCAGGAGGTCAAGTACTGTAATCTACAATATAAATTAAAGTTCAATATAAAGAGAGCAAAAATATCACCATTGGGCAAGTTGACCACAATTTGATAGATGGTAAAGAGACTAAGATTGTAAAAATTTCAACTTGCTTTGGTCCACAATTGACAGTCCTGGCACCAGAAGGCAGAAAATCAAAAGACAAGTTGCATTAGGAAAATCTACTGTCAGGGAGCACTCCAGAGTGCTGAAGAGCAATGGTATCAGTCTAGAAACTAAGGAGCACTTACTTGATCCAGTCCATGGTCAATGCAATTGCTTATTATGTATCAGATAGTTTGACAATAATTAAAGATAACAATATAATTGATGCTTTTGTGTTGTCGTGCTGGAGAAGTATATTGAGCATACTGTGGACTGTCAAGAGACCAAACAGGTCTGTTCTGGAGATGGTGAGATCAGGTTGTCAAAGATTTTTGAGGCTCTATCTTACATAATTTGGGCATGTTTCCTTCCTTGGAGAAGGATGTCATGCTTGTAAATGTGAAGGTGCAGCTCATGAGAGAAATATCCTGAGTGACTTGGATTGACATAGTAACTGTATTAGGTCAGTGACAATGAGATTGACTCAGAATAGAGCAGGGTTCAGAGCTATTTTGCTGAGAGTTTCTATGAATCATAGTTAACTTAATGGCACACACGGGAACAACAATATCATTACATTCAAAACATTGAGAATTATGACCCAGGCATGTAAATGTGTATTTTGCAGGGAGATAAAACAATCCATTTAATTAAGGTTGGTGGTTCAAGCACAACTGGAGACAAGCATGTTGTAAGAAAGACCTGACTATCTGCTTCTGAAAGGGTTCAAAATTGAAAACCTAAGGAACGTTTCTTTACTCTTTCTGAAAACAAGAACTCTATGACTTGGAATCAAGTTGATAATTGTGTTTGTTAGGTTGTTCCTTCACTTAGTTGCAACTCTGCTAGTGCTTTTATATCCCGGTAACATTTTTAAGCACTATGAAATGGAATTTTAATACATAAGTTTTGATTCTATTCTGTGCTCAATTATAACTTGAATGCCCTCATTGGCTCAACATCCTCCACAGTAAATAAAAAGTGCACAGATCTAGATTTATGCATAGATAGAACACTATAGGCCATGCGTTTTTAAGGCAAAGTAAGAATTTTAACATGTGGTTGGTTTCATGTTTTAGATTACCAGAAATTCTGATGAAAATGTCTGATAGAAGTAGACCTCTCCTTCCCTGGCCATCAAACGCTCAGTAAAAATCATGATATACGTAGGGCTTTGAGGTAATGAAAGGAGATCTGCAAAATTTTCACAGTGAATCAATTTGTGATAAACAATACCTCTTTCTTATTCTAGAGTATAAATTTTAATAAACTGAGATTAGAAGCCAGGAGGGAGGTAGACCATAATCACAAATGAGGACAAAACATATTTGAGGTCTGCTGAATGCTACTTAGCTTGTCTCTTGTTAAAGCATTACTATCTTTTTTGTCGGGCCAGGCTGAATTTCCTTAAGCAATTCTTAACTTGGAGCAGTATCATTGAATCAGAAAACAATAATTGTCAATTAACACTAAGTAGTATGAGACAGGGTGCAGTATGCAAAGGCATTTGACCATGTAGATCACAAAATACTGTGGTTAACATTGAGAAGAATGGAAACTGTACTCATGTGAAACCTATACTTAGACCAGAAAGCAAACATGTGAACAGAGCAAGGAAACACTGCATGGTTCAAAATCAAGAAAAATAGTGCATCGGGGATGCATCCTTTCTCCATAAATTTTCAATCTACATGAGAAACAGATCATCTGGGTAGCTGGACTTTGTAAGGAGGAATGTGGCATCAGGATTTAAGGGAGACTCGTCAACAGCCGGATCATGCAGATGAAACAACTTTGCTTGCTGAAACTGGGGGTGGGGTGGAGGGGGGTGTCTAACGTGTTAGGTGTAGAAGGTCACCTTCAACATGGATTCAAACTCAACATTAAGAAAATAAGGATTTTCACCACTGGGCCAATTGACAGCACCATGAGCGATAGAGATTAAGATTGTTAACATTTTCATCTTGCTCAGATCCACAGTCAGCACTCTTGCCACCAGCAGTCAATTTTCTGTCAGGGATCTCTCCAGCGTCTTGAAGGGCAATGATGAACTAGAGACTATGGTGCACCTGATCGAGGCCATATCCTTCACAACTTCTTGCTATGGATCTGATAGCTGGACAATGACTAAGGTTGTCAGAAAAAGAATCAATACCTTTGAGTTTTGGTGCTGGAGAAGAGTATCTGTTGAACATACCATTGATTGCAAAGATGACAAACTAGTCTGTCCTGTAGAGGGTAATACCAGGTTGCTCCTTGAAGACAAGGATTTTGAAACCCCATTTCTCATACTTTAGACATATTGTCAGGATGGACTCATCCTTAGAGAAGAACATCATACTTGGAGGTGTAGGGGATCAGCACAGGAGATGACAACTGTGGATGACATGGATTGACAGTGTCTCTGATAATGATGACACAGGCATCAGAGACTGAGATTGGTTCAGGATAGGGCAGAGTTCAGAGACATTGTTTGTAGAGTCGCTATGTGTAGTAGTTCACTCGATGTCACATAATAACAACAACATTATGTGATAATACAGATAACAAAATGCCAAAGTTAAATTTATAAGCTATTAAAATTTCTTTGGATTGAACCATGAGTAGATAGATATCATTGGTGATGTATGGAATAATATAATACAGAATATAATTGTAATGACATAGAACAATAACTGGGGAGTAGAGGAGAGGAAAAAGAAGCTCTAAAATGCCACAGTAATTTATTAACATATAAGAAAGAATTTGTCAGGGCTATTAAGTGCCAATAGCAGTAAATTCCAAGGACAGTGAATCTTCAATTAATTTTCCTTATAAGCCTTTGAGAAGCCTCAGGGCTTATTCAGATCATTAGAATTGCTCTACAAGCCCTGAACAAGAAACCCGATTTGCTGTTAATCTAGGAGAAAGTTTGCAGCTGGGAACATATAATGAATATATTTCTAGAAAGATTTAGAGGACTTAATATTTTCTTCTCCAACATAATCACATTCTAAAAATATTAAACATTAAACAATTATTTTCTTAGTATCATATTTTAATATAAAAATATTCAACATTACACAATTATTTTTCTAGTATCATTTTTTTCCACAGACAGGACAATCAAAAGGGTAATGTAAATGTTCACATTTTTGTTTTTAAGTTTATTTTTACTTAATAGGGTTGCCTAGAGGAAGCTACACATCAAGGAATCAGAAGACTTTTATATTCAAGTCTTCTTAACTTTCAGCAAGCAAGGTTATGCCATCTGCATTAACACAGGTTTTTAATGAGCATTCTTTCATTCTTCTCTATAGAGTATAACTTCTCAGAATATTTGTTTAACATATAAAACAAATAAACACTGAAAGAATTCAATGGTGGCCGAAAACTTTTCTAATTTTTAACCGTTTTTTCCTTTTTTTAAATTAATTTTAATGAAAGTTTACAGAGACTTTGGATTTCCATTGATTCATTGCTGCACTTTTCTCCCTGCCCAACCTCCCCCTCCCCAGTCTGCCCTGCTCTTTAAAAAGTGAAAGAAAAATTATTTTATTGTTATCCAATCCCAACCCCCAAATCCACTCCACTATGCAGCCTTTGTTTTTGAAAAGTAAAAGAAAAATTCTTTCATTGTTATCCAATCCCTCCCCCCACATCCACTCTACTACGCAGCCTTTGTTCTGGACTCCTGTTATGACAATAAAACCCAATCATATATCCTTTTTAAAAAGTCCTCTCCCTCATCTGTTTCAATGCAGTATGCATAATTTATCCCATCTTTCTGAGTGTCCCCTCAACCCCGATGTTAGTCCCGTTTTGCAACAGTGGCACTATGCAGTATTTGTCCTTTTATGACTGAGGAATCTCACTCAGCATAATGTCCTCCAGGCTCACCCATTTTGAATAATATTTCACGAGTTCCTTGTTTCTCAATGCAGCATAGTATTCCATTGTGTGAATATGCCACGGCTTCTCTATCCATTCTTTTGTTGATGGACACTGGTTGTTCCCAACTCTTTGCTATTGTGAAAAAAGCAGCAATAGACATGGGTGTGCATATATCTGCTTGGGTTGTGGTTATGGTTTCTTTGGGGTCTGTTCCCAGTAGTGGAATTACTGAGTCAAATGATATTTCTAGTTGCAACTTTTTGAGATAGCACAGTATTGCCTTGTACAGTGGTTGCATCATTTTACACTCCCACCAACAATTCCAGTTTCTCTACAACCTCTCCAGTATTCGTTGTTTACTATTCTGTTATATTTTCCTATTCTTACTGGGGTGAGATGATATCTCACAGTTGTTTTGATTTGCATCTCTCTTAGAGCTAGGGATTTTGAACATTTCTTCATGGTTTTGTTTTTGTTTTTTTCATCTGGATGTCTTCTTTGGTGAAATGTCTGTTCATATTGTGTGTCCATTTTACAATTGGGTTATTTACCTTTATCTTGTGGTGCTCAAGTGTTTTATAAATTGTAGACATAAGTCCTTTGTCTAACATGTCGTTACCATATATTTTTTTTCCAAGTCTGTGGCTTCCCTTTTAACCCTTTTGGAGAAGTTTTTTGGATCTGCATAGGGATTTGAATCTTAGAAGGTCCCATTCTTCTATTTTGTCCTCTCCTGGCTGTAGATTTTTCAGGATGCTTGGAAGACTGTTTATGTCTTAGATTAGAACTTCTAGAGTTCTTCCAACCTTTTCTTTAATGGAGTTTATAGTCTTTGGTTTTAGACCTAGGTCCATGATCCACCTAGAGTTGGTTTTTGTGTACGGAGTGAAGTGTGGATCTTGCTTGAGTTTCCTGCAGATAGTTTTCCAATGTTGCCAATACACTCCTTCCTTCTGTCCAAACAACTACCCTTTTTACATATGAAAGCTATTATGTTTTCTTGGGTAAAATCTACTCAAAGTTATCCATAATTTGCTATGAAAAAATTTTCCATCAATTCATCCTCCATAATTTGTTATAATCCACACTGTTGGATAACTTCATTGCCAAAAATAGCCATATATAAACTATTACTATTTATAGACAAGATCTCTCTGACTTTAGGAATATTATCTCTTGTTCAATATGCTCTTTTTGAACCCATATTCCGTTTCTGTCAATTACTTGATATGTACCTCTAGATTTTTAAAAATTATTCCAAATTAAAATAGAAATTCATTTTGTTCAGTCCAACTCAGAGCTGACCCTTCTGTGGTTTTCTGAGCTTGGAGGAGATTGTTCATCTTTCTCCATGGAGCTGCTGGTAGAGTCAAATCACCAGAGTCACAGCCTTTGGGTAATAGTGCAAATCCCCATTAGCTATGCTGCTGCTGGAGACTGTTAAATTACACTTGGCAAATTTTTTCTTGTATGTGATATTAATCACCCTGTTAAGCACTTTCTGCATTCTGGCCATAAATAGAGATATCCTCGAGTTCATAGAAGCTATGATCCCTTCAAAATTTCTTAACATAAATGCTTGAGCCCTTCTAGTGTTACATCTTTTGATGAAACATCTCCATTGACATTTGATTGATTTCTAGAGATTTCCTTTTCCCTATGTCTTCAGTGTACCTAAATCGCCTTTCCTGAGTTTGATCATTGTTTAGTCTTATGGCACCTTTTGAAATGGTCAAACGTTAATCAATTCTTATTGATACAATGACTTTATTTCTTCCCTCTTCTTTGGATAGTTCCTGTGTAATTAATTTTTAAAAGCCTTCATTCCTTCAATATCACAGCTTGAGGCTTACATTTTATTTCTTCTGTTTCTTTCAGCCGAGAAGCACCAAATGTATTCCTCCAATTTAGTTTTCTAATTCTAGGTCTTGCAATATTTCAGCATAGTATATTATCTTGTCATCTTAAGCTAATCTTTGAAGAATTTTTTAGATTTAGCTCTTTTACGTCATCGTTTCTTTAGTATCTTGAATTCTTCCCTGTGCTTTGGCTTCTTTGCGCTCCAGTGCAACTTTCAGAGTCTCTTCTGACATCCATTTTGGTCTTTTCTTCCTCTTCTGTCTTTGCAATGACCGTTTGCACTCTTCCTGAATGATACCCTTGGTATCCTCTGACAACTCATCTGGGCTTCGTTCATTAGTGTTCAAAGCCTCAAATCTGTTCCTGAGATGGTTCTGAAATTCAGGTGGGATAGACTCAAGGTCATATTTTGGTTGCCTCGGATTTGGTTTAATTTTCCTCAGCTTTAGCTTGAATTTGCATATGAGTAGTTGGTGGTCTGTTCCACAATCAGCTCCTGGCCTAGTTTTCACAGCTGATATTGAACTTCTCCAGCGGTTCTTTCCACATATGTAATCGATCTGATTCCTATGCATGCCATCAGGTGAAATCCAGGTATATAACCTGCGTTTATGCCTCTTAAAAAATGTATTTGCTATGAATAAGTCATTGATTGTGCAAAATTCGATCATTCTCTCTCCAGCTCCATTTCTGTCACTGAGTCCATGTTTTCCAACTACTGAATCTTCCTCTTTTGCATTCCAGTCACCCATTATTATCAATGCATCTTGGTTGCAGGCGACTCGACGGCACATAACAACAACAAACAACACGTCATCGTTTATTCTTTCCATTTTAAACATTCTATGCTCATGAGGGTATACAGCTTCAACTCAAGACCACCAGTAAAGTGTTAAAGTAGGTCCCTTTTCCCCTTCATCTCAACACTCCTGTTCAGTATGAAGTAGCCAGTGTCCGTACCCTGTTCTCAAATGAAAAATCCACAAATAAAATAAAAAAACCAAGCACCCCAATCTCTTTGTAAAAAGAAAAAAAATTATATTTTTAAATTTTATTTAAAATCATAGATGAGGCTATAGGTTTGTGGCTGGCCTGAGGCCTGAGGCCTTTGGAGTCTCCCTCCACTGGAAGTTAGCTGGCTGACTGACATCTTGGTGTCAGTCTCATCTTGGTGGCAGTCAGGAGAGGGTCCCTTTGGTTGTGTGTAACTGTTCCGACTAAGAGCAAAGGCTGAGTCCTGTTTGAGGGTGGGACTTTAAAATTATTAATTTTAGAAGAATATTCTTTTAAAGACACAGCAATCATTTGTCTGTTTGCTGTGATGCTGAACACAGTCATGTCAAATACCATAATGGTTACCCATTATGTACAATGTTTGGAAGAGCTTCCAGATTGATTCATGGTGGAGAGCAGGAGTGGCAACCACGTTCTAAACTAGATGCCTCTCTTATAAATATATAGAAATTATGTTAATTATAGAATGGAGTTTAAGTCTTTTGTGCAAAGCTTACTCGGAGTCATATTCAATTCGACAACTCTTAACTAATGCTTAATGAGACTAGTACTATTATATCTGGAGGACCATTCTTCCACTTCGAACTACACTCTTTGTCAATGAGGTAACCTGGGTTTGCTGTGATGCTGAACCTTGTGCCATGGGGATATCAAAGACCATAATGGTTTCCCATTGTGGACAGTGTTTGGTGGAGCTCCCAGTTGTAAAACCAGTTGTAAAACAGGTTGGGAAGCAGGAATGGCAGCCAATTCCTAAACCACAGGCCTCTGGAAACTCTATGAACTTGGAGAAATAATGATAGCTATGGAAAGGCATTAGGTCTTTGCTCATAGAGTCGCTATGGGTTGCAGGCAATTTGATGTCACATAACAACAACAATATATATGTACATGTACGTGTATGTGTATATATATGTCTATATATGTGTATATACGTATATATACATGTATGTACATATATGTGCATATATGTATGTATGTATATATGTATAAGTATGTATATACGTATATGTGTGTATGTGTGTGTGTGTGTATATATATATATATATAAATCACCATTAGACTATGCCCAACATTGCACTGTCTTTATGGCTCCCTTCCGGATATTGCTCGTTTCCTTTACCCATTCCCTCCACCCACTAAATTGTGCAACCCTGTGATTTCATCCTTACCCATCTTCTACTCCCACCCCTACCACTTTGGATCCCCATACACATTTTACTAGTTATCATTCTATTTTTACAATCAAAAAAAAAGAACAAATTTCTATTTCTTTTTATATCCAATCTGATCTTTTCTTTCTTGATGCTTTAATGACTTTTTTTAATGCATTCTATCTTTGCTTCCCCTCAAAATTGTTTCTGATCATCAGTAATTAATGTTTATTGGGTAAAAGCTATTCCTGAGATGGTCTCTATATCAGGTAGATACAATAAAGACCATATTTTGGCTCCCACTGTCTTCTCTCAATTTTCTTCAGTTTCAACTTGAACTTGAAGATTCAGAGTTGGAGGGGTTTTTTTTTCCAAAGCCAGCCTCTGAAATTTTACCTTATTCATCAGGTTCCCTCACAGACATTGTAAATTTAATTTCTATTTAATTTCAGTGAGATGTAATAGCATGTAGCATTATAGAAACATTTATGCCATTACTTTTAACAAGGGGTAGATGTATGGGAAATATTGGATTAATACTCCTAAATAATATTATATTCCTAAATAATAACAATGACTGAACAAGCAATATGTTGCATGCACACTAATCAACAATGTTGAGGGTTTCAGCACCTCTGTGTAAGTAGGGGGAAATTGTCATTTCCATCTTACAACAACAACAAAAAAACCACCTAGAACTGTAGGATAATCAACACTTTTCTTGGTCTCTTAGAAGACAAAAATTAAAACAAAACAAAGCAAAAAATTAAAAAGAAGACACAAGGTTGCAGGCGTACAGTTGCCTTAAGCAAAATATGGACATACAAATAAACCAAGAGAGTCACAACTAAGATTTTACCTAGAGCAGGAGCCACAGGAGCCATTAAGTTGTCATCTTAACAAATTGCTGGAAAATGAATGCAGAATAATAATATGAGAGACAAACTTCAGAGACTCACAGTATTGTAAAGATATCTCCATTTTTGCAGTGAGCTCTAGGAGTTTAGTGGTTAAGGATCTGCATTGCCAACCCAAGGGCAAATACTCTGGATTCACCAGCTGCTCCTTAGGAGAAAGAAGGAAATCTTTACCCATGCAATTTACAGCCTCTGAAACCTG
Source organism: Elephantulus edwardii (assembly GCF_000299155.1). Lineage (NCBI taxonomy): Eukaryota > Metazoa > Chordata > Mammalia > Macroscelidea > Macroscelididae > Elephantulus > Elephantulus edwardii. The sequence continues at coordinate 150,355 of NW_006399789.1, read as the reverse complement.
CTAGATATAAGCTATGAGTCAGTTCTAACGTGACAGGAATGGATAATAGTTTTCTTTTTGTAGCTTACTTCTAGAAACAACAATAAGAAAAGTAAGTTCTGTAGTAATTTACAAAATCATTGCTCCTACGTGCGGCATAGTATGTGGATATACCATAATTTCTCAATCCATATGATTGTGCTTGGACATATGGGCTGTTTCCATGTTCATGTGATGATGAATAACACAGCTATGACCATTGGTGCACAAATCTTCATTTGTGTCTCAGTTCTCATTCTCTTAGGGTGTATTCCAAGCAATGGCATAGCTCGGTCATATAGGATTTTTATATCCAGCTTTTTGAGGAAGTGACAAACTGCCTTCCAGAGTGGTTATACCATTTTATAATTTCAATAACAAGGTATAAGTGTTTCTATCTCCCCACATCCTCTCCAACATTATTACTTGCTGTTAAACTTTGCCACTGCTACTGGGGTGAGATGATATCTCATTGTGGTGGAACAATTATTTTGTAAATTACTACCTAACTTGGGAGGGTCTGAACTGGATAGCATTATGCTAAGTGAACTAACTCAGTCCTATTAGGGAAAATACTGTATAAACACCATCACTGTAGAGATAGTATGAGGATCCGCATGGTGGCGGGGCCAGGGCGGGGGTGGGGGGAGCTTGTGTGAGAGCAGAACGCTGAGGATAGAAGGGGGATATAGGGAATGTTAATCATAGGGAGGGAAGCACAATTTGATGAGTGAAAGGCGGTGATGAAGGAAATGGGGAAGATCTGATATGAAAAACAATATATATGAACTTTATTAATATCCAATATAAAATTAAAAAAATAAAAAAATTCTTATAGCAAAGACAAGAGAAAGATGTTAAATACTGAAAAGTAACGTAACAAAAACATATTTTGTACAAGAAAATGTCTTTACCAGAGTCTCTTTCCAGTTGTTGAAAGGGAAATTCCTGTAGCATCTACAGTCTTCTTTTACCACCTAAATATAGGGGGAAACAACTTTCCCACTAATAAGCAATTGTGTAAGTCAAAGCCAAGTCATAGAGACTTATTAAAAATGGATTTTTTTTTTGTCATAAGACTGTAGAATATTACTTTTGCCAGACAATTTACACTCATAACAACAGGGATCTATGATAATAATAATAATGAATTACAACTGCCAGAGCTGCAGGCTATAGACTTTCTCCATGGATGCATACTTACGGAAACTCAATGTCACTGAAAGAGGCAGAAAAATAGGGACATCAAGAGAATTTGAAGCATTTGGAATCTTCAGGGAAACTCTGATAGCATAGTCCTTAGGAAGTTGCTCTAGTAACCCAGAGAACATGTCTTAGTGCTAGTTTGAACATATCAGCAACTCCGCTGGGGGAAAAAAATATAAAAATTAGGAAATCTTCTTCCATGAGATTTACAATTTACATTCATCCTTAGAGTCCAAATTTAATAGCAAAGAGAGACAGCTAAGCGTTAGTACATCAATCACTAAAACTAATCCAAGTATTATTATTTTTTTTTTACTTTTTAGCGTGAGCTTGCTGAAATAGAACGTTAACAATTCCAAAACGAAATTAAACAAGTTTTAAACTTTTCCTTCTTGTAAGCAAAAAAACAGAGGAATTTAACAGGCAATTCTTAAAATGTAGCAACAACTCCTTTTTTTTTTCTTTTCTTTTTTTTTCTTCTTTCCATCTTCCTTTCACTCGCTTCTTTCAATTTGGGGGATTTGGGTCCCAACTGCGCTTCTTCTGATTTCATATCTGCTCCGGCGTCCTCCTCGCTCGGGCAGCTTCCAAGGTGGCCTCCTCCCCTGGGCTCTGCGGCCAAACAATCCATTTCTTAGCCAGATGAGCATAAAACTTCACACCTCACACCACAGGTGTATTTTGTCTCACTTCCCATTTATTTGGATAAAAGGACTGATTTTGATCATTAACAGCAAAATTGTAGTGAAAAGTGAACACAGTGTGAAAATAAAAAAGACAAGACTTGATTCAGATATAACAAAAACTGTAAAACGTTAGAAAAATTTAGAAAAATCAAATAGTTCTTTTGTATTTCTAGTTACATTTACTCCCAAGTATTTAATCTTGTGATTAGCTATCGTGATGGGTATTGTTTTTCTTAGATTCATTTTTGTATTCTCTTTGTCACTGTAGAGGAATCCAACTAATTTTTGCATGTTGATCTTATATCCTGCCAACTTACTGAATTGATTGACTATGTCCAGTAGTTTTCTTGCTGAGTCTTTCAAGTTTTCTAAATACACTTTCATATAAACTGTAGATAGAGAAAGTTTTCCTTCCTCTTTGACAATTTGGCTACTTCTTATTTAGTTCTCTGGTCTAATCACTAAGAATTTCAATACAATATTGAATAGGAGATGATAGTGGACACCCTTGCCTAGCTCCTGTTCTCAAAGGGAATGCCTTTTTTTTTTTAAATTACTACAAGAAAATTTTATTCAGGGAAAAAATGCTGAACACTATTAAGGGTAACAAATACAAAATTTATAGAAACAAGATAGTATTTTTAACACCATCTTTTGTCATTCATTTCTGTACAGATAGTAGACATAAGCTATCTTAAAAAAAAAGAAACACAACATGTGTTTAAAAGGAAGTCAGTAAAATCTGGAAAAGACTGCTTATCATGAAGATATCTCAACAATTCTAGATCAAATATATGTGGTAGCCATTAAGAAATTTAAAGATCAACAGACACAATACAAAGCAAAATCTATGTAACCCTGTATAATCTGCATTCACTTTTAAATTAGCTAGGGGTTGAATGCCTTTAATCTCTCTTCATTAAGAATTATATTGACTCTTCATTTTGCATATAAACTTTTTACTATGCTGATGAAATTCCCCTCTATTCCAATTTTGTTGAGTGTTTTAATCAGGAAAGGGTGTTGGATTTTGTCAAAGGGCTTTGCTGCACAAAAAGAGACCTGGAGAAAAGGAAGAAAATATCATGCTCTTAGATAAGAAGACTTAATATTGTGCAAATAAAAGTTCTGCCAACGGGAATCTACATGTTCAATGTAATCCCAATACAAATACCAATTTCATTCTTCAACGAGATGAAAAGGCAATTTCCAATTTCATACATAAAGGACAGAGACCCCAAATAAGTAAAACACTCCTGAAAAAGAGAAACAAGGTAAGACGCATTTCACTCCCTGATCTCAAATCCTATTGAACACCTGTGGTAGTCAAGACAATGTAGTATTGGTACATAGATTAATGGAATATAATTGAGACCCCAGAAATCAGCTCATCTACTATGGTCAACTGATTTTTGACAATGAGATGAAACCAGCTAAGTGGGGGCATGAAATCTTCTTTAACAAATGGTGTTAGCAAAATTAGAAAACTATCTGTAGAAATCTCAAGAAAGATCCACGCCTCATACCATGCACAAAACTCAACTTAAAATAGATCAAAGACCTAGGAGTAAAACCAAATATGACAAACTTCATTAGAGAAAAGGTTGGAAGAATATTAGAAGCCCTAATCCACAATATGAACAGTCTCCCAAGCATCCTGAAAAAAATACAACCTACCAAAAAGAGAATAAAATAGAAGAATGGAGTCTTCTAACAATCAAATTCCTATACACCTCCAAAAAGTTTTCCAACAGGGTAAAAAGGAAAGCCACAGAATGGGAAAAGAATATATGGTAATTACATTTCTGTTAAGGAACTTAGATCTCTATTTTATAGACTACTGTAGCACCTCAACAAAATAAACAACACAGTCACAAAATGGGCACAGGATATGAGCAAACACATCACCAAAGAAGACATTCAGATGGCGAACAATCACATGAAGAAATTTTCAAAATGCCTAGATCTAAGAAATATGCAAATCAAAACAACTATGATATACCATCTCACACCAGTGACAACAGAAAAGTTCAACAGAACAGCAAACAACAAATGCTGGTGAGGTTGTGGAGATATTGGAACCCTTATTTACTGTTGGTGGAGTGTCAAACGGTGCAACCTCTCTAGGAGACAGTATGGTGCTTTACCAAAACATTGGAAATAGAAAAATACCATTTGACTCAGCAATTGCACTACTGGAAATATACCCTAAAGAAAACAAAAACCCATATATATGCAAATCTATGTCTATTGCTGTGTTCACAATAGCAAGGAGATGGAAGCTACACAAGTGCCCATTAACAAATGAATGGATAGAGAAGCTGTGGTATATTCACACAATGGAATACTTTGCAGCACTGAAAAGTAAGGAACTCATAAAATATTACACGAAATGGGTGACCCTGGAGGACATAAGTCTGAGTGAAATATCCCAGTCACAAAAGGACAAATACTGCATAATACCATTGTTATAAAACAGAACTGACATGGAGGTTGGGGGGAAACTAAGAAAAGAGTTGGTAAGTAATGAATATGCATTACATAGATGAGGAAAAGAACTATCTTAAAGAAATATATGATTAGGTATTATTTGCATGAAACAGTCCAGAATAAGAGGTGCATAGCAAAGTAGACTAGGAGGCGGGTGGGGAGGGAAAAAATTGCACAACAGTGAAAGAATCTTTTTAAAGAGAAAAGTGAACTGGTAGCGACTAAGGAAGAAAATGTGCAACAATGAATGAATGGAAATTCAAGTTTTCTGTAAACCTTGGTTAAAATAGCAATAAAAAAATAAAAGAAATTTAGAAAAAATCATTATTAATTAGTATGACTTAGAATGATAGTACTGAAGGAAAAAAATATCAAGCTGTTTTGAGAAAACTGGCAGAAAACAACATTCTAGGATTTGACACAATAACAAATGAATATGGTGCTCCTATGCCAAGAAAATTGGAAAGCAGTTATCTGGCCCAGCAAAAGGAAGAGATCAAAATTTGTACCTTTTAAAAAAAATTCAAAGGAAGCATAAATTATTGTGCCATTAATATCACACATAATTAAAATCTTGAAGGTAATTTTAAAATGGTTGAAATAGGACCAGCATGAAGTTACCAGAAATTCAAGATAGCCTCAGATGAGGACATGGAATAAGGAATATAATTTCTGATGCCAGATGGATCTTGGCTGAAAGCAGAGAATATTAAAACATTTTAACTGTGTCATATTAATTATGTATAAGCATACTTACAGATGAGTTATAAACTTGATTACAGAATCATAACAAGTTATGAATAACATTGTAAAGAAATCCAGAATATTTACCTGTGCTCTTCTAGAAAAACAGTCATCCAAACATTCCAAGGAAATATTACAAGCTATGTATCAGAGTTATAATTTTTCATAATACTTACATCTGTGAGTAAATAATCTGAGACTGTATGGACTAAGCTGGACTATATTATATGAAGAATAACATGGCACAATTATTGAGGGAGTTTAAACAACAACTTGCATGATGTAAATGGCAAAATTTTCTTGCTTAAAGTGAAAAGGATCTTACAGTTATTGAAGAAGATTAAATATGTTGGCTTTCAGTTTGTATGACACCTCTACATTAAGAAAATAAACGAGACCTTCTAAGAATTAAATCCCTATGCACATCCAAAAACTCTCCAACAGGGTAAGAAGGGAAGCCACAGACTGGGAAAACATATTTAGTAATGACATATCAGATAGGGGACTTATATCCAGAATTTATAAAATACTTGAGCATCACAACAAGATAAAGGTAAATAATCCAATTGAAAAATGGGCACAGGATATGAACAGACACTTTACCAAAGAAGACATTCAAATGTCCAACAAGCACATGAAGAAATGTCCAAAATCCCTAGCTCTAAGATGTCATCTCACCCTAGTCAGAATAGTAAAATTTAACAAAACAGCAAGCAATAAATGCTGGCAAGGTTGCAGAGAAACTGCAACCCTTATTCACTATTGGTGGGAGTGTAAAATGGTGTAACCACTGTGGAAGGGGGTATGGCACTTTCTCAAAAAGTTACAAATAGAGATACCGTTTGACCCAACAATTCTACTGCTGGGAATATACTCCAAAGAGACCATAACTGACATCCAAGCAGATATATGCACACCCGTGTTTAGTGTGGCTTTGTTCACAATAGCAAGGAGTGGAAACAACCTAAGTGCCCATCAACAAAAGAATGGATAGAGAATGTATATTCACACAATGGAATACTATGCTGCATTGAAAAGCAAGGAACTCATTCAATATTATTCAAAAGGGGTGACCCCGGAGGACATTACGCTGAGTGAAGTATCTTAGTCACAGAAGGACAAATACTGCATGGTGCCACTGTTGTAAAATAGGACTGACCTCAGGGTTGGGGGGAGACTGAGAAAGATGGGTTCAATAATGTGTTACTGCATTGAAACTGATGAGGGAGAAGACTGTTTAAAAGGGACATGTGATTAGGTATTTTTGCCATCCTTTTTTTTAAGCAGTTGCCTGGCTACACCTCCTAAGTTAAGACAGATGTTTGTTCTTTTGGCAGTGCTGTATTTTCAGTCAGCACCATGATTCAAAGCAGCAATTCACTTAAGTCTTCTTTATTCTTTGTACAACTTTCACATGCATGCACATAAAGCCATCGAATATGCTATGCCTTGAGTCAGAGCCGCTTCCATCTTGTTCTTTGATTTCTTGACTGCTGCTTCCATATTGATTATGAAAGCAATTATTTAAATTAAACTATTTACAACCTCTGAGGGGAGGGATTGTAAAACAATGAAAGAATTTTTCTTTTACTTTTCCAAGAGGGGAGTTTACTGGGAGAGGGAGGGTTGGGAAGGGAGAAAAATGTACCAATGAATGAATGGAAATCCTAAGTCTGTAAATTTTCATTGAAATTAATAATAAAAAATTCATTAAAAAAACAGACAGAGAAAGAAAGGATGGTAAAATTTTACCTTACACTCTTGTGAACACATTAGCACTCATTGACTCTGGGTTAAAATCTACTGGTAGATTATACTCAGGGGTTTTTAGAGGCTGTCAATTGTGTGAGAGTAGATTGCCCATCTTTCTTTTGTGGAAAAGCTATTACATTCAAACTACGATACATGCGCCACCTTTAGGTCAGCAGTGCAACTGCAGGCAGAGCTTCCTGTTATCAGAAGAGATTTCTAAAGACTCAAACTCATTGCTAATGAGTCAGAACTATGCCACTGGGGAGTCAGAACTATGCCAGTGGCATTTTAGAAGCTGTGAATCACATGGGAGGAGATTGACTATCCTTTTCCTGAGGCAGAGTTGATGAATTTGGAACTACATGCCATTAGGTTATTGGTACAACTTCCCTACAGTCTATATATATCATGAGACCAGTCCCTGGAAAATGTATAATGTTTGGGGAAAACAGAGGATCAATGAAATAGAGGAAGACCCTCAACAACGTGGATCAACACAGTGACTGTAGCAATGGGTTTAAATACAGATTATAATGATACTATTGTTCTTGTGGTCAGTATGTATCAGAAGCAACCCAAAGGCGACAGGAGAACATTTAGCATGTTGTTCTGGAAATTGTTGTTGTTATGTGCCATCAAGTCACCTGTGACTCATAGCAACCCTATGTACAATAGCTCTAAAACCTGCCCTATCCTGAGCCAGTCTCACTGACTCTAACACACTCATCCCTATTAACCCAGTTACTGTATCAATCTGCCTCCTCTAGAGTCTTCCTCTCCTGTGCTGTCCCTCTACTCTTCTAAGTATGATGTTCTTTTGCCACGTGCCCAAAGTATGTGAGATAGAGCTTCAGAATCCAAATATCCAATCCTCACCCTCTCCAAGACAGACCTGGAGGTCCATGATAAGTTTAACACTTTTTTCCAGGACCGCAAATCAGAAGCATCAATTCTTTTATTATCCAATTAGTTTAAATAAGTTTCAGTATTTTAGTTAATAGTGAATGTGGAAATTAAAATATATTACCTATGAATTCTTGAAATACATAAAAAACATATAGATTTCCTTTTTATTGCATAAACACACACGTAATAAAAACAAAACCCCAACAGGACTGCCATGAAGATATTCTTTATCATGGTCTCTGAGCCTATAAATCTTCATGACAAGAGACTCTTTGCACCTGTAAAGCCATTTGTGGGTTCCAATTGCTGATATTTTTGTTAGCAACACAATATGTAGTCAAAAATAAACACATTTTCAGTTTATCATGGTGAGTAAACAGAATTTCAACTAAGGATATTTGCTAAGGGATACCTGGTACTGTAGCATATGAATAAGGAAGGTTATCTGGCTGCTAACCAAAATATCAGTGGTTCAAGTGCACCAGCCATTCAAAGGGAGTAAGATTGATCTATTTCCTACTGCAGAGATCTACAGCATTGGAAGCTTAATGAATGGTTCTTACACTCAGAACCAACTCTTTGATAGTAAGCTAGGTTTGTTTTTTTTTTAATTTTATTTTATGTATATTATACTGTTCATGATTATGGCCAACAAGGAATTAATTTTCAGTTTGAACTTAAATTTAGCCTTTACCTTTCTTAAAAAGCAAATCCCGCTTATTTCCATTTAACTCTGAGGAATAAAAGTAGACGCTAACTCTTCCTGGTGAGAAGAAAACAGTTACATGTTCCGGTGATCCCAGGTTAGAAAGAACACAAGTGGTTAGTAGGGTAAACTCCCTTGAAAAACAGTTAAACTAAAATTCTTATTAAATTATATTAATCTTAAATTTAGAATTTGATTATTCAAATCTCTTATCCCTAATTTTACTTTGGCAAATACATAAAACAAAGATGCAAAACATACAATCTGATTATTTCCTTAAATAGTCTAGTTGGTCACTTCAATACTATAGAATACTATAGTATTCTATCTAGTTTCATAAAGATATGGAAACAAGTTAATATAGACAAGAATTGGAAAATTTAATGGTTAATTTATTTTTCCCCTAAGGGGATTTATCATCTGGAATAGAATTTACCATAAATGTAGATGAACAGGTCCTTCACTAAGGAATAGCTTCAATTTCTCTTTCCTTTTTTTTACTTTTCTGTCCATATTATTTATAAACCAAATCAAAAGATAATCTAACAAAGTGTGTGTATTTTTAAGAACTCATAGCAAGATTGTCTAAGACAAATCTAAACTAAAAAAAAAATCATGGAGTCATACTACTGGATGGGTGGGAGGGTGAGAAAAATGGGAAGCATTTGGTGTGAAAAACAATTTTTTTGAATTTTTAAAATAAACTAGCATTAAAAATAACAACAACAATAACTAAAAATCCTTACCAAAACTGGAACAGTATTTCGACAGAGAACTACCAGAAATACACGCTGGATTTAGAAGAGATTTTGGCATGAGGTACATCATAGCCAATGTCAGATGGATTTTGACTGGGAGGAAAGAATACCAGAAGAATGCATATTGGTGTTTCATCATCTATGCAAAGGTATTTTACTGTGTGTATCATAACAAATTGTAGCTAACCTTAAGAAGAATGGGAATTCCAGAACACCTGATTGCACTCATGTGAAACCTATTATTGGACCAGAAAGCAATCATCAAAACAGAGCGAGGAAACACCGAATGGTTCAAAATCAGAAAAGGAATGTGTCAGGGATGCATCCTTTCTCCAAACCTTTTCAATTTATATGAGGAACAGATTAAACAGGAGGCTGGACTTTACGAGGAGGAATGTGACATCAGGATTGGAGGAAGACTCAACAATCTGCATTATGCAGATGATACAACCTTGCTCACTAAAACTGAAGAGAACCTGAAGTGTTTGCTACAGAATGTCAATGACTGTAGTCTTCAATATGGACTAAAGCTCAACATTTTAATCTTCTCTCCATCTATTTTATAGATGGAGAGAAGATTAAAATGTTAACAATTTCAGTTTGCTCAGTTCTACAGTTAACACTCTTGGCACCAGCAATCAAGAAATCAAAAGATGGATTACACTGGGGAAATCTGCTGCCAAGGGGATCTCCACAGAGCTAAAGAACAATGAAGTCAATTGGGAGACCAAGTGCATCTGATCCAGGCCATAGTCTTTGCAATTACTTGTTATACATCAGAGAGCTAGACAGTCACTAAGGATGACAGAAAAAGAATCTTTGTCTTAGAATTATATAGTTATGGAGAAGAATGTTGAATATTCCATGAACTTCCAAGAGAACAAACAGATTTGTCCTTCAGAGGGTGAAACCAAGAATCTCTTTGGGGCAAGGATTTTGAAGCTCAATTTGACATAGTTTGGGCATGTTACCAAGAGGGATTAGGCCTTAGAGAAGGAAATCATACTTGAAAGTGTAAAGAGGTAGCACGAGAGGAAGACCCTGAAGGAGATGGATTGACATAGTGACTGAGGAAATGAGGTTAGAGGTGTTGGAGACAATGAGACTGGATCGGGATAGAATAAGGTCCAGAACCATTGAGCATAGGGAAACATCACATAACAACAACAACAACAAAAACCCCATTGTTGTCAAGTCTTAACCAACTCATAGTTGACTCTTCAGTGAGTTTTCAAAGCCTTTAAATCACACTGAGTGAGATTTTGTCATCTTTCTCTCAGGGAGTAGCTTGAGAATGTAAACTACCTGCCTTTGGGTTGGCAGCAGAATTCCTTATTCACTAGGCCACCAGAATGCAAAAGAAGTGGAAGCATGAACATAGTTATGCATAGACTATAATGTAAATTGATTATAATATATAATGCTAATTATACTAAATCTTACTTCAAAGAAGTATTTATTGGATTAAAAGTTTTATCAGACTTCATTACTGTAAAGATATGTTCATACCCAATTTCATTTTATAGATTTTGAATGAGGTTTTTATGAGTTGGAATAATCTTAAAAGATAAATTTTGTTTTGGGTTTCAATGAATTAAAATGGAATATCACATGGATTCCCAAAAGAACAATAAAGTCAGTCTGGAAAAAAGTGCAATCAGAGCGTTCGTTAGAGTCAGAGATAGTGAAATTTCATCTCACAGGTTTTGACATTTTGTAAAGACGGTCTAGTACTTGGAAAAAGATGTTATGCTGAGAGAGATCAGAGAAAGAACAGAAAACCTTCAGCAAGATGGATTAACACAGTGACATTAACAATGGATTTTAGTATATTAGAGGTGATGAGGAAGGCACAGGATAGAACAAAGTGCAGAGCTGTTGTTTTTAATAAGTCACTTAAAGATGATTGTTGTTGTTGTTATGTGCTGTCAAGTCATTTGCGACTCATAGCGACCCTATGTACAACAGCCCTAAACTCCACTCTATCCTGTGCCAATCGCACTGTCTCTGACACTCCTATCCCAATTATCCCAGTCACTGAATCAATCCACCTCATAGAGGGCCTTCCTCTCCTGCGCTGTCCCTCCACCCTCCCAAGCATGATGTCCCTCTCCAAGGACCAGTCTCTCCTCACAACATGTCCAAAGTATGTTAGATTGAGCCTCAGAATCCTTGCCTCCAAGGAGCCACCCGGTTTAACCCTTTCCAGGACAAATCTGTTTGTTTTCCTAGCAGTCGATGGTATTCTCAACACTCTTCTCCAGCACCACAGCTCAAAGACATCAATTCTCCTTCTATCCTCCTTAGTCATTGTCCAACTCTCTGATGCATAACAAGTGATTGTGAAGACCATAGCCTGTATCAGACGCACCTTAGTCTTCAGAGAGACAGCATTGCTCTTCAGTACTTTGGAGAGGTCCCTAACAGCAGACTTTCCCATGGTAATGTGCCTTTTAATATCCTGGCTGCTGGTGCAAAGACTGTTGACTATGGAGCCAAGAAAAACTAAAGCTGTGTACAATCTCAATCTCTTCACCATCCATCCTGATGCTGCCAATTGTTCCAGTGGTGAGAATCTTTGTCTTCTTGACATTGAGCCTCAATCCATATTATAGCCTACAGTCCTTGACACTCTGCAGCAGGCGCTTCAGGTCCTCTTCAGTTTCAGCAAGCAGGGTTGTGTCATCCGCATAATGCAGGCTGTTGATAAATCGTCCACAAACCTTGACCCCACAATTCTCCTCATAGAACCCAGCCTCCCGGATAATCTGTTCTGCATATAAGTTGAAAAGGTATGGAGATAAGATGCATCCCTGGCGCACGCCTTTCCCAATTTTGAACCATGCAATGTTCCCTTGCTCTGTTCTGACGACTGTCTCCTGGTCCAAGTATAGGTTTCGCATTAGAATGATCAAGTGTTCTGGGATTCTCATTCTTCTCAGAGTCAGCCATAGTTTATGATCTACACAGTCAAATGAAACACAGATAGACATTCCTCTGGTATTCCCTGCTTTCAGCCAAGATCCATCTAACATCAGCTACAATATCTCTAGTACCACGACCCCTTCTAAGCTCAGCCTGGACTTCTGGTAGTTCTCTGTTGATGTGCTGTTCCAGTCGTTTTTGGATAATCTTCAGTAAAATCTTGCTTGCATGTGAAATCAGTGAGATTGTTCTGTAGTTTCCACATTCTGTTGGGTCACCTTTCTTTGGGATCGGAACAAATATCGATCTCTTCCAGTCAGTTGGCCAAGTGGTTGTTCTCCAGATTTCTTGGCACAACTTGGTGAGCACGTCCAGGGCAGCATCTGTTAACTGAAATATGTCAATTGGTATACCATCTATTCCTGGAGCCTTATTTTTTGCCATTTCCTTCAAAGAAACTTGAGCTTCTTCTTTCATCACCATAGGCTCTTGCTCATATGTTGTTTCATGAAATTCTTCTGTGTCTTCCAATTCCTTTCGATACATTGACTCAGTATATTCCTTCCATCTTCTTTTAATACTTCCTGGATCATTTAACATTCTGCCGAAAGCATCCTTGATTATAGCAACTCGAGGTTTGAATTTGTTCTTCAGTTCCTTGAGCTTAAGATATGCTGAACGAATTTGGCCCTTTTGATTTTCTGACTCCAACTCCTTGCACATTTTATTGTAATATTTTGCTTTGTCATCCCATGCTGCCTTTTGAAATCTTCTATTCAACTCTTTAATATCTTGAATTCTTCCCTGTGCTTTGGCGTCTCTGCGCTCCAGTGCAATTTTCAGAGTATCTTCTGACATCCATTTTGGTCTTTTCTTCCTCTTCTGTCTTTGCAATGACTGGTTGCAGTCTTCCTGGATGATACCCTTGATAGCACCTAAAAACAATAAACACCTGCTCTTTGCTCACCCCCAAAAACCCTGCCAATAAAACAACAAAATACCCCTAAAAGCCATAAAAACTGTAACTATTTTATAAACATTTTATTTTAAATATTAACTCTAAATAAATTGTTTCATTAACATTATTCCAAAACAGTGAATGCAGTGATATTTTCTACCAAATTGAAATTAGAAATAAAATATTATTCAAAGAAATTATGAAAAGGTTGAATAGCCTTAAATTTTACTACAGATAAGGTGTAAGTATAGTAATTTTAAAATATGTAATAAACAAACATTCATCCTAGAGAGGGAGAGACCAGGCTACTCCTTGGAGGATATGATTCTAAAACTTTGTCTGACATACTTTGGACATATTGCAAGGAGGGGCCAGTCCTTGGAGAGGGACATCATGCTTGGAACACTGTAGGACAGCTCAGGAGAGGAAGACTCTCAATGAGATAGATGGATTGATTCAGTGACTGCGGTAATGGAAGGGAGTTTGTCAGAGACAATAACATTTGCACAAGGTAGGGTCGCTATGAGTTGCAGGTGACTCGATGGCACATAACAACAACAACAATAATAAAAAGCAGAATGCCATATCATCAAATCACTATGAGCAAGTTAGTTTGTTTATTATCTTCATAGAAAGAAAGGCAGCAAGCATATTCAGTTTAAATACAAGTTGATTATGTTGCTATTGGAAATATGCCTTTATTTTTCCATTCAGGAATATTTTTGCAAATGTGTTTATATTACTTCCATAAAACATTCCATATTTCATTAAGAGTGTTTCTGGTGAGATATAAATACACTTCTGCAAAACACACATTTAGATATTTAAATCTAACACCAATACTGTTATACAGTTGGCAAATAAATATAGCAAACTATGTTCAAAAGCACATTTTATTAGAGAATGACAACGTAAAACAAAGTTTTACCACGGCCTACTTGCTAAGATAACTAAAATGAGTAACAGTGACAAACCTAATGCTTATAACATAGGAAAGCAACAAAAATACATTGTTTATATGAATGCAATAAGGTACCACTAACTTTGAAGGATGATCTGGAAGTTTCTCAGAAAATGAAACATAGTTTAATAACATAATCTAGTAATCTCATAATTGTTGTTTGTTGTTGTTGTTTAATGTCGTCGAGTCGTAGATGACTCATAGCGACTCTATGAACGAACAGCCTGAGCACTGTTCGTACACAGAGTTTCCAGAGGCAAGCCATTTTGGAAGTGGATGCCGCTCCTGCTTTTCTAAATTAATTAAAAATATATTACCTGTAAGAATCTTTGCAGAACTATTTACAGCAATATTACTTAGAATTTCCCAAAACTGGAAGTAGCAAAAATATCCTTCAATAAGTGAATGGATGAACTATCCATGGCACATCCATACAGTGAGACATTATTTAACTATCAATCTATCCATGTTCTGCCGAGTTATCTAAGGACCTGGAATAATATCAGATGCATTTTGTTAAGTGAAAGAAACCGCCAAGCCAAATAAAAAGACTACGTTTACAAATTTGCTCCAACGTGGAAAATCAAACTTTTAAGTGTTCATGAAAAGATGAGAAACTTGAATAGTTAGATGGCTTAGAAGGCATAAAGAGATGGAGAAAATCTTTAGGGTAATGAAATTGTTATATTTTATATTTAGGTGTTATTGATTTTGATTAAGCTACAACTCATAGTGACTCTATATGAACCACAAATTTGCACGGTTCCCTGTTCTGCAATGTTCACATGATCTTTCCCATGCTCAAGTCCACTGTAATAGTCACTGTTCATTCATTCATTCATTCTCCAACTTTCAGAGGCAGAGGGAGTAATTTAAAATACCATAACTTGGATCAGGCACAATTTCGTTTTAAACTGATGTTTGATCATTAGGACTTTGTAAAGGTCGTTGGCAGCAGACTGTCCCAATGCAACTCATCTTATTTTTTGACTGCTCCTGTTTTCACAATTACTTGCTCTGCATCATAAAGCTGGACAATGACTAGAGATGATAGAAGGAGGATTGATGCCTTTGAGCTGTGGTGCTGGAGAAGAGTATTGTACTGCTAGGATTAGTATGGACTGCTAGGAGAACAAAAAATTCCTGGGAAGGGTGTAACAAGGCTGCTCCTTGGAGGCAAGAATTTTGAAGCTCCATCTGACGTACTTTGGGCATGTTGTAAGGAGGGACCATTCCTTGGAGAGGCACATCATTCTTCGTAGGGTAAAGAAACAGTGCAAGAGAAGAAGAAACACAATGAGATGGATGGCAGTGACTGGGGAAATGCGAGTAGGTGTGTCAGAGACAATGAGGTTGGCTCAGGATAGAGGAGGGTTAAGAGCTGTTGTGCATTGTGTTGCTGTGAGGCACAAGTGACCCGACAGCACATAGCAACAATTCTTTATTCATCTTTACTTATTGCCCAACTTTCTGATGTGCAGAACATAGGGCTTGAAATAGGCACACTTTGGTCCTTAAACTAGGACTGTCTTTCTTTAGAAATTTGGAGAAATCCTTGGCAGATGATTTTCTCAATGAAACATATCTTTTGTGCTCTTGACTGCTATGACCTTGGATGTTGATTGTGGATCCAAGTAAAATTAAATTGTTGACAACTTCAATATTTTCTCCCTCTAATATGTTGTTGTTTATTGATCCAGTGCTGGAGATTTTTGTTTTCTAGATCTTAATAGGTAATCCATATTAAAGGCTACAGTCTTTGATGTTCAGTGCTTTAAATCCTTTTCATTTTCTGCAAGCAAGGTTATGTCACTGCATAATGCATTGTTGATGAGTTTTCCTCCAGCCCTCATGTCATATTCTCCTTTATAAACTCCAGGTTTTCAAATTATTTTCTCAATATACTGATTGAATAGGTATGGATGGAGACAAGATACAATTTTGACACATGTCTTTTGCATACATATATAATTTTAAGCATATATTCGCTATGAGTCGAAAACGACTCGATGGCACATAACAACAACAACAACATATAGTATCATGATAGATGGTCAAGAAATTGGGATTGTTAACAGCTTCAGTTTGCTTGGCTCCGCAATCAACACTCTTGGTACCAGCAGCCAGGAAATTAAAAGATGAATTGTAATGGGAAAGTCTGCTGTCAGAGACCTCTCCAATATGCTGAAGAACAACGATGCCAGTCTGGAGACTAAGGTGCATCTGATACAGGCCATGATATTTGCAATTATTTGATATGCATCAGAAAGGTGGACAGTAACTAGAAATGATAGAAGGAGAATTGATGCCTTTGAGCATCATGCTGGAAAAGAGTGTTGAATATATCATGGACTGCTAGGAGAACAAACAGGTTCATCCAAGAAAGGGTGAGAACAGGCTGCTGGTTGAAGGCAAGGATTCTGAAGCTACATCTGACATACTTTGGACATATTGCAAAGTGAGACCAGTCTTTGGAGAAGGACATCATGTTTGAGAGGGTGGAGGGACAGCACAAGAGAGGAAGACCATGGATGAGATGGATTGATTCAGTGACTGAGATAATGGGTGCAAGGTGTGTTAGAGACAATAAGATTTGAACAGGATAGAACAGGGTTTAGGGATTTGTACAAAGGGTTGCTATGAGTTGCAGCTGACTCGACAGCACATAACAACAACAATATTGCTATTTAAATTTTACTTTTATTTTAGTAAAAAAGCTAAAATTAGTAGCTTTATGGCAACTAATATCTGAGATAATATATAATATATCTCATCTGTAAGTATTTAGGAGACACAAAGATATTTAAAGAAAGAGGGTTAAAAATAAATAACAGAAGCTGTTATTGTGTACCATCAAATTGGAACCGACCCAGAGCTAACTCTCTGCCAGGCAAGTTTTCAGGGGGGGTTAATCACACTGAAAGAGATTGCCCATCCTTCTCCCACGGAGCAGCTAGTAGATATGGACCCCGTTCCTTCAGGATCACAGCACAGCTTCTTGCCACTTAGCCACCAGTGCTCCTTAACTAACAGATAAGTAGTTGTGTTTATCAAACTCCTGCATATTAACACAAGGATGTTTAAGCAACATGCCATGAAATTAAAAGTTTGATGTGAACTGGGATCAAGAGGAAAGAGAAAAGACCAGAGAATGGCCAAAATTATTGGGGCAGCTATTGCTGCCAGTTTAGGGCCTGTGTCAGGAAAGGGAAGTCTTAGTCATATGCAGTGCCACCCAAAGGTAATAAAGGAGGTCAGAATTACTTCCACTGTGGAAAGCTGGGCCACTTCAGTAGACAGTGTCACAGACGAGGGCCACAGATAGGCAAGGGATGAAGAGAAAGCTCCCACTCACTTGCTTTAAGTGTGGCTCTGAAGGACACTTGGCCAAGGTGGCCCACATCAGGTCCTCATGGCAGACAGGACTGACAGGCCCCAGCTCCCAGCTGGAAACAAAGAAGGACGCTTCAATGATTTAGATCCTCCCAGAACAGCTGTGGGTGAGCATTAACATTACTGGTAAGTATATTCATTTTCTCCTAGACACAGAGCCTACTAATTGGTCCTAAAAGCCTTCTGAGGTCCCAACTCTTCTCACTATTTCTTAGTTGTTGGAATGGACAGAAAACCTCATAAGCAGTTCCTTACTTCACCTCTGCCTTGCATGCGAACTTCTGAGTTGTAAAACAACCCAGTGGTAGATGGAATTTGCTCCAAGACTTAAGAACCATAAATGACATAGCTGAGCTTGTGGTTCCTAACCTCTACACTATAATAGACAAAGTGTTAGTCTATAGGCCTTTTATTGTAAGAACCACCTTCCCTCTGTAACTTGATTTGTGCCACTATTAAAACCTCTACTCGGAATATTATTGCTCTTTAATTTTTGACACATGTACTTTTAACTTGTTAGTTAAATTTGTGTCTTCTAGGCTGCAACACTTCCATGATACATCTTCAAGGTTATGAACATGTATGGCTAAGCACAATTGATAACAGTGCATCTAAATTCCAAAATCAATCTCCACAATAGTCTATGTGTTTCCTACTGCCAAAGGGGCCCTTTAGAGTAGTGAGAGAAGATCTTCACCCTGAAACCTACAGCATCCCTTTTCAGCAGGAAGTAGCTAAGAGAATGCACCATCCCCTTTTCCTTATGAATCAGGGTGAAGTCTCTCTCAGGGAGGAGTGATAGGGAATGGCAAAGGACACACTGACAAAGGAGATTAATCAGAACTGGCTTTGACAAGCACTGTGGCAACTGGATAATTAAAACAGACATTCACGGGGGAAAAGAAGAATGAACTGGGGAGGAAGGTAGAGAAAACAGTGCAACAATGAATGAATGAAAAACCAAAATTTCTGTAAATGTTCATTAAAACTAATAAAATTTAATAATAATTTATAAAAAAAGTTTGATGTGGTATTTATATTTTTGTTTTCTTTCTTTTTTTACTTGTGATTTTAGTGAAAGTTTTTCCCACCCCCTCTTCCCCAATTAAATTTTTACTGCATATCTTGTTCCAGATTGCTAATTATCATACATATAATGTCTAATAATCCATTTCTTTTAGACAATTTTTCCTTTCACCTTTACCAATGTAGTGCTCACTATCTCTTTTTCTGTACCCTCAAGTCCATTCAATTTTTATATTAATAATGTTATGCAGTATTTGTCCTTTTATGACTGATATATTTCACTCAGCAAAATGTCTTCCAGATTCATCCACGTAGTAGTATGTTTTATAAGTTCTTTGTAGTCCATTGTGTAGCTGTACCATAGTTTTTCTATATGTTAATTTATTGATTTGCACTTGTTCTGCTTTCATCTCTTCACTATTGTGATTAATGCTGTAATAAATATGAGTGTGCATATATTTGTTTATGTCACAACTATTTCTTTAAGTTTCTATATTATCGGCTTCTATATTATCAGCAAGGATAGTGAGTCAAATAATATTTTTATTTCGAACATTTTGAAAAAATCACCAAACTGCCTTCCATAGTGGTTGTATTCCCACAAGCCATGAATAAGAGATCCAATTTCTCCACATTCTTGTCCGTCTTTGTGGTTTGATTCCCTGTTAAACTTTCATTGTTCTTTTAATTTGCATCTCTCCAATAACTAGAGATATTGATCATTTCCCTCCCCACCCCATGTTTGTTGGACTTCTAAATTTCTTCTTGGGTGTCTATTCATATCTTGTGCCTGTTTTGTGATTGGATTGTTTGCCTTTTGTCTTCTTGAAATGCTGAAGTAACTCATAAATTTGAGAACTGAATCCTTTAACAGATATGTCATTGCAAAATATTTTTTCCCCTCAGCTTCAGGGCTTCCTTTTTACCATATTGGAGATGTTTTTTTTTATGTGCATAGGGGTTTAGTTTTAATTCATTTATTAAGCACTTTTGAAACAACTTGCGTCCAGAAACTATCAGCTTGGAAAAACAATAAATGTTATACAAGTGTTCAGGTCTTTTGTTCATAGGGTTGTTGTGAGTCATCTATGACTCGATAGCACTTAACAACAACAACAGTTGTAGGTTTATTGTTATACTTGAAAATCTATTCATTCCATAAATTAGGGTCTCTAGAATTGTTCCTAGGGTTTTTTTTGTTTGTTTGTTTTTTTCATAAACTTCATAGTCTTTGCTTTTACTTCTAGGTCCCAGATCCACCTTGAGTTGAGTTTTGTGTATGGTATGAGGTATGGGTCTTGCTTCAGATTTCTCTGTTAGTTTTCAATTTTTCCAGCACCATTAAAGAGGTTGTTATTTCCCCACTTAATGAATTTCATCTCCTTGTCAAAGATCAGTTAACTATAGGTAGATGGGTTGAGTTCAGTGTTTGCAATTCTGTTCCATTGATCTCTGTGCCTTTTTTGTACCAGTATCTTCTTGTCCTGATTACTATGTCTGTGTAGTAGACTTTGATGTGTCATCAGGGCAACTGTGATTCATAGTAAATAACAACAATAAAACAATTAGAAAAATTAGAAAAATGCAACTAATTCTGTTGATATAACAAGTTCCCATTCCCAAGAAAGGTAATCAAAAAGAATGTTTAAATTATTCACCAATATCATTGATATCATGCAGGAAAAATATTGATGGAATTATCCCAAAATGGCTAGACAGTACACTGACAGAGAACTTCCAAAAGTTGAAATTGGGTTTAGAAGCAGCTCTGGCACCAAGGGTATCATTGTTGTTGTCATATGGATCCTACCTGAAAGGATATAAGAAAAAAATATCTGCTCATGTTTTATTGACTCAGTAAAGATATTTGATTGTATGGATGGTTCATAACAAATTATAGCTAAATCTGAAAAGAATGGGATTCCCAGATCACTTTGTTATCCTCAAGAAAAACCTATACCTAGATCAATAGGCTGTGTCTGAACAGAGCGAGGGAGCACTACCTGCTTTAAAATAAGGAAAGGTATGCATCGTGGTTGTATCCTTTCTCCATATCTAGTAAATCTGTATGCTGAAAAAATCATCTGAGAAATTTGAATCTATGAAGAGGAACATGGCCTCAGAATCAGAGGAAGACTCAACAAACTATATTATGCAAAGACACAGCCAGCCTCGCTGAAAGAGAAGAGGAAGTGAAATATTTACTGCAGAAAATCAAAGAGTATAGCATTCAATATGAATTCTATTTTAACATCAAGAAAATAATTAGCACTAGACCAATATGCTTGGACCATGACATACAGAGAAAAGACTGAAATTGTCAATGAGTTCCTCTTACTTGGATCCACTAGCCTCAAACTTTGTACCAGAGCCAGGAAATCAGCAGATGTGTTGGATTGGGAAAGTCTGTGGACATGAATCTCTCCAAATTACTCAGGAGCGATGGTGGTATCAGTTTGAGAACTAAGATGTGCCTGATTTAGGCCATGGTATTTTCAATCATTTACAATGCATCTGAGAGCTAGACAATGAGTAAAAATGATGGGAAAACTGTTGTCTTTGAGTTGAGATGTTGGCATAGAGTACTGAATATATTGTGGACTGAAAAAAAAAAAAAACCCAAACAGGTATGTCTTAAAGAAAGTGTGCCCATAGTGCTTTTTAGAGCAAGGATGACAAAGCTTTGTCCCACATAATTTTGACATGTTGTGAGGGAAGTAGGCATTGTGTCACTCTATGTTGTTGTATGCCTTCCACTCTTCTATTGAACCTTTACTTTGTCTAGCAGTATCCTTTTCTAAGGATTTGGCCCTCTGTAAAGCTTGTCCAAAGTAAGTAACACAAAGTCTTGTTATTTTTGCTTATAAAGAGCATACTTTTTATATTGCCTTCGAGGCAGATTTGCTCATTCCATGACACACTTAATATGCTTTGCTAACAATGCATTAAAAAAATAAAATTCATCTTATATTTTCTTCACGTATTGATTTTCTTATGCATAAATGGTTGAAAATAACATGTCGTGGTTTAAGTGTTCCTTATTCCTCAAGGAGATATTTTATTTATTTTGATTACTTTAAGGAGAGTTTTTGAAGAGATCCATCTACTTCAATATGCCGTTTGATCTCTTGATAGAGTAATGTGGCATCAGGATTGGTGGGAGAGTCATGAACAACCTGCAGTATATGGATGACACAACCCTGCTTGCTGAAACTGAGGAGGACCTGAAGCGCTTGCTGCAGAAAGTCAAGGACTACAGCCTTCAATATGGATTGAAGCTCAACATCAAGAAGGCAAAGATTCTCACCACTGGGCCAATTGACAGCATCAGTATGGATGGTGAAGAGATTGATATAGTTAACAGTTTTCATTTACTTGGCTCCACAATCAACACTCTTGGTAACAGCAGCCAGGAAATCAAGAGACAAATTGCATTGGGAAAGTCAGCTGTGAGCGACCTCTCAAGAATACTGAAGAGCAACGATGTCAAGCTGGAGACTAAGGTGCACCTGATCTGGGCTATCATCTTCGCAATTACGTGCTATGCATTGGAGAGTTGGGCAATTAATAGGAATGATAGAAAGACAATTGATGCCTTTGAACTGTGGTGCTGGAGAAGAGTGTTGAATATACCATGGTCTGCTAGGAGAACAAACAAGTTTTTCCTGGAGAGGGTGAAGACAGAATGTTCCTTGGAGTCAAAGATTCTGAAGCTTCGTCTGACATACTTTGAGCATGTTGCAAGGAGGGCCTAGTTCTTGGAGTAGGACATCATATTTGGCAGGGTGGAGGGGCAGTGAAGGAGAGGAAGACCTTAGATGAGATGGACTGATTTTGTGACTGGTATGGTGGGAATGAATGATTGAGATAGCTAGGTTGGTACAGGATAGAAAGGCGTTTAGAGCTTTTGTACACAGGGTTGCTATGAGCCACAAGCGATTCGATGGCACACAACAACAATTGTGAATTCAAGTAAAATTTGTTCCAAATCAAAATTCATTGTCTTATTTCACTTACCATAAAACTGATTATTGGTACAGTCAAGAATTTAGTTGTTCATGATGTTAAGGTCTAATCAATTAACAGTATATTTCCTGTTAAATTCAAATGTTCTTCACTTTTTTGCAACAAGTTAGCATCCTTTGTATGCCAAGGTTTGGCTATAAGTCATCATCAATTCCTTGAATTGTTTGCTCAACATACAGATTGAATGAATAGGGTTTTCGATAATATGTAAAGATTCAACATTAGAATATATTGTATTGCAAAATTTTCCTTATTTTAATGCAATAGTATCCCCTGATCTTTTAAAAATGCTACCTCTTGGTCTAAGTATAGATTTCACCTGAACATAGGTGAGTGTTTTGGAAATTCCATTTTTTTCAAGGTTATCAGGAATTTGTTGTGATCCACACAGTAGAATGACTTTTCATAGGCTGTCAACATCTTTCAGATGTTTTCTGTTTTCGGCCAATATCGATTTTACATAAATAATAATATCTTTCATTCTATATTTTCTCCTGAATCAGGTTTGAATTTATACCAGTTCTTTTTGTGCAACAACTTTTAAACTATCTTCAGCAAAATTGTCCTTTAATTTTAAGTTATGATGCTGCTTTTTCATTTCTACATTGTGTTGAATCCCTTTCTTTGGGAGGGTCATAAGGATCGATTCATACCAGTTGATTGATCATGAAGCTGTCTTCAAATTTCTTGACATATACTAGTGAGCATATATAGTATTTTATTCATTTTTTGAAGCTTCTCAACTGGCGTTCTATCAAGTCTCGGTGACTTGTTTCTCACTAATGACTTCTATTGTCTTTACCATCAGTTTTCAATTATATGCAACCTCTGAAAGTGATTCAACACTGACAAAGTTTTTTTTGTAAAGTGATTCTGTGTCATCCATTTTATTTTTTATTTTTTTTTTTCATCCATTTTATTTTGATGCTTTGTTTTTTTAAAAAATAACCTTCTGAACATAGGTACTATCAAATCAAATATGACTTATAGTGATCTCATTGACAACAGGCCATCGCCCAGCCCTAACTTCTGACATCCTCAACATCTCCGAAATATTAGAGCCCATTGTTACAGTCACTATATCAATCTATCTTGTTGAGGGGTCTTCCTCTCCTTCACAAAGCCTCCACTCTTCCAGACAGGATGTCTCTCTCCAAGAAACAGCCTTGCCTAGCTACATAGCTAAAGTATAACAAACACAGCTTCACTGTCTTCACCTCCAAGGAGAGCTCTGTCTGTATGTTCTTCAAGATATGTTCTTGTTTGTTTTTTTTTGTTTTGTTGTTTTTTTTTGCAGTCCATGGGATATACAGCACTCTTTTCCAACACCAGTGTTTAAAGGCATTAATTTTTCACCTGCTATCCTTATTCATTGTCCATCTTTCTGCTTCACAGCAAGTGATTGAAAAGACCAAGAGCTGAGACAGATACAACTTAGTCTCCAAATTGACTGCTACAAACCAATAGCTCAAATTCACTAGCTGCTCCATGGGAGAATGATAGACAATATCCTTCTGTGTGATTTACTGTCTCTGAACATCAGATGGAGTGTTAGTTATGAGTTGTTTCTGACTTCATAGCACACAATAGGTAGCTCTGGCAGGCCAGTGATAAGGAGTTGTGCTGCCATCCCAAAGGTATATTGTTTGAATCTACCAGCTGCTCCATGGGACAGAGATGAACAATCTCCTCATATGCAACTAAATTTCTCTGTGAACCTGTTGGAGGTTCAGCAATGAGTTGATTCCAACTCAATGGTACACAGTAACAAAGTGTTGTCATTGGGTGTCTAAAAATCAACTGTTTCAACAGAAATGCCAGATCCTGAGCCATCCTCACAATAGGTCTAAATTTTCTTTACAACATCTTCAACTTGAGAAATGATAAGCACTTGCTGTATTTTGGTTTTTCAACACCAGATATTTATATAGGCCATTGCAACAATTTCTTTTGTGATCTTGAGTTGCATTTTAAATCTTTTGTTCAATGTTATTATTTCTTTAATTCACTTTACACACACATCTTCTGACATAGATTACTGTCTTGTCTTTCTATCTTTTTTTCTCCTTTTTAATGTACTTTTAAAACACACTTGATTTTACATACTTAGTAATTTGTGTCCAATGCATCAAATCTATTTTTGAGATGATTTCCAAGTTCGAGAGTATATCCTCAAGGTTAAATTTTGGATCTTAGGTGATTATTTCCATTTTCTTCAGCTGTAGTTTGGATTTGCATATGAGCAATTGTTAGCAAATCTCAGAAGAGACCTCTGATTTTAGCTGACTGATAATATTATACTTTTAAAAAATTATTTCATTCCAAAGGTGCAGTAAATTTTTTCTTGTATATTACATAATATTGTAAGGAACATATCATTGGTCTTACCAGCAACAGAGATCTTGTAATAAGAATAAAAAGAGTACTGTTGATTGCTAAAAGTGTTTTAAGCTATACTTTTTCAAAAGAAATAAATTTCTAAGGAAAAAAAAACCAAGATCACTAGTACTGTGAAGCTATTTGAGGTTGGTGTTTGTGAATTTGCAGGATCCAGATCTGCTTCTCTGTGAAATCTTTCATCAATATCTTATGGTTTTGAACAATTGATATAAAGGTCAGGTTTTGGTCAATAGGTGTGAATAATAAATGTAAAGTATGCTAAATTAAGACAAAGAATATCTAACATCACAAAAATAAAACATAGAGACGTATTTTTTAAATATGTTCTTTTTTTAAATTTTATTTTACTTTATTATTTTATGTGTACATACCATCAAATCAGATCTGACTGGTACAGTGGGAGACTGTCCCTCCTTTTTCAGCAGAGCATCTGGCGGATTCAAACCTCACACCTCTGGTATTGCAGTGCAGCTTAAATGTGTTCATTTTAAAACGGAAAGAATTTCTCTAATTGTTGTCAAAAATGTTTTAAAAGAACATCTGTATGTGGTAATCTGAAGACCAGGATATTTATTAGCTTTGTGAAATATTTAACACATATATTTTAGATTAATACCTTTGGTCTATATATGGGTTTAACAACCACAGATTTTTAAAAATCTGTTAAAAAAGTCTTCTTTGGGCATATGGTGGATACTTGGCAAAGGGAGAAGAGTATTAAAGCAATTTTGGCTGAATGAATGTATGTCTAAAAGTTAAAAGAAGTAAAATGAGAAGTAAATGAAGCTAAATAATTGGGATGAATAGATGTCATGAATTGTAAATGAGATTTGCTTTGAGGTGCTGAGTCACTTGCAAAGCTTTCTATGAAAGCCAAGGAATAAAATAAGCCATAATTTTACTCACAAAGGAAAAAGTCTTATTTTTTCCCTAATGCCATGTGTGTAATTATGAAAAGGACAAAGTAATTTCTATATACTTCTTTGAATTTTAAGACTTTGATATTGGAACAAAAATCTAGTTTTAGAAACATATCATACATTTTAATTTTCCCTCTTTTACAGAGAAGATAAAGGCAAGGGATTAAGAAGAAAATAAAATAAAAAAGGATGAGTTATCATTTCTATAATCTACAAATCTGTTCATTAGAAACTTATAATCTATGTGTATTGACGTGTGTGTGTGTGTGTGTGTGTGTGTGTGTGTGTGTGTGTATTTTTTGTTGTTAGGTGCCACCTAGTCGAGTATGAACCTAGTCCTGTCTTGCACTTCCTGACACACAAGAGACCATTGCAACAGTCCCCATGTAAATCCAACTGGTTAAGGGAACTTCCTCTTTTTTGCTAACTGTCTACTCTTCCCGATATCATGTCACTCTCCAAGGAATAGCTCTTCCAAGCAATATGTCCAAAATATGTGAGGCTAAGCCTCATCATTCTTGTTTCCAAAGGGCACCCTGGTTGCACCCTCTCCAACACATACCTATTTGTTCTCTTAGCCGTCCATGGGATGTTCAGTGATCTTATCCAACACCACATCTCAAAGGAGTCAATTCTTTTACTATTATCCTTATTATTGTCCAGGTATCAGATGCATAGCTATTAGTCAGAAAGACTATGGCCTGAATCAGACACACCTTAGTCCTCAAACTGACATCATTACTTCTCACTAATTTGAAGAAGTCTCATCTACAGGTTTTCCCAGTGCAATGTGTCTCCTTATTGCCTGACTGCTTGTTCAAGAGTGTTAATTGTGGATCCAAGCAAGATGAAGCTGTTATATACATATACTGATTGGTAAAGGAGTAAAAAAAAAAATAAGCTGCTATTTTCATTAAATGAAAGCTTTTCATTCCAGGTAGTTTTATTCTTTTCTTGAGGCAAGAGTGGATGAATCAACTTTAATAGATTTTCTGGTGACTATATGAATCATCAAGCACAGAAAACAGAAAATGTTCCTTCAATCTATAACATTACAGGTCTCAAATTTCTCTATGAATTACACATACAATCACTTAGGTATCCATGTACATAAACAGGTTTGCAAACATAGACTCATTATGATACAATAAGAAAAAAAGCAACTGGGAGAACTGAAGTTTTTGACTTTCAGAAATGAACGTAAAATTCAGGTAATGTCAGCCTCATGATTGTAGCATGATTTTCACCAATGATTTTACTGGCTAAAATATCTTGTAAATCTTAAACCATTAACCTTTAAATACTTACATTTTAAAATCACGTATCCATCACACTGTTTAGAAAACATATGTTTTGCTGGGAAAATGCTAATTACATTTAGTGTTCATATGCACATGTGTCAGAGGTTTCTGTTTGTACTGGAAGAATTATGTGCAATATTTATGATTTAAAATGACTTGTTGGCAATCAAGAAGAATGATATATAAAAAGAGACATTAAATGCTGGCGAGGTTGTAGAGATACTGTAACCCTTATTCACTGTTGGTGGAAGTGTAAAATGGTGCCACCACTGTGGAAAGTGGTGTGGCACTTTCTCAAAAAGTTGCAAATAAAGATACCCTTTGACCCAGTAATTTCACTACTGGGAATATACTCTAAAGAGACCATAACCGGCATCCAAGCAGATATATGCACACCCATGTTTATTGCGGCTTTGTTCACAATAGCAAGGAGTTGGAAACAACCTAAGTGCCCATTTACAAAATGAATGGATAGAGAAGCTGTGGTATATTCACACAATGAAATTCTATGCTGCATTGAAAAACAAGGAACTCATTCAATATTATTCAAAATGGGTGACCCTGGAGGACATTATGCTAAGTGAGATATCTCAGTTACAAAAGGACAAACACTGCATGGCGCCACTGTTGTAGAATGGGACTGACATCAGGGTTGGGGAAAGAATGAGAAAAACTGGATAAATTATGTATACTGCATTGAAACAGATGAGGGAGAGAACAGGTGAAAAGCAATATATTATAGGGTATTATGATTATCATAGAATCTGGAATGAAGGTTGCAGAGTGGCATATACTCGGGGCAGGGTACTGTGAGGGTGGGGGTGGGGGTGGGGATTGTATACCAATGAAGGAATTTTTCTTTTACTTTTCAAAGAGAAGAGCAAACTGGGTGAGAGGGGAGCTGGGAGAAAAGTGCAACAATGAATGAATGGAAATCTAAACTCTGTAAATGTTCATTAAAATGAGTAAAAAAAAAAAGAGACATAAAGTATTTCCAAACAGGAAACAAAATATGCCATAAATACTGCAATGCATCACTTTATGACATTCATGAGAGAGTTAATAGTCTATAAAACTTTTTTCTTTTTTTTTTTATAAATTATGTGCTCTGGTGGCCTAGTGATAAGAACCTACTCTACAGTCTCGAAAGCACATGGTTCTAATCCACCAGATTCTCCTGAGGAAGGATGGACTATTTCTTCCCCTGAAATTTGCAGCCCCTAAAAACCCACTGGAGGGTTCTAACTTGACGGCACACAACAACAACAATATCGGAGTGCAGAAATTATCAAACCATATCATTTATATAACACACAAGAAATATTCTGCTGAAGATTATCTAAAAATGACTGAAATAGCACATCAGCAGAGAATTGCCTGAAGTGCAGACTGGGTTTAGAAAAGACCGTGGTACTAGGATTATTTTAACTAATGTCAGGTGAATTTTGGCTGAAAGCAGAGAGTACCACAGGGATGTCTGTCTGTGTTTCTTTGACTATGTGAAGACAGTTGACTGTGTAGATCACAACATACTGTGGCTGACTCTGAAAACAATGGGAATCCCAGAACACTTGATGATTGTGCTTATTCAAAGCCTATACTTGGACTAGGGGGCAATCGTCAGAACAGGGCAAGGAAACATTGCATGGTTCAAAATTGGGAAGTGTGTACATCAGGAATGTGTCCTATCTCCATACCTTTCCAATCTATATGTGGAACAGGTTATCTGGGAGGCTGGGCACTATGAGGAGAAAAGTGGCATAAGGATAGAGGCAAGATTCATCAACAACCTGCATTATGCAGATGACACAGCCTGCGGGCTGAAACTGAGAAGGACCTGAAGCTCTTGCTGCAGAAGGTCAAGGACTGCAGCTTTCAAAATGGATTGAAGCTCAACAACAAGAAAACAAAGATTGTCATTCATGAGCCAATTAGCAGCATCATGACAAATGATGAAAAGATTGAGATTGTTAACAGCTTCTGTTTGTCTGGCCGTCCAATCAACACTCTTGGTACCAGCGGCCAGGAAATATAAAAGACGAAGTGTATTGGAAAAGTCTGCTGTCAGAGACCTCTCCAAAGTACCGAAGAGCAACAATTTCAGCCTGAATACTAAGGTACGTCTGGTCTAGGCCATGATCTTTGCAATTACTTGCTATTCATTGGAGAGTTGGAAAATGACTAAGAATGATGCCTTTGAGCTATGGTGCTGGAGAAGAATATTAAATATACACGGACTCTTAGGAGAACAAACAAGTTCATCCTAGAGAGGGTGAGAACAGGCTGC
The DNA here is from genome assembly GCF_000299155.1 of Elephantulus edwardii. NCBI lineage: Eukaryota > Metazoa > Chordata > Mammalia > Macroscelidea > Macroscelididae > Elephantulus > Elephantulus edwardii. Next base: position 120,892 of record NW_006399789.1, on the reverse strand, counting down.
TCTCATTGGAGGCAAGGATTGAAGCTTTATCTGACATACTCTGGACATGTTGCAAGGCGTGACCAGTCATTGGGACATCATGCTTTGGGAGGGTAGAGGAACAGCACAAGAGAGGAAGACCCTTGATGAGATGGATTGATTCAGTGAGTGAGGTAATGGGGGAAGTTGCGGCAGAGACAATAAGATTGGCACAGGATAGAACAGGTTTTAAGGCTGTTGTATATAGGGTTACTATGAGTCACAGCAAACATGATGGCACATGACAACAATATTAATGCATTCGCAATTAATTTCTCAGTTGTGCTGTAATGTTTGCTTAATTTGCTTAAAATCTCAGAGCCGAACCACCCTAGTTATGTTCAGTTGTTTTTTTGTTTGTTTTTTCCCCCACAATCTCTCATGTTAATAATTTTCTATAAAATCAAAGCACTTCATAAGTGACATTATTTTTATGGGCCTTCATTTGAATACCCTTTATAATATCTTTGACAAACTACCTTATTTCTTCCTTATTATTGATGTTTAGAGAACAGTTTAAAATCAGGATAGGTATTTCACTCAGCATCGTGTCCACCGTACCTACACATATTATATAGTGTTTTACAAGTTTATTGTTTTTTAGTGTTGTGTAATATTCCATTTTTTTACTATGCCACAGTTTTTCTAATCATTTATTTGTTTTTTGACAACTGGGCTGCTTCCATCTCTTCACTAATATGAACAATGCAGCAATAAACACGGGCATGCATACTTCTGTTTGAGTCATGACTCTGGTTTCCTTGGGGTATATTCCTAGTGGTGGGATAGTTGGGCTGAATGGCATTTCTACTTTCAGCTTTTTGAGAAAGCAGCAGACTGCTTTCCATGGAGGTTGTACCATTTTTGGTTCCCATCTGCAGTGAAGAAAAACCTCTCCAGCTTTTGTTTTTTTCTATCCTGTTGAACTTTGCTTTGGTTGCCGGGGGGAGGTGATATCTCATTGATCTCTCTTATAACTAGGCATCTGAATTTCTTCTTTGATGAAGTGATATCCTGTGCCCATTTAGAGAGTAAGTTAAACACTATTTCCTTGTTGAGGGGCTAGAGCTGGAGTAGTCTATAAATTTTAGCTATGAGTCTACTGTAAAATATGTCATTGTCAAATATCTTACCCAATCTATGGGCTTCCTTTTACACTATAAGAGAAGTTTTAATGTCCCATTCATATACTTTGATGTCTCATTTATCTATTTTTTTTATTCTCTCCTTCTTTGGGGGTTTTCATTATCCTTGGAAGTCTGTTCATGCTGTATTTAGGGCTTCTAAAGTTGTTTCTAGGGTTTGTTTTTGGGTGTGTTTTTTTTTTCCTTTCTGATGGATTTTATAGTTTGTTTTTCTCCTTGCATTAGTTTTTGTGAATAATGTGAGGTGTGAGTCTGGCTTCAGTTTTCAGCAGTTGATTTTCCAGTTTGGCCAACACCATTTGTTAAAGAGGCTGTCCGTTTTTGCACTTAACTAATTTTGTCTCCTTGTCAAAAATTAGTTGACCATAGGTAGATCAGTTGATTTCTGAGTTCTCAATTCTATTTCACTCAAGTATGTGTCTGTTACTGTACTAGGACCACATGGTCTTGACCACCATGGCTGTGTGGCTGTGTAGTAAAATTCGAGATCATAGAGTGTGATGATTCCTATCTTGTTTTTCTTTTTAAGTAGTTCTTTGTTTATTCAGGGGCTCGTTCCTTTCCAGACAAAATTGGAAATTGCCTGTTCTGTCTGCTTGAAGAATGGATGCTGCTTTTATAAAATAGGACTGACACAGGTATAAGAGGAGAACAGGAAAAGTGTAGATGGATACTGAAAACTGCATTCGAACACATAAGGAGAACTGTCTAAAAGGAATGTATGATCAGGCATTATACACACAGTACAGTTAACAATGTGAACAAGGGGTACATTACAAAGTAAATGAGAAGAGGGAGAAGGGAAGAGGAAGGAGGCAAATGTGTAACAATGAATGAATGGATGAAAATCCAACTTTTCTGTAAACTTTTATTAATGTGACAGTAAAATAAAACCAAAACAAAACAGAGCCAAAAACAACAAATATATGTACATATACAAATATATATACACATACATATGTACTTATATAAAATATAAATATTAAAAACAGAGATATAAACAATGATATATATATTAGATATAATGTCTTGATGTAAACTACTAAATCTTTACAAAACATGATGCTTAATTTATTCCTTCACTGAGATCACTATTAAAATATGCATACAAACACATACATAATTTAAATACGTATATATGTTGTTTTTGTGTGCCGTAGAATAGGAAACAACCCATAGTGGACCCTTTGGTGGGTTTTCAGAGGCAGTAAATCGCATGGGATGAGATTATTTATCTTTCTTTCATGAGCAGCTGGTGGCCTCAGATAGCATGTCTTTGGGATTGCAGCATAGCTTCTTCCCACTAGGCCACCAGAGATCTCACACACACACACACACACACACACACACACACACACACTGGTAGTCCAGTTGTAGGATGCTGCACAGCAGATATGTTTTGATTGAGTTGTTGTTGTTTTTTGTTATTTATTTCTCTATTAAATGAACAAGTGATGAATTCCAAACAAAAATTTATTAACTGCTCCAGAAGCCTAGTGGGTAGAAATTTAGCCACCACTCTAATTAGAACTCACCAGCTGCTCTGGAGAAGATGCACGGACAATCTTTTTTGTGTAATTTAGAACCTGTTGGAGGGTCAGCTATGAGTTAGTTCTGACTTGAAGGTAATAATTTTTTTTATGGACAGTGACAAATGCCTTAATATTTTATACGATTTACTAAATTAAGCTTGCTGTTTGAGTTCTATTTTTTAATACTATTGATTCAGAGCATACTTATGACTGATTTTCCAGTGAATTTTCAGAGGCAGTAAATTGGTTGTGGGGAAATTGTCCATCTTTTTTATATGGAGTGACTGGTGGGTTCAAACGCCATAATTTCTGGTTAGCAGTATGATTCCTTATCACTCAGTCACCAAAGCTCTTTAAGTTCGATGGGTAGGGGCAGGAAATCATGAAAAGTGTATGTCCGGATTGTGTCCTTACACTGTATTTATTCTATGTGTGTTCTGGAAACTGGACTGTCTGAAGAAGTGCTTACCTCATGGTTGGAGGAAGAATCATCAAGAGCTTGCAGCATACAGACAACACGATCCTTCTTGCAGAAAATGAAGAACACATGAAGTACTTTTATTTCTCTTGCTGTAAAACATTCTTTTCTTGATGTAGACTACTAACTATTTACAAGGCATGATGCTTATTTATTTTTTCTTTGACTGAGATCACTATTAAAATGTCCATTTTGATTCCAAAATACAGACAAAATGCTTATAGACCTCACTATGAAATGAACATTAAGAGAGATGATAAAAAAAGAAGTGATAGGTGTGAGTATAATATTCCACTCTCTGGGATAAAAGAAAACACTGTAAATGAGAAGTGTTCCCATTATTTTTGGAATTTAGGAAAAAAAGTATAAACTATACCAATGGTCTTTCTCCATGGATACTCCCTACTAGTAATATGTCCAAAGGAAGATGATTGTGAGGATCACAAGAAATTGTGCCTAAACTTGAGATGAATTGGAGTCCCAGAAGACTTGATTTTGTTCATGTGACACCTATACTTAGACCAGGAAACAGCCTTTAACACAGAGCAAGGAAACACTGCATGATCCAAAATCAGGAAAATAGTATGTGAAGGATGCATCCTGTCTCTATAACTCTTCAGTCTGTAGCCAGATGAGAGCATTTGAGAAGCTGAACTTTATGAGAAGAAATGAGATATCAGAATTTGAGGAAGACTCATCAACAAATTGGGTTATGCAGATGACACAAGTTGCTTGTTAAAACTGAGCAAACCCTATTTGCTTTGGAAAGTCAAGGACTGCAATTTTCAATATGGATTGAAGCTCAACATCAAGAAAACAAAGATTCTTACCACTGGGGCAATTGGCAACATCATGATAGATGAAGAGATTGAATATTTAAAAATTTCAGTTTGCTTGTGTCCACAATCAACACTCTTGGAACCTGCAGCCAGTAAATAAAAATCAAATCAAAGTAGGGCACTCTGCTGTCAGAGTTCTCTCCAGAGTGTGGAAGTGCAAAGATGTCAGACTAGAGACTAAGCTCCTCTTAATCCAAGACATAATATTTGCAATTACTTGCTCTGTATCAGAGAACTGCACAATGAATAAGGATGAAGAGCACTGAACATGGACTGCCGAAAGAACAAACAGGTCTGTCCTGAAGAGGGTGAAACCAAGATTCTCTCTGGAGGCAAACATTTTGAAGCTCTATCTCACATATTTTGGGCATGTGACCAGAAGGGATCAGTCCTTGGTGAAGAACATCACGCTTAGAAGTGTCAAGGGACAATATAGAAGAGGAAGACCCTGGATGATATGGGTTGATACGGTGACTGAGGTAATAGGGCCAAGTGTGTTAGAGACAGTGATATTGGCTCAGTATAAGAGCAACATATAAGAAGTTTCATTATCCACTTTTTCAAGAATCCTTCTGGCTACCTTTCTTCCAAAGTCAGTTGTTTTTCTTTTGACGATCTATGGTGTAGCTAGGTAATTATATGACCATTAAATGGAAACCTTGCGCTGTCCTGTACCATGTGCCTGATAACTGGGCACTCAATTTTATTCCATTAATGATAAAATCTCTTGCTAACGGTTTTGTTTAGACTATTGTTCCAGTCCCTCTCATTGTCAGTCCCTCTCATTGATCGATGGCCATCCTCTTTTTCATTCACCATCAACTTTCCCCAGCATGATGTCTGAAACCATGATGTGGGAAAACCAGTGCTAGTGCCTCCTAATAACATGAGTCACCCTTCCCCCATTCTTGCAGCTAAGAAACACCCTGGATACAAATCCTCCTAAGCAGAGTTGCTTGTTTTGTGGGGAAACTCCACTCATTGATGTTCATACAATAAATACGTGTAAATAAAATTATAAAAAAAAATTGACACTAAAACATTGTTCACTCCTTTAAGTTCACAAGGATTGAAATTTTACAAGATGTAGCACTATAAAAATTGATGGGTAATATAAGTTGAAAATGAAGTTATTTTTAAAAGTATTTTCATTACTTATAAAATATATCAAAGTAGTAAGATTAAGTATAAAAAATAAACCTAACTCTTATTTTCTATATTCTGTAGATTCAAACAAATAACACAAAGATCAGAAATCATTGAAAAGCTTCTTGTTAGGCAAACTTGACATAGTAAACTATTAAGAGTTACTTACTGAAAACAAAAATTGTCATATTATGGTCTGATTTACTCAATCACATTTAGTTTATGTGTCTACTATTTTACATTTGTTTGACTGTTTATTTTTTAATATGAAGACTCCCTAGATTTCATGAGCTTCCTTATAAATAAAAGAATAAAAATATTTTTGAAATAGATATTTATTTAATTATAATAGTTTTCACTTATTCATAAATGTTTTTCCTCATGGTTGATGACATTATATGATATATATGGGACAGTTTATATTTACTACCTGCTATTATGAAATTACTATTAAGAAAGTTTTGAGTTACAAACATTATGTTGAGGCTAACCTAATCTTTCTTTATTCACAGCATCCATAGGCTATCCTACAGTTATATTTCCTTAATTTAAAATGTAATAAAATAGGCATTAAATTAAGGACAGAACAGATATTTTCCATTTTATTTGAAAGCAGAATAATATATTCCATTGAACAGCTGGGTAACTTTCATGCTTTATGCAAATCAGTTCCAAAGTAACAAAAGTAGAGAAAATGTGAGTAGAGAAGACTATTTCAAAGTGCAAATGAATGCAAATTTTCTACAGTTTAGAAAAATGTGTGCATACACTTATTTTAGAAAATTCATCAAGAATGTTTAACCAAAAAAATGGAGTTTTCATATTTTTACTGTTATAGAAGATCCAAGTATTATGTATAATCCTTTGATCTGGAAATAAAATATAAGCAACTGGAGCTAGATAACGTTACATATTCAAAATAAAAGACAATGTGTAACTAGAACAGAAAAAAATCATATCCCACATAATAGTTAAATTCCACATAATGGTTACACCTCATTTTAAAATAAAATTTATATATATAATCTTAACTTCTATCTCAATACCTCTTATTGTCCCCAAAATCAATTTCTTTACATTAATCTTGGAACTTTGTGAAATAAATTTGAAATTTATTTTGTCCTGTATTATGTCCTATACATAAACTTTTCACTTATTTTATGCTTACATAAAGAATGAATGAAGATACATTTCCAATGAATTTTAAATTGTGATATATACTTAATTTACATCTAAAATTAATATACTGGAAGAATTTCATCTACGTCTGATACTTAAAAACCATGCTACTTGTATGCATATTATATGTAACACTGAACAAAAAAGCCTCTGAGATATCGCTGTTGATTCAGAATTGAGCCATTAAAACTATTCATAAAGTTTTTAGGAATCATAAGTCACAAGGGAAGAGATTGCACATCATTCTGCAGAGGCGGATTTGAACTTCGAAAGGAGTGATAGATACCTTTAGGTTAGAAGGTCTTATAGCTAGAAACTATATACCAGAGCACATTCCTTCTTAATTCTTAACTGATTTCAATATGAAATTTACCTACATTCAGTTTTCTCAGGTGTGTTGTGTTATGTGCCGTCGAGTTGCTTGCGACTCATAGCGACCCTATGTACAACAGCCCTAAACTCCACTCTGTCCTGTGCCAATCGCACCGTCTCTGACACTCCCATCCCAATTATCCCAGTCACTGAATCAATCCACCTCATAGAGGGCCTTCCTCTCCTGCGCTGTCCCTCCACCCTCCCAAGCATGATGTCCTTCTCCAAGGACCGGTCTGTCCTCACAGCATGTCCAAAGTATGTTAGATGGAGCCTCAGAATCCTTGCCTCCAAGGAGCCACCTGGTTTAAACCTCTCCAGGGCAAATCTGTTTGTTTTCCTAGCAGTCCATGGTATTCTCAATACTCTTCTCCAGCACCACAGCTCAAAGGCATCAATTCTCCTTCTATCCTCCTTGGTCATTGTCCAACTCTCTTATGCATAACAGGTGATTGGGAAGACCAAAGCCTGTATCAGACGCACCTTAGTCTCCAGAGAGACACCATTGCTCTTCAGTACTTTGGAGAGGTCCCTAACAGCAGACTTTCCCATGGTAATGCGCCCTTTAATTTCCTGGCTGCTGGTGCCAAGACTGTTGACTATGGAGCCAAGCAAACTAAAGCTGTGTACAATCTCAATCTCTTCACCATCCATCCTGATGCTGCCGATTGGTCCAGTGGTGAGAATCTTTGTCTTCTTGACATTGAGCCTCAATCCATATTGTAGGCTGCAGTCCTTGACACTCTGCAGCAGGCGCTTCAGGTCCTCTTCAGTTTCAGCAAGCAGGGTTGTATCATCCGCATAACGAAGGTTGTTGATAAATCGTCCACCAATCTTGACCCCACATTTCTCCTCATAGAGCCCCGCCTCCCGGATAATCTGTTCTTCATATAGGTTGAAAAGGTATGGAGATAGGATGCATCCCCGGCGTACGCCCTTCCCAATTTTGAACCACGCAGTGTTCCCTTGCTCTGTTCTGACGACTGCCTCCTGGTCCAAGTATAAGTTTCGCATTAGAACGATCAAGTGTTCTAGGATTCCCATTCTTCTCAGAGTCAACCATAGTTTGTTATGATCTACACAGTCAAATGCCTTTGCATAGTCAATGAAACATAGATAGACATTCCTCTGGTATTCCCTGCTTTCAGCCAAGATCCATCTAACATCAGCTACAATATCTCTAGTACCACGACCCCTTCTAAACCCAGCCTGGACTTCTGGTAGTTCTCTGTTGATGTGCTGTTCCAGTCGTTTTTGGATAATCTTCAGTAAAATCAAACCGCAAAGAAGATTTTCTCAGGAGATTATATATATACATAAAGTTAAAATACTGCTTTGAAAACATGCCTAATACGTGTCACTTCCCCCCCAACACATACATATATAATATCACATTTGCAAACTCATGGCAAATTTTAATGTCAATATGAAACTAGAAAAGCAAAGCAAAGAGTAAGTAAAGTCAATTTTGTATACATTTTACATGTTCCAGTAACAGATGTTGCCATTCCATATGTAAATTATCACTTAATTTTAAATAATTCTTAGTTTTTTTAAGAAACAAATGTTGAGGAACTGTTTTTTCAGCTTACTTATTGTTATAGAAAGCCTTAAATTTTATTTATATTACTAAAGTGAAATATTTTGAGTTTTATATTTATCTTTTTATTGCTTGCATTTTTAAACTTATTAAAAATAAACTTATCAAATAGGGTATTAAATGCAATACAAAATATAACACTAAAGAGGAGATGATGACTAACTAGCATACCAAAACATCAAATTATAACCTTCATGTATTAATCATATTTTTTGTAGCAGTTTTTTATGAAGGAGCTCTAGTGTTATAATAAGTTCAGTTCTTGGCTGCAAAATAATGATCAATATTTCAAATCCACCGGCTTCTCAAAGGTATATCAGGAGAGAAAACGAAGGCAGTCTCCTCACATTATGTTTTGTAGCATTCTGGTCTTGTTAACTGTGTTATCCTAGCTGATACAGTGGTTATGTTCAGGTATTAATAAAAGTGTTTGTGGTTTAATCCCACTAGCTTTTTGATGAAAGATGTTACTGTCTCCAATTTCAGACACTCAATGGGGCGATTCTATTCTGCTCTATAGGCTATAAATTGCTATATATTGCAACCAGCTAGACCACTATTTCAGCTTAGCTGAAAGCAGAGAATACCAGAAGAATGTCTATCTGT
>NW_006399789.1:92268-111612 GCF_000299155.1 Elephantulus edwardii | reverse complement strand
AAGGACAGCAGCCTTCAATATGGACTGAGGCTCAATGTCAAGAAGACAAAGATTTTCACCACTGGACCAATTGGCAGCATCAGGATGGATGGTGAAGAGATTGAGATTGTACACAGCTTCAGTTTGCTTGGCTCCAGAGTCAACTCTCTTGGCACCAGCAGCCAGGAAATCAAAAAACGTATTGCAATGGGAAAGTCTGCTCTTAGGGACCTCTCTAAAGTACTCAAGAGCAACGTTGTCTCTTTGGAGACAAAGGTGCGCTTGATACAGGCCATGGTCTTTGCAATCACTTGTTATGCATCAGAGAGCTGGATAATGATTACGGAGGACAGAAGGAGAATTGACGCCTTTGAGCTGTGGTGCTGGAAAAGAGTATTGAATGTACCATGGACTGCCAAAAAAACAAACAGATTCATCCTAAAGAGGGTTAAACCGGGCTACGCCTTGGAGGCAAAGATTCTGGGGCTTCGTCTGACATACTTTGGACATGTTGCAAGGAGAGACAGGTCTTTGGAGAGGGACATCATCCTGGGTAGAGTAGATGGACAGCGCAGGAGGGGAAGACCCTCTATGAGGTGGATTGATTAGGTTGCTGGGGTAATCGGGATGGGTGTGTCAGAGGCAATGAGATTGGCACAGGATAGACCAGGGTTTAGGACTGTTGTACATAGAGTTGCTATGAGTCGCAAAGGACTCGAAGACACATAACAACAACAACAGACCACTATGGGTCTGAAATCTTATCAGAATCTGTGATAAGTTGAAACAATTAATTTGTTTGATTTTCTTACAAATGAAATATTATAAAGTTTCCTTTTATAAAATTATCTAAATTTGTATGTCCTAATAAAATAAATATGCAAGATCAAGTGTCATTTTACTAGAGATGCTTTCCTCAGATCATTTAGCAGCAGTCTTTTCTTGGTTTCTAAATGCTTTATTAATATTCTTGTTTTGTGCTGTAATTTGCCTTTATATTTGTCTGTCTGTGACAATAGGCTACGAACTCTTCCTGAAACAGGAATAAGGAAGAAGGTAGCAGAGAACTGAGGTAATCCTTAATTTGAATTCTAGTCTAATGTTCCTTACAAAAATGATGTTCAGAAATAAACCCAAATCTAATAATCATTTCATCCTTCTGTTCTAAGTATTTGCAATGATTTGACCAACATCTAAGCATATAAACCTTCACAGCCATCCTCTTAGCATTCCTTGAGGCTCTGTTTACAGTTAGGGATTCAAAACAAGAGATTTAATCCAAACTAATGTCAAGAACTTCATGGCTTCACACACTGGAGGAGTCAGGAGTCACCTTTGCCCTTTCAAATCAGGTCATGCCCATCCTGCAGAATTCCTCCAGGCTTTATTAACAGTCAGGGATTCAAAACAAAACAGAGGATGGGGGGGCAACTAGGTTCAGAGGACCCTTAGGCCTATGGAAACAAAACAGATCTAGAGATCACTCTCACCTGAGAAAGGAATGCTGGTAGAACAGGGACACAAACACCAAGGTGGGTGGAAGGACTGACAGTCTATCCATTGCTAACTTCTACAGGGAGTAGTGTCTTTCATCTGCTCCTTTTGGTAAAATGAGTGTCTGTGAGATATAGTTTTAAGGTTGAACATCCAAATTAAGACAAACTAGGAAGAAGAATTGGCCAGCGACTTCTGGAATAACAGACCTATGAACAATAAAGCACATTTCAAAACCCTATGAAGAATAAAGCACATTTAGAGTAGACTAGCAGATATGGCACCTGAGATTGCGCCTTCAAATCTGGGAAACACAAATGAGGAGGACCAGTTCTAAACAGACAATAATGACCGGAATGTGAAATTTGAGAATCAGGAATGTAGGTAAACTGGACATTGTAAAAAAGAAGTGGAATTGCATGAATATTGAAAATTAGATGTTGCTGAAATGAGATGGACTGGCATGGGCCATTTTGATTCAGACACTCATGTGATCTACTACACTGGGATGAAAAGGTAAGGAAAAATGGGGTCACATTCATTGTAAAAAATGTCATTTCTACATCAAGTTTTAAATACAGTGCTGTGAATGACAGGATAATAGCCATACACATACAAGGAAAACCTGTTAATACTACTATCATTCAAGTAATGCACCAAAAATCAGAGCCAAAGATGAAAAAATAAGTGATTTCCAACAACTTTTGAAGTCATAAATCGATTGCATATGCAACCAAGATGTGTTAAGAATAACGAGCATCTGGAATACAAAAGTTGGGAACAAGGAAGAAGGGTTAGTAGTTCGTAAACACTCTTGGTGATAAAAATGAGGCTAGGGATAGAATGATAGAATTTTTTTCAATCAATGATTTATTCATTTCAAGTACCTTTTATAAGAAACAGAAAGAGTGATGATATACATGGACCTCACCTGATGGTCGAGAGAGGAATCTGATGGATTACAGCTAAACTGTGGATGGATGTAAAGAATATTATCCAGGAAGAATGCAAAAGTCATTTAAGACACAAGAGGAAGAAAAGACCAAGATAGGTGTCAGAAGAGACTCAGATATTGTACTAGACCACCAGCAAGTCAAGCAAAGGGAAGAAAGCAGGAAGTTAAGGAGCTGAACAGAAGATTTCAGAAGGCAGCACTGGAAGCCAAAGCAAAGTATTATAATGAAATGTGCAAAGAGCTGGAGATAGAAAATAAAAAGATGCCAAATTCACTTAGCATTTCTTAAACTGAAAGAACTAAAGAACAAATTCAATCTTCAAGTTACAAGACTTAAGGACACTATGAGCAGAATATTTAATGATCCTAAAAGCATTAAAACAAGATGGAAGGAATATAGAATTACTGTACCAAAAAGAATTGGCTGACACAGAAGAATTTCAAGAAACAGTGTATGATCAAGAGGAAATGGTGATGAAGGAGGAAGTTTAGGCTGCTCTGAAGTAGTTGTCAGAAAACAAGATCCCCGCAATTGACAGAATGTCCACTGACATACTCCACCAAACAGATACCGCCTGGATGTGCTCACCAGGTTGTGCCAAGAAATCTGGAGGACAGATACCTGGCCAACTGACTGGAAGAATTTCATATTTACTCCCATTGGGGATAAAACAAAACAAACAGCCCCCGTCCTCCCCAAAAAACCCCACGTGACCCAACAGAATGTAGAAATTATTAAACAGTATCACTAATATCACATTAAAATAAAATCCTGCTGAAGATTGTCCAAAAATGCCCGGAGTATCATAGACAGAGAACTACGAGAAATAGAAGCTGGATTTAGAGAAGACAATGGCACTATAGCATTATTGTTAATGTCAGATGGATTTTAGTAGAAAGTAAAGATATCAGAGGAATGTCTATCTGTATTTCATTTACTGTACAAAGATATTTGACTGTGTGGAACATAAATATGGTGGCTAACCTTGAGAAGAATGAGAATCCCAGGACACATGATTGTGCTTATGTGAAACCCATACTTGGACCAGGAAGACCAATACAAGGAAATATTGAATGGTTCAAAATAAGGAAAGGAGTGTGTCAGGGGCATGTCCTGTCTCCATACATTGCCAATCTATATGAGGAACAGATCATTTACAAGGCTGGAGTTTATGAGGAGAAGTGGAGTAACGAGACTGGAGGAAGACTCATCAACAACCTACATTACTTAGATGACACACCCTTGCTTACTGTAACTGAGGAGGATCTGAAGTTTTTGCTACAGTAGGTCGGAGATTGTTGTCTTCAATATATATTGAATCTCAACATCAAGAATGCAAAGATTTTCATTACTGGCCTAATTGACAGTACCATGATAGATGGAGAGGAGATTAATGTTGTTAACAACTTCAGATTGTTAGGCTCCACAATCAACACCCTTCACATCATCAGTCAGGAAATCAAAAGTCAAACTGGGGGAAATCTGGTGTCAAGGACCTCTCTGAAGTTCTCAAGAGTAATGATGTTAGTCTAGGGACTAAGGTGCTCCTGATCCACACCATGTCCTTTGCAATTATTTGCTATGCATCAGAGAGCTGAACAATGACTAAGGGGGATAGAAGAAGAATCAATGCCTTTGGGTTGTGATGCCAGAGAAGATTATCGAACATAACAAGGACTGCCAGGAGAATGAACAGGTCTGTCTTGAAGAGAATGAAGCCAAGTTTTTCCTTGGAAGCAAGGATTTTGAAGCTCTGTGTCACATACATTGGGTATGTTGCCAGAAGGTACCAGTCCCTGCAGAAGGACATCATGCTTGGAAGGGTGGAGGGACAGTACAGGAGAGGAGGACCCAGACAATGTAGATTAACACAGTAACTGGTGAGTCAGAGTCAGTGAGACTGGCTCAGGATAAAGCAGGGTTCAGAATTATTTTACAGAAGGTCCCTAAGGATCTCAGGTGACTCCATGGACACAACAAAAATAACAATCTGCCCTTAGACTTCATGTATTTTCCCAACAATAACTGTTAACTATCTTTAGCACAGCAAGCTTGCACGCTGCTTCACATCACCAGATATGCCTAGAGGACAGCTTTCTAAAGACCTTCAAACTTCTTTGATATATCAAGTTCTTTATCACCCAAGAAGATCATTATAGAGCAATAAATATAATTCTCTAATTTTTACTGTAACCTGTCAGTTTAAGTGTGAAATTTGTTGACATTTTGATAAAATTTGTACTTTTTTGTGCGTTTCCACTCACAGTATATTTGTACTCTCCTCTTTTTCACTCTCTGTCTCCCTTTTTCAGTCAATTATGCAAAGTTTGCTTATTTTGTAAATTTTGTCAACCTACTTTACTTTAGCTTAGCTCCATTTTAATTTTATTATCTTTATTATTAATCCCAAATATAGCATTAATCATTTCCTTCCTTTTAGTTTTTTTAAGCATATCGTATTGTTTCCTTTTCTAATTTAAAATATACAACTTGACTTATTCTCATTTTTATACAATAATTTAAACATTTAGTCTTTACTTGAGATATTGCTTTTACTATATTTTAACTTGTGATATATATGTTTGTTTCTCATCTATTCTGACATATTTTTTCATTCTCATCTTTTTCCCCTTAAGATTTTTACTCTAATATGATACTGTTAAATTTAACTTTAAAAATTCTCCATTAGATTGTGGTAACACATGTTATCTGTTAGATTTCAATCAACTTAAATCTATACCAACATTAATTATTATTAATGTGCTTTCTTAGTTTCCAGGGTTGTCATAATGATATACCACCCACTGTGAATGGCTTTAAAGAATGGAAATCCCTGTTCTCATAATTTTAGAGGCTGCTAGTCAAAATCTGGATCCTGATAATCTCAATTATTTTAGAGGAGTCTTTCCTGCTAATGGTTACTGCTTGAAATTCTTGGCATTCTTTTGATGAGACTAGGAAGACCTGCATGGCATCTGTCTTTTTCCTCTGTGTCATTCCCTTTTTACAAAATTCTACTGAGAATGGATTAGGACCAGAATCCACCCAATTCCAGTATGATCTTGATAGACTCAACTAAGGAATACCTGTATTACCAAAACAAAGTCTCATCCTCAGAAACAAGAGTAAAAACTTCACTATATTTTTTGGTTAGGACACAATTTAATTTGCACTATAACATTGTTTATACTTATTATTTATAATGAGTTCAGTATTAACCTTGCATGCAGAAATCAATGTATGACCATTGAGTATAATTTGTAGGCTTTTCAAATGTTTTACAATTAGCTAACATTAAGAAGAATGTTCAGATATTTTATAAAACATTTACTAACAAAAAGTAATTAGTGTGCACGACTGATCAATAATTGAAAAATAACTTGTTTATTGCCTCTAGTAGTTCTAGCATTATTTACATGTTTTGAAGGTATTTTACCTGGTACATACATGCTTAGATGTCTTATAACTTGATTATCTAATATCTCTGGAGGTAGACTACCATGATGAGCAACGGCTCCCATAATAGGCAGTGACTACAATAGGGGTGGGCATGACATAAATCTTGAGGATGGCACAGGACAGGGTATATTTAAGATCTTTTGTACGTAGGTTTACTATGAGTTGGAGTTGACGAGATGGCACCACCTCACAACAACAGTTTATAATCATGAATGGTTTTCTCTATTCATAATAATTGTTTTCCAAGTTTATGTTTGTTGATATCATTGAACTCTGATGGTGCAGTCTCCAGGGACTTGTGCTGCTAACTCAAACCAAGCACCTTTCTGGCAGTTCACATGCATCAGCAGTTCTGCAGAATTAAAAAAAAAAAGAAAAATCTCCTCTTACTCGATTTGTAACCTCTGATAATCCATATAAACTCAACTAGGAGTTGTTTCTGACTTAATGATGATGATGTTGTTGTTCTATGCTGTCAGGTAGCTTACAACTCATAGCAACCCTATGTGCAACAGCTCTGAACCCTGAACTATCTTGAGCCAACCTCATCGTCTTTAACACACTGACCCTCATTACTCCAATCACTGAGTCAACCCATCTCATTGAGGGTCTCCCACTCCTGTTCTGTCCCTCCACCCTCCAGAGCATAATGTTCCTCTCCAAGGACTGGTCCCATCTTGCATCATGCCCAAAGAATGTCAGATTGAGTTTCAAAATCCTTACCTTCAAGGGGCAGCCTGGTTTCCCCCTCTCCAGGATGAGCCAGTTAATTCTCTTAATAGTCTGTGATATATTCAATACTCTTCTCAAGCATCACAGCTCAAAGGCATTAATTCTCCTTCTATCATCCCTAGTCATTGTCTAGCTTTCTGATGCATAGTACATAATTGCTAAGACCAAGGCCTGGATCATGTGCACCTTAGTGTCTAGTCTGATACCATTGCTCTTCAGTACTCTGGAGATGTCCCTAACAGCTGACTTTCCCAATACAATCCATCTGGCTGGTGGTAACAAGAGTGTTGATTGTAGAGCCAAGCAAACTAATGCTGTAACAGTCTCAATCTCTTCATCATCTGTCATGATGCTGCTAATCAGCCTAGTGGTAGGAATCTTTTTTTTTTTCTTGATGTTGAGCTTCTGCTGCAGTCTTTGGCACTCTGCAGCGGATGTTTCAGCAAGCAAGATTGTGTCATCTGCATAATAACGCAGGTTATTGATGAGTCTTCCTCCAATCCTGATGCTACATTCCTCCTCATAGAGCCTAGAGTTAAAGTTTTCACTTTGTAGTATATTTCCATGCTATTTCTTTTATCATTTCCAGTTCTTCCTGCATTGAGTAGCTGGCCAATAATGTTCAGTTATTTTTCTAATAAACATTATTGATTTACTATATTTCAGAGGTTTTGGCTCAGGATTTGAACTATTAGTCCTTCCTTTCCTATAGTGTTTCCTATGTTTTAACATTATTTTTTCAACTAATTTACTTATGGATTTTAAGGATACTTTCAATAATTCAGTATTTCATACCCAGTCTCAAGAAATATACTTTGACATATATCACATTTAATGTTGATTATTCTATCTATGGTATTTGATGTGTCAAATGTAATAATAGTGGACATGGTAGACAGTGTTAGGTGGAGCTCCCCAATTAAAACAAGCTTGGAAGCAGGAGTGGCATCCATTTCCAAAATAACTTGCCTTCAGAAACTCGATGAATGTAGAGAAGTGATGAAAGTTATTCAAGTGTTCAGGTCTTCTGTTCACAGGGTTACTATGAGTCATCTATGACTCCAAGGCACCTAACAACAACAGTAATGACGTGGTATTTGATAGGAGGATAGAAAATGTTGCATCTTATTAAAGTATTAAATTTATCAGGAACTCTGTCACATTTTATAAATGCATATTTACTAGAATTATATTGTAATATTTTTTAAAAAATCATAGCATTATTTTGATGGCTATAATGCAAAAGATGGAAACAAAGAAACAATAGGAGGAAAATGGCCCTGGTGACAGAATTAAGACCAGAAACCACATGCTAGAATTTTATACATCAACAACTTATTCATTGCAAGCACTGTTTAAAAACATAAGTAGTGAATATATATTTAGACTTCACCTGATGAAATATATAGAAATTAAGTTGTTTTTATCTATGAGAAATTTGTATTTTTTAGTTCCTTGCTATGCATCTGAAATATGGACAATTACCAAGGATGACAGAAGAAGGAATGCCTTTGAATTGTAGAAAAGTGCTACATATCCCATTCACTGCCAAAAAGAGCAAATAAGCATGTGTTGGGTACTGTGCAGCCAGAGAGTTCCTTGGAGGCAAAGATAATGAAACTTCATCTCACATTATTTTTGGGCATGTTGCTTGGAGAGGTTATTTCTTGATGAGGGACATTATGCTTGGAAAGGTAGAGAAAAGAGGAAGGAGAGATATACCCTCAACTTGGTGGATCAGCACAAGATTACAACAGTGAGTTTGAGGGTATCAAAAATCATAAGGATGTCACAAGATCAGAGAGGATTCAGGTTTATTCACAATGAGCTGTGCTCGACTCGACAACACTAACCCATAACAACATGAGAAAAGATGAAGAACTAAATATCATCAGCTAGAACCAGGACAAATACACCATCAATTAATTTTATGTAATCTAAAATGGAAGCTGAAGAAAACTAAAACACTTCCACAAAAGCCAAAATACAAACTTGAGTTTATTCTAATCGAGTTTTGTTAGTGTGGTGTTTTTTTTTTTTAATTAACCAACCAAAAAAATTTCAAGAACAGATTTGATCCATTTTGAACACTAATGACCAAAAACCAGAGCATTTGTGGGATGGCATGAAGAATACAGATAGATGACAAATGATCAATGCAATTTGAGTGCACCAGCTGCTGTGCAGGAGAAGGCTAGACAATCTCCTCCTGTGCCAATAGTTGTCTCTGAAAACCTATTTGGGGGTCAGCTATGGCTTGGTTCCAACTCAATGACACACAACACAACATCTAGTAATGATTTGCTAGGCAAACAGATTGGCCTGGTGGAAAGAAAATATATAACCCTGACACATACCTTTCTTGACTTTAAAACATAAAAATGTTCCTTTATTCTGTTCGGGCAACAGTTTTTTGATCTAAGTATATTTTTCACAGGAGCACATTTAAGTGTCCTGAGATTCCTATTTTCAGTGTTTACAACACTTTGTTATGATCCACACAGTTAAATGTCTTTGCAAAGTCAATAAAACGGTAAGAAACATCCTGCAAGTTTATAAATGTTCATCACACATGTTTGTCATCCTCCTGGTTTCATAAAAATTCATAAATAGTTAACACATTATGCTAGATAGAGAAATGTTAAGGTGAACAAGAACTTTACTAGAATCTATAAACACTGATGGAGGCAGGAGTCAAGACATTGAGTGACATATTGTATTGGAAAAATTTGCTTCTGAGGACCTCTTAAATCCAGCTTGAACATCTGGCAGTTCTCTGTCAATGAATTATTCCAACCATCTCTAGGTGATCTTCAGGAAGACTTTTCTCCTTGTGATATTAGTGATATTGAGCAATAATATCTGCATTCAGTTGGATCATTTTTTCTAGAATGGGGCAAACATCAGTCTTTATCCATTAGTTGGTCATGTACTTGTCTTCCAAATTTTCTGGCATAGGCTGGTTAGTAAGTTCAGAGCTACATTTTGTTTGTTGAAACATGTCAATTAGTATTATAACAATTTGTGGGGTCTTATTTCCTGCCTATTAGAAGCAGGAGTGGCATTCACTTCCTAAATAACATGCCTCCAGAAACCCTATGAACTTTGATAAATGTCGATAGTTGTTGTGGGGCTTCAAGCCTTTTTTTCATAGAGTCTTTATGAGTTGTGTTCAACTTAGAGACAATCAACAACATTTTTTTTTGCCAAAACCTTCAGTACACATTGGACTCTTTCCTTCATCTCCTTTGATTCTTAGTCCTAAGCTACTTCCTGGAATCACTCCACATCAATCAATTTTTTTTTATTACAGTGACTCTATGTATTCCTTCCATCTCCTTCTTATTTTTTTTTAGGGTAAAGTAGTAAAAATAGGTTTGTTAGAAAGTTACACCTTCAAAGGGATGGACCTCCCTCCTTGAAAAGAAATACAGAGGGGATGCCCTTCCATTGTCTTTTCATGGTTCTTGGCTCTTTCAAGATTTTTCCACAGTATTCTTCAGCATTGCAACTCAAGGCTTGAATTTGTTTTTAACAAATTCAGCTTGATAAATGCTAAGTGTGTCCTTCTCTTTTTATTTTCTAACTCCAGCTCTTTTCACATTTCATTGTAATACTTATTTTGTCTTCTTGAGCTGCCCTTTAAAATTTTTAGTTCAAAATTGACATTTTTTTAAATTATAAAAATGAAACAATTTTGGTTCATTTCCTTTACTTTGGTATTTCTCCCTTTAATTTTGGCTTCTTGCCATTCTAGGGCAGTTTTCAGCAACTTTTCTGATACACATTTTGGCCTTTTTACCTCTTTCATCTTTATATTGATTTTTTGCTTTCTTCATGGGTGATATCATGGCATCCTGGATGTCACCCTACAAACCACCCGGTCTTCGATAATTAATGTTTTTGTGTGTTATGTTCCATCAAGTCATCTGTGACTCATAGCTACCCAATGTACATCAGCTCTGAAATTTTCCCTATTTTGAGCCGATCATCATATTCAATAGACCTAATTCCATTTCTTCACTGAATCAATCCATTTCATACTGGGCTTGTGTCTCCTGCACCGTCCCTCTAACTTTTCAAGTATGATTATCCTCTCTAAGTACTAGTTTTGCATGGTCACCTGCCCAAAGTATGTGAGATGGAGCCTCAAAATCCTTACCTCCAGGAAGCAGTTTAGTTTCACCTTCTCCAGGGTAGATCTGTTTATTCTCCTGGCAGTTCACGGTATATTCAAAACTCTTCTCCAGCACCACAGCTCAAAGGCATTGATCCTTCTTCTATCATCCTTAGTTATTATCCAGCTCTCTGATTCATAGGAAGTAATTGCGAAGACCATGGCCTGGATCAGGCACACCTTAGTCTCCAGACTGGCATCATTGCTCTTCAGTATTCTAAAGAAGTCCCTGACAGCAGACTTTCTCAATGTAACTCATCTTTTGATTTCCTGACTGTGGTGCCAAGAGTGTTGATTGTGAAACCAAGGAAGCTGAAGTTTTCATACCTTAAACTTATTCTTGAGATGGTTTTCTAATTCAGGTGGGATTGATTCAAGTTCATATTTAGATTCTTGTGCACTTGTTTTGATTCTTTTCAGCTTCAATCTAAACTTATGCATTAGTAATTGGTAGTCTGTTGCACAGTTAGCCACTGTTGGTTTGACTACTGACAGTGAGCTTCTCTAATGATTCTTTTCACATGTATAATAAAATATATTCTTGTGAATTCCATGCATATATTCACCACTTGTGTTTATATGCTTAGTTAGGAGAATATAACAAAACTACCCAAAACATAGCAAAACCTAACAAATAGTATTTGTGATGAATAATTCATTAATGATACGGAATTCAATAACTCGATCTCTGATCTCATTCCTCTCACCAAGGTTTTACAACCACTGATCCTTATTTTTCCACCTTTTGCATTCTGGTCACTAATTATTATTAATACATGTTAATATAATGTTAAATTCAGCCTACAGAAATTGATAGAATTCCTCCATTTACTCATCTTTGTCCCTAGTTACATATATTTGTGTATATATGTGTATATATTTGAAAAACAGTTGTAGTAACAGGGTTGGGGTGGGTTTTCTTTGTTTATTTGTTGTGGTTTCTTTTTAGATTTTTTTGCATGTATACTGTCATTCACAACATTGCACTTCAGTATAAATCCCAGAATAATAGATGTGCAACTGTCTAATTTGAAGTGTCAAATACCAGTTTATTCCACTTCACAAATGCCCAGAATGTCAATCTTTTTTTTTTTTTTAATAGTCATTGGGACCCCTGCGTATGCTGTCCTCCGGAATTCTCTAGTACTAATCTGAGAAATCTGCTTGTGTGTGCGTGTCCCAAAATATATTTTGGGTATCTTCAATTTCCCTCCATTATCCTTCTTAGTGACATTTGAAGACTCTTGACCATTTCCTTGTTTTGTAGAACAAGAGTACCTAGAACAGTGCCCAGGGGGGGTTTGTGGGAGAAAGGAATTTCTGTTTCCTGATGGGGAGGTGGGTAGTACGGCCTTTCCTGAAACAACTTTAGTATCCAAATGGGGTACTTCTTTTTTGAAACAAAGATGTTTTCTGATCTGCTGTGCAGTTTCCAAGGGTCGAATTTGTTTCTTGTCTACTTGGAAATCATCACTTTCATCTCTGTATACAGAAGCTTGTTTCTTGGCTGATAACTTTGCTGCCAGTGTGTTTTTTTGAGGAGAGTCTTGACAAGTTGATGTGTTCCATTTCCATTTTTACAACTTCAAATTTTCCTGCATTCATACTTTTGCACATTCCACATTCCAACTATTAATGGATGCTTGCAGCTGTTTCTCCTCACTTTATGTGACTTTCCAAGCAAGGGCTCTACATTCAGCACTATACCTGACTGTATTTCCAGAATTATAAAACTCAGTCAATGTTGTTATTGTTCTGTGCTGTTGGTTGAGTACAACTGATAGTGACTCTCGGAACAGCATATCTGAAACCTGGCTTATTTTGTACCATTCTCATCATTTCTGATGTACTCCAGCTCATGGCTCCCATCACTGAGTCAATCCATTTTAATGAAGATCTTCCTCTCTTTTGTCAACCTTCTACCATTGAAAGCATGATGTTGTTGTCTAAGGAACAGCTTCTCCTCATAACATGCCCAAAGCACATGAGTTGAAGCCTTATCATATTTGCCTTCAGGGAACACTAATGTCAAGCCTTCTCCAAGACATATCTAGTTGATCTTTTGGTAGACCATGAAATAGTCAGTGCTCTACTTTTGAATTAGTGGGAGAGCTCTAGTGGTCTAGTCCTTAGAGAATCACATTGCTGAAGGGATTATCCAATTCAGGAATGATTCCGTGGAACTAAAGTGGGGAACTCTTACATCTTTTGAAATCCAGTGGAAAGTCATCTCTGTATTGGGTTCAGACTCTCTGGCCATAGAGTTTTAAAAAATGTAATGAATTGTTACAAAGTACATTTCTTAATTTCACCACTTGTTTTCCTTTCTATTGGTGATATCATCATGAGTTTGCATTGAGAAGTCCAAATATTTCTCAATATTAGCTCATAGTCTTAAGATTGTTTCCAAGCCCAGTTTGAACAGTGACATGCTCAATAACCCACAATGCTTCCAGCTGGCATCACCTCACATTTGACCCTCCGCTTGGGTTTCTGAGGCAATAAATACAGCACAGGGGCAGATTGTCCACCTTTCTTCTGCAAAGTATCTCAGGAGTTAGAAAAATGTCAGGCACTTGGGTTAGTTGTAACCTGCTATGGACTAATATAACACCAGTGCTCAACATTTACATGAATGATTAAAGTATGAACAAAGAGAACTTGTGATTGATTGATTGATTGATTGATCAATCATAGGCATTTAATTCCATCATAATCAGAGAAATAACGAGAGATTTCTGTGGGCTTCAGGGAGAGTGCCAGTTACTCTTTTAACAGGATTTTAGTACCAGCTGACTTGAGGCTAATGTTGTCATTGTCATTTTCCTGTAAAGCAGGAAAGCCTACCTAGGAATGAAATCTATAGGAGGAACCGGGCATAACTCAGAGAGAATCAGGAGGTACTGAATATATACTAATCTTCTGAACTTAATCTCACTTAAAATCATTCAACTGCAAAATTGTTTGCTTTGTTCAGTAGATAAATTCTTAAGCCAGATTATGTTGAATTTTTCTCATTTACAATAAAAAATAATTTTAACTAATTCATGCAATTAATAAAATGTTTATCTTGTCCTGAGCTTGTTAAATCATCCATTACATCTCTCTTCTTGGGAGAAAGAGAATGATCTTTATTAATAAGATAGAACTGTTAGGATTGTTCTTTTTCAAAGTATTTACTTTCATGTTTACTTATTATTTTTGTTTGTTTTGCTTAGAATATTGGATTACAATACATTTTAGTTGATTCACTAACTTTTACTGCATTTATTTACCTTTCCTCCCCCATCTCACCCAGTACTAGTGACAAAGTTTAGTACGGCAGCAAGCAATAAATCTTTGAGTGAATGTGGAGAGGTGGGAACTCTCACTGTTGGCAGGATTGTAAAATGGTGCAACCACTCTGGATGACAATTTTGTGTTTCCTCAAAATATGAACACAAACACACCATATGATCTAGCTATTCCACTACTGGAAATGTACCCCAAGGAAATTAGAACTGAGCTAAAAATGGAGATTTATACACAATGTTCATATCAGATTATTTCCCCTCTATTTTTAAATAATGAAGATTAATTTAAAATACAACTGTCTGAATAAAATTCTAAAATCATTGCATTAATTTTAATATTCTGTCATGATGAGCAGGATAGCCTTAGATTTGATATTTTATTTTCTCTTTGGGTTAATATAAGTTACTAGGATATTTGTACTTTTCAAAAATTGTTTGCAGAAATTTTATTATACATAGATCATTTATTCAATATGCATATACTTATTTTAATATACTAAGGGTTTTTTATATCATTGAGATTTATTATTGATAAAGTTTTCTATTGTTTCATTACCATTTGATTTTTTTTAATATAATATAAAATTTGCTGTGCATTTTTACCAAACTAATTACGTTTTCATTAGTCACTTTTGTGTATTCTTTTCCACCTGATTAACTCATAACAAGAGAGATATCCAAATGCCTTTACTGTGTGTTCTTCGGTAATTTAATTTTAAAGATCACATATATCTAAAGGCAAAAACTGCATGACAAAAATTACACAATTTAATGTTGTATTTTTATGCAGTGCACATTGTTTTCAGTGCCTTTTAAAGGTCATAGAAGATTTTTATTTCTATAAACTGTTCCTAAAGCTATTAGTTTCTCCATCTAATACATTTTTTCAAGTTAGGGAATGCTTGTGGGATTTGATCAAGATACTCTACAATTACTTTTCAGACACATTAGTCTTTGCCAAAAAGGAAAATCCACACCCTCTACTCCTTTGTAAGTTGATTCCTGTCTGTGTTTTTGGAAAAATTTCTTGCCTGTCTAGAAGGTGGACAGTGTGTGTTTTCAGAGCTGGCTGTGTTCTTATTTGTAACATTTAAGCAATGAAGAAGAGACTTAAAATAAGCAATTTATGTTTATCATTTACTTATGGGATGTTAACTTATTATTTTTATATAATTATGTTCTGTAAAAGAACACATAAGTTTAAGCCCTTTTAATTATTTAAAAATTCAACTTTTACTTACAGTTTTTAATGTGTTATGTATAGAAGTATGATAACATATGTATCAATATGTGCATTAAATAGAAATTGTCTTTTTTACTTATCTCCATTCCTGTTACATCTTTTGGGGCTAAGAAGTATTTTTATTATTTTATATTCAAAGGATTTTGATGGTAACACAACCTGTAAATCTTAAAAACAATGATTACCCTATAAGCTCATGCTCCAGGGACCTTAGTTTGGAAAATATTATTCCAATGAAATATTTACATGTAGCTTTACTTCCTCAAAATTTTCCTTTGTATAACTAGTAAAACATGTATGAGGATCCAAGGGATGTTTGTAGGAACAAAAGGGTAGGAACATAGGGATGGGTAATCATAGGGTCCCACAATTTGATGAGTAGAGGGAAGGGTGAATAAAGGAAATGAAAAAAAAATCTGGTTTGTAAAACAATGTCGATGAGCTTTGTAAGTAAAACACTATAAAATAAAAATTTTATTTAAAAAATCTTGTGTGTGATATTTTTAATAGGAAGCTATGCTGCCTTTGTGATTTTTTTCCTTTCCTACTTTACACATTTAGGAAGTAATATGTACCTTTTACAAACATTTCCTGTATATAAACATAAAAGAAAGGAAATTACTGAGAACATTTTTAACTCAGTTTTTATTAAAAAGTTGATGGCAGCTAGAAGCATCCAAGGCTTAAAATGACTAGCAAATTCTAACCACTAAACTTTCAATTAGTAGCCAAGTACTTAATTGCTGTGCAACCAGACCTCCTCTGTGACATGAAATAAATATGTAAAATTTAAAAAAAAAAAGGTGATGGCAATGTTCCAACACAGAAGTAAAAAGTATGATCTATATGGTCTATGCTAGGACTTTGGGCATGCTGCAAGGAGGGACTGGTCCTTGGAAAGGGACATCATGTTTGGGAGAGTGGAGGGACGGCACAGGCGAGGAAGACCCTCGATGAGATGGATCAATTCTGTGAGTGGAGTGGTGGGAATGAATGTGTTTGAGGCAGCGAAGTCGGTACAGGATAGAACGGCGTTTAGGGCTCTTGTACATAGGGTCGCTATGAGTCGCAAATGACTTGGTGGCACAAAACAACAACAACAGGACATTTGGTGGGTTGGAAGAGATTCATATTTATTCCCATTCTCTTGAAGATTTATCCATCACAAGGCGGAAATTATTGAACATGAAGAGAGTAAAATGTCATTACAAAAAAAAAAAAAGAGGAGAAAGAAAAGCCTAAATTGGATTCTAAAAGAAAATATGAAAATTACATTAGCATATCAAGTAGTCAAAGCAAAGGGAAGAGTTACTGAAGTGAAAGAGCGGAAAATATTTCAAAGTACAGCTTGAGAAGACAAAGCAAAAACTACAACATAGTGTGCAAAGAGCTCGAGTCAGAGAATTAAAAAAGGAAGAACTCACTCAGCATTTATCAAGCTGAATGAAGGGAAAAACAAATTTGAACCTCAAGATGCAGTACTGAATGAAGCCATGAAGAAAATCTGGAATGACACAAAAAGCATTAAAAGACACTGAAAAATTTCAAGAAGTGCCCTATGAACAAGAGCCAGTGGTAACAAAGGAAGACATTTAAACTGTACTGAAGATATTCGGGGGTGTGGGGGTAGGAGGGAAGTGACAGGAATAGATGGAATACTGATTGACAAGGTTCATGTAACAGTTGTAACCCTGGATGTACTCATCATTCTATGCCAAGAAACTTGAAGAGACCTGACTGACTGGAACAGAATGATATTTGTTCCCATTCTCAAGAAAGGTGATCCAACAGAATGTGGACATTTTCTGACAATACCATTAATATCACATTCAAGTAAAATACTGCTTAAGAACACTCTAAAACAGATAGAACCTTAACTTTACAGGGAACTGCCAGAAGTTCAACCTGGGTTGGGTATTATGGTCATAACAAGAGTCCAGAATGAAAGCTGCATACTGAAATGTACTTGTGGGGTGTAGGGGGGATTGTATACCAATGAAAGAATTTTTCTTTTACTTTTCAAAGAGAAGAATGAACTGGGGTGGGGGTGAGGGGGCAGGGAGAAAAATACAACAATGAATGAGTGGAAATCCAAAATCTCTATAAACATTCATTAAAAGTAATAAAATTTTTTTAATACAAGTGTCTGTAGCACCAGGGATATCATTGATGATGTCAGATGGATCCTGACTGAAAGGGGAGAATATCAGAAGAATGTCTAGATGTGTTTCATTTACTATGTAAAGACATTTGACTCTGTGAGTCACAACACATTATGACTAACATTGAGATGAATAAGAATCTCAGAACACTTAATTATGCTCATACAAAATCTACAACTAGACCAAGAAGCTGTTGTCAAATGGAACAGTGTATTGTTTAAAATCAGAGAAATTGTTTTAGAGATGTCTTCTTTCTCTCTATCTTTTCAATCTTAATGTTGAGTGAATAATTAATGAAGCTGAGTCAATGAAGAAAAATGCAGCATCAGTGTCAGAGGAAGATTCATAAACAACCTGTGTTATGCAGATGACTTAACTTTGCTTTTTCAGGAAGACCTAAAGTGCGTGTTGAGGAAGGTCAAAGACCACAGTTTTCAATATAAACGGCATGTCAGCATCAAAGAAACCAAAGTTCTTACTGCTGAAACAATGGCCAACATCATGATACAAGGAGAAAGGATTTAAACTGTCAATGATTTTGTCTTACTTGGATCCACGATCAACAGCTTTGGACCACCAGTCAAAAGAAGATATAGGGGCAATTATTTTATTAAAGGCCTCTCCAAAATACTGAAAAATGACTATGGTCATCTTAAAGATCAAGATGTTCCTGAATCAGGCCGCAGTAATTTTCATTACTTGCCATATGAACCGGTGAGCTGGACAATAAATAAGGATGGCAGAAGAAGAATCAATGCCTTTGGATTGTGGTGCCAAGAGAAGAGTACAGAATATCCCATGAACTGTAAAAAGGAAAAAAAAAACAACCAAAACACCAAAACCCAAAACAGTTATGTCTTCAAAAAGGCAGCCAAAGTTCTCCTTCTAGGGAAATATGGAAATATTTCATCTCTCGTAGTTTGGAAATGTTGTTAGGAGACGCTGCCATTTGGAAAGAGATACCTTGTTTTGAAGAGGAGCGAGTGAGCAAAATATAAGATCCCCCCAAAGAGATAGATTAACACAGTGACTAAAGCAATGGGTAAAAGTATACTAAAGATGATGAGAATGGGACAAGATAGGACAGGATTCAGATATGCTATTCATATTATCTGCATGAGTCATATTTGATTGCATGGCACCTAACAACAACAACAATCATTAATATCACATGCAAGTAAAATATTAGTGGTGATAATCCAAAAACAGCCAGAACAATATATTGACAGGGTACTGCCAGAGTTCAAGGTGGGTTTAGAAGAGACCTTGGCACCGAGGATCATTGCTGATGTTAGACGACTCTTGGCCAAAAGGAGAGAATGCCAGAATGTCTATCTGAGTTTTATTGACTATGCAAAGGCATTTGACTGTTAACAAACTATAGCTAACACTGAGAAGAATGAGAAGCTTAGAACACATAATTGTGCTTATGCAAACTTTTTATCTAGAGCAAGAAGATGTCCCAACAGAACAAGCCAACAAAGCAGTATTTACAGTCAGGAAGGGTATGCCAGGGATGCATCCTTTCTCCATACTAATTCAATCTGTATACTGAGCCAATAATTTGTGAAGCATGACTCTATGAAGAGGAATGTGGCATAAGGACCCAAGGAAGACTCATAAATAACATGTGTTAGGCAGATGACACAACCTTGCTTGCTAAAAGTGAAGTGTAATTGAAACTCTTGCTACATAGAATCAAATATGATATCTTTCTACAGGGAAAATTATTTGAACGATTATTTGAACGATTCTCACCACAGGACCAATATGTAATATGGTGATAGATGGAGATGTTGTTGTTGTTGTTATGTGACATCGAGTCATTTCTGACTCATAGCGACCCTAT
>NW_006399789.1:80769-90433 GCF_000299155.1 Elephantulus edwardii | reverse complement strand
CTTCTCTACGCTCCAGATAGATAGAGATAGGATTGAAATTTTCAGTTATTCCAACTTGCTTGGATTCACAGTCAACACACCTGGAACCAGCAGTAAAGAGATCAGGAGATGTACTGCTTTGTGCAAGTCTGACATCAAGAATGTCTCCCAAATACTGAGCAATGATGTCAATTTAAAGACTATGGTACACCTGAATCAGGCTATAATTTGCTATGTATGTGAGAGCTGAATGGAGAAAGAATTTATGCCTTTGAGTTATAAGGTTATAGAAGAATATTTAATATCTCACAAACAGACAAAAGAATAAACAGGTATGTCCTGGAAAAAGTGCAGCCAGAGTGCTCCTTGTAGGCAAGGACGGCAAAGCTTCACCTCTCATATTTTGGACATGTTGTTAAAGAGAAGCTATTCTTTGGAAAGTGTTGCCATGCTTGGGATGGTGTCGGGTTACTGAAAGAGAAGAAGACCCCACTAAGGACTGACAGCACTTTCAGCAATGGGCTGAAGCATATTATCAGAGATACTGAGGATGGCATAGGATAGGAGGTCAGGTCTGTGTTCATAGAGTTACTTTGAGTCATACTTAATTTAGTGACATATAACATGATTGCCAGAATATTACATAACCCTTATACTAATATCCAGATTATTGTATTAATCTACCTTCCTAAAATAAAATTATGATTCTGACTGTAGTCACTTCTGCAGTTTCCATTATTATATTTACTATTGGAAACAAGGGTGGCATCCACTTCCTAAACAACCTGCCTCTGGAAACTCTATGAACTTTGAGAAATGACAATATTTATATAAAGGCTTCAGGCCTTTTGTTCATAGGGTCGATATGAGTCCTGCTTGACTTGATGGCAATCAACAACAACAACATGTGAATATAAATCACTAAACTCTACAGAGTTGTTCTTTTGACGTTTATATTTTAAAAGTTATATAACAGGATCAAACATCACATGCTTTTTCATGTCACTTTAATTTGTTCATCATATGTTGAGCTTTATCTGTCTCTGTCAAGGTATACTTCACTAATTTCCATTCATCTTCAATATCCTTCTTACTAAGTATACAAAAGTTCTTATCACTTGACCTATAAGGAACATCATGATAGATGAAGAAAACATTAAAACTATGAATAATTTCAGCTTAGTAGGGTCCGTAGGCAATACTATTGGAACTAGCAGTCAGGAGATAAAGAAACACATTGCACTAGAAAAGTATGTAGTAGAGGACTTCTCCAAATTATTGAGGATCAATGATGTCAGTTTGAAAACTAAGGTGCACCTGATTCAGGTCATGATTTTTTCTATCACTTGTTATGGATCTAAGAGATGGACAATGAACAAAGACGACAGGAGAAGAATTGATGCAATTGAGTTGTGTTATTGGAGAAGAGTACTGAATATCTCATAGACAGCCAAAAGAATAAACGTCTTGGAGAAGGTGCAGCTAGAGTTTTAGTTGAAAGCAAAGATGATAAAGGTTTGTTTCATGTATTGGTAGGAGAGTCTATTCCTTGGAGACAGACATCAGTTTTGGAAAGTTAAACGGAGAATCAAAGTGAGGAAGTCTTTCTACCAGATGGATTCACACAGTGACTACTGCAATTGGCTCAAGTATGTCAGAGATTGGGAGAATGACACATGACAGGACAGGGTTTCTATATGGTGATCAGAGACCTCTGTGAGTATAAAAATATTTACCCTTTTATCCAGAGCTCTGTGACTTGTTCAGACTCATTGTTCAGCTCTCATATGCACAGCAAGTATTTGAAAAGATCATGGCTAGAATCAAGTGCATGCTAGTCTTTAAAGTGACATCACTACTCTCATTATTTTTTTTACATTTTTTTATACTTGTCATAGAGTGTGTTGATTGTGGATCCAAGCAAGTTAAAATCATTGAAAGTTTCAGTCCTTTCTCTATCTATCATGGTATCGCATATTGACTCACTGGTGAAGACCTTTGCTTTCATGGTATTGATTCATAATTAATAGTGAAAACTGTAATCTTTGGTCCCCTGTAGTGAGTTCTTCATGTCTTCCTCACTATTAGCAAGCAAGATTGTTTTATTTACATAACACAGGTTGTTGATGAGTCTTTCTTCCTCAGAGTCTGGCTTCCTGAATTATTTGCTCAACATACAAACTGAGTAACTGTGGACAAAAGATTCATCTCTGATGCACACCCTTCCTGATTTTAAACCATACCATGTTATCTTGATCCATTGGAACAACATCTTCTTGATCTAAATTAATAATTTTGCCAACAACAACAACAAAAAAGAATTTTTCACGACACAATTAAGTGTTCTGAGATTCCCATTCTTCTCAATGCTATCTGCAGTTTTTTATGATCCACACAGTCAAATACCTTTGTGTAGCCAATGAAAGACAGATAGACATTCCGCTGGTACTCTCTGCTTTCAAACAAGATTCATTTAACATTAACTATTATATCCCAAGTATCAAGGCCTCTTCTAAATCCAGCCTGCACATCTTACCCTAACAGCCAGAATAAGATATATAATCACAATATCTATGTTTATTTGCATTCTAGATATGTTAATTATTAAAATAATATCACTATGAAAATTTCAGTGCATATTTCTTAATAAATATGTGACTATTTCCATTGGAGAATATTCTTAATGCCTATTTGAACTATTTTTCAAAATGTTTATATCAACTTATTTTCCTGCATGTATGTGCTATAGTGGGTTATTCAATACAGCTTTAACTTTACCATACATTTATATAAGACTATACAAATATGATGGATGGAGAAGAGATCAACACTGTCAAAAACTTCATTTTGCTTGGATCCACAATGTTAGTATCAGCAGTCAGAAAATAAGGTAATGCATTTCACTGGAAAAATTGGTAGTTAGGACCTCTCCAAATTTTTGAGGAGTAATGATGTCAGTTTGAGGACTAAATTGCATCTTATTCAGGCCATAGAGTTTCTGATCACTTGCTATGCATCTGAGATCTGGACCGTGAATAAGGGTAACAGAAGAAGAACTGATGTATTTGATCTGTGATCTTGGAAAAGATTCATCCCATGGACAGCCAAAAGAACAAACAAATATGTCTTGGAAAGGGTGCAGCCAGAGAGCTCTTCGGAGGCAGAAATGATGAGGCCTCACCTCACATACTTTGGGCTTGTGGCCAGGAGGGGAGATTCCTTGGAGAGGGCCATGATGCTAGGGAGGGTGGAGAGTCAGCGAAGGCCAGGAAGATCTTTGACCAAGTGGATTTATTCCGTGGCTACTACAATGGGGTCTTGTGGGTCAGGAAGTGTGAAAACGGCACAGGATAGAACAGAGTTTAGATGTTTTGTTCATAGCGTCACTATGAGTCATACCTGACTTGACAGCACCTAACAACAAAAACATACAAATATAAAGTATTTGTATCAAGATGATTGAATAGTTTGTTAATAATATAAAGTAGAAAGTACATTTTAGTGGTAATATGCAAAGACTATATATCAACTATGAAGGAGGACTTTGGTCAGTTTTGCTATTCTGCCAGGCTTCAATTGAGCAGGTTTAGTGGTCTAAAAGGAGGATCTAGTCATCACTAGGAAAGAATCAGCATAGAACACAATGTGTACCATCCTGTCAAGACGGAGCTGAATAGATACAGCAGCCTGGAAAGCAGTAGCAGAGGCAGATCTGAGCTAGTTTTGTGATCCCTTGGATCCAGAGAATCTTGGTGTATGCTTACTGGAGGAGATGATGCAGGCGACAAAATCACTGGCAGAATAAAAAGCACTTTGCAAGAGCCTGGCCCAGAGCCAGGAAGCCCAGGATCAATGGAGGCCTATCTGAAAGCATAGCTGAGAGAAAGCTGTTCTGATGAAGGAATTGTATCCCCAGTGTTCTGACTGGAATAGTACTCTGTAACTTCCGTGGTGAACTTCAAATTTGTGAGTACTGCCTGTGAGTTCTGTGTGGCCAGGCAATAGACATTACAGGAAAAAAAGAAAAAGAAAAAAAGCTGCTCTAGAGCCTTTGCAAGAAGATAGGTGCTAGAACTGATTGAAAGAGAGGAAGCGTGCGGGCATATCTCACCTGAAAACCAACAGTATCATCCTGCTGCTCATCTTGTTGATGAGGATTCTGTCCATTTGTAAAGTGACCAGAAGTCTGACTTCACTGGCAACACAATTTTCACACTGAAGTGTTTTCATTATTTTCGCAGTTGAATCATCAGTGAATGCAACTTCACTGAAAGAGCTCTGATGACTTATTGGAAAGGAATTGTGCTGCCAACCCAAACAAACGTAATTTGAATCCACTAGTTTCTCTGTGGAACAAAGATGAGCAATCTCTTTCTGTCTGATTTATTACTTCTGAAAATCCCCTGAAGGGTCAGGTATGAGTTGGTCCCAATTGAATGGTACATTGGAATGAATAGACCCTTTCCTATCAGAATTTTGTGTGGAAGTCTAGGTTTATTGCTTTATATTATCTCATTTATTTAATGTTAGATTCATTAGTATTAAAGTGGAGCATCTATTTATATATGGTTCCTGATTTTACTGTTTGTATTCCTTTATCACATCCACTGTGTTTTTTTGTTCTGTTCTAGAGTCAGAAGAGGCTAATATATATGTACTGCAAGATGATACTTTAATTGCACTTTGGAAACTATTTGTATTTTTGCCAACTATATTTTTTTAGCAGGAGATAGAAGAAATGACAGTAGAAATAGAAATTATGGGAGTTATCCCCCTCACACACTGGCATTGCTAATAGTCTATGATTACAATTCTATTTAATGGCATTTCTTTCTGAAGCTTCAGTATTTTTGCACTCTGGCAATACCATTCATTTCAACTACATCCTTGAGGACAGATGGATAATAGTTTTTCCTTGTTAATCCATAGACATTTCATCATTACTGTATCTTGTACTTATCTATGTAAACAAACTCTTCCTTAAATTTTTTAACACCTGAAGTGTACCATCTGCTTTCTGTTCGCATCCCAAACAATGTCATTATGATATCACAGTCATGAAGTATACTCTTAAATATGTTGATCAATTATTGAATGAGTGGTACCTGCCTCCCTTACTAAGTGTTGTTGTTTCTGTGTGATGTTGAGTTAGAATGAACTGACATATGGCTTTCCTAAAAGTTTTCTGAGGCTGTAAATTGCACAAAGGGAGATTGCCCACATTTCTGACATGGAGCAGCTAGTGGAGTCAAAAACATGCCTTCTGGTTGATAGTGAGGCTACTTAACATTAGACTGCTGGAGGAAAGAGACTTTACTCATTGCCTTTGAGTCACAGCCAGCTCATATCTGATCATCCAGTCGGTTTCTGGAGCTGTAAATAGCATGAGAGCAGATAGTCCATGTTTCTCTCACAGAGTCACTGGTAGATACAAAATGCTAGAGATGTGTGGCCCTTGGGTTATGCGGTATGAGTGGCTGAATTTTAAAAATTATTTCCTTAACCATTGACTTTGACTTTGACAGTGGATGGGCAGAAAGATGCAAATAGGGCGTGTCGGTCTATCCACAAAGGGATTAGCTAGTCTCACAATTAAATGGAGCCAATTCAGTAGTAGAAATGAAGAATCTCATCACCAGGAAATACGAAGTAGAGAATGCAGCATACTTTTTGGGGCAGAGATTGATGTTCCAGCCAGGACTACAGCAGCACTAGCAGTCCTAGCAGAGAACCAGAGACCCACATGAGACAGGACTGACTGCGGAACTGCTACTCCGCAGAACCTGGGTTAGGAGCCTTCTCAAAGCTTTTGGAGGATTAGGATAAGACATCATGATTGACAAGGCCAGAGATTGGAGAGCCTGTGAGTACACTTTGGACGCTGTCCTGACTGAGAAATTGTATTCCGTTGCCAGCTGAAACTGTATCCTGTTTTTGTTGTTATGGGCCCTCAAGTTGCTTGCATATGTAACTATGGGTATGCAACTCATAGTGATCTTATGTACAACAGCCCTGAACCCTGCTCTATCCTGAGCCAACCTTACTGTCTCTAAAACACCTATACCCATTACCCAAGTCACTGAGTCAATCCATCTCATTGAGGGACTTCCCTTCCTGCAATGTCCCTTTCATGCTCCCAAACAGCATGTCCCTCTCCAAGGACTGGTCCCTCCTTGCAGCATGCCCAAAGTATGTCAGACAAACTTCAGAATCTTTGCCTCAAAGGATCAGCCCAGTTTCACCCTCTCCAAGATTAATTTATTTGTTCTCTTAGCTGTCCATGTATGCTCAATACTTTTCTCCAGCACCACAGTTCAAAGGCATCAATTTTCCTTCTATCATCCCTAGTCGTTGTCCAGATTTCTCATGCATAGCACCTAATTGTGAAGAACATGGCCTGGATCAGGCACACTTTAATCTCCAAACTGACATTGTTGCTCTTCAGAACTCTGGAGAGGTCCCTGACAGCAGACTTTCCGAATGTGATTAGTCTTTTGATTTCCTGGCTGCTAGTACCAAGAGTGCTGATTGTGAAGCCAGCAAACTAAACCTGTTAATGATCACAATCTCTTCACCATCTATCAAGATGTTGCTAACTGGTCCAGTGGTCCAGTGGTGAGAATCTTTGTTTTCTTGACATTGAGCTTAAATCTATATTGAAGGCTACATTCCTTGACCCACTGCAGCAAGTGCTTCAGGTCCTCCTCAGTTTCATAAAGCAAGGTTGTGTCATCTGCATAACACAGGTTGTTGATGATATCCTGTTAACTTTCCTAATAAGCTCCATAATTGTGAACATGGTTCTGTGTGCTCTGCAAGCTATTGCAATAGATTTGGGGACCGGCAGAGCAGCAAGCTTGGTCTTGGAATTAGTAGAAAGTGGTACAGGGGTGTGGGGGACATTATGATCTTGTGGGAATCGATTTTGTTTTATGGATGTTGTTGATAGGGGCAGGTTCCCCTTGCGGAGTTAGAAGAGATCTGATATTGCTGTACCCACATAGCCCTTACTCATTTTACAGGTCAGCAACACAACTCCTTGTGATGTGTTACATATTAAATTATTCCTTTAAAAAATATCAGTAGTGTCATGATGTAGACTGAGAATGATGGGTAAGGCAGTGTGGGAAATGTGGCTGTGATAATCAGTCACTATAGCTACAAATTGTCCATACAAATCAAAGTGTCAGATAGTAATTTGCAACTTTCCAAATAGCCACAAAGATAAAATGATACTTGAAAACCCTTTTAAGCACCACTTCATGAAATGAAAAGAGAATCATAAACTTTTTGTGGAAGGTTTTTGAGATCATCTATTTTCTCTTCATTTAAAGAAACAAACAAACAAACAAACACATAGTGGAGTTTATATATGTAGCATTACTTCAATATGCAGCCCTTCAGATCCTCCTACACTGAGGGAAGTATAATGGTTAGGAAACCATAGGATCCTCTGTCATGGGTTGCCCTTATTTTTGGTTGGTGAAAGGAGAAAAACTTTATAGTGCCAATTTTCCTCAGCTTCTATTGCTGAAAAAAGAACCTTCTCACTATGTGAGAATCAAACTTTCATTATATAAAAGAAATTCAATGACTTTACCATTGGCAGGTACCTCACAAAGAAATTTTGTATTCCCTCAGGACTTCTCATATTTTCCAGACTTATAACTAGAGCTGGATCCAGCAGAGTTAAGACAGAGAATAGAAAACTCCTGGAGGAGATAAGTACACATCAAAGGATCTTGGCAGAAGGTCTGAGGAGTATATTTGGCAATGAATCTGAAAGTGTTAGACAAAGTAAAACAAAAAAATTAGAAGAGAGCATATGAAATCCATTGATAAGTATATATTTTGCAAGCAACACAAACTGCATTCAGTGTGTTGATTGGAGCACAATGTAGGGTGATATTAATGGTCTAGTGGACTGTTATTTTAAACACTTATTCAACATGCAATTTTGAAGGTACATGAAGATAGAAAAGTTGAACACAATCTATAATTTTCAACCTTCTCAGACAGTCCATTATCATTATGCCTGGTAAGATCCAAATAATAAGGAATTTTTTTTAAAAAAAAAGCTTTCTGAAGGCACTTTAAGCATCCTTGAAAATCTTTCTTGAAGATGTCTTTATAGTATCTTTGCCAATTTTCATAGAAGCAGGTTTCTATTTGAACAGGAGAGAGATAATGCAGACTCAAGAGAAAGCCTCTTCTCACTGATATGTACTGCTTTTGCAATGGATTTTCTATTAGTGTATTGTAGAACAGTTATGGTAGTACTAGAGTTTATTTTCTCTGAGTAAGTATAATACAAAGACTTTTACTGATCAAGGAGTACAGTCTTCAATATGGATTAAAAGTCAAAATCAAGGAAACAAAGGTCCTCACCACTGCAAAAATAGGCAGCAAGCATCATGATAGATGGAGAAGGAACTGAAATTGTCAGTGATTTCATCTTTCTTAGATCAACAATCAATGCCCTTGCTATCAGCAGTAAAAAGATCAGGAGACACACTGCATTGGATCTGTTGTCAGATCAATCTAAATCACTGAACAGTTATAATGTCAGTCTGAAGACTAATACATATGTGATCGGGCCATGGTGTTTTCAATCACTTGCTATGTATCTGACAGCTAGAAAGGCAGAAGAAAGATAAATGTCTTTGAGCTGTGGTGTTGGAGAACAGTAATAAATATCTCATGGACTCTGGAAAGAACAAATATGTGTTGGAAAAAGTGTAGCCAGAACAGAGTGCTGCGGGGAGGCAAAGACAGTGAAGCTCACTTTTCATACTTTGGGCATGTTGCTATGGGAAACTATCCCTTGAAAAGAAATATCATCCTTGGACAGGAGAACAGTAAGCAAAAGAGAGGAAGACTCCCAATGAGATGGACAGACACTGTGCCTGGATTCAAAGAGAGGGTGAAGATGGCACAGGAGAGGATAGAGTTGAGGTCTATTCTTCATAGGATTGCAATGAGTCTTACTCAAGTTGGCAGCATCTAATAAGTAGCTTAGGAAAATACATGGTTAGTAATTTTTGCTGAAAATGTTTTTGTTTCTAGTTTTATTTTCAAAAGAATTTGTGATAAAGATACAATAAAACAAAATCACTTAAAGATGTAATAATTCCGTAACTGAGTTAAGTCTGTGAGCTCTTAAAAAGAATTAAAGAATAATTTCCTCAAATATGTAACAGTCTTTATATTACCAGTGTCTTTTTGTAATATTGGAGAATATCATAATATTTTATTAATATCTTCATGGAAGATTCTAGAATTTTGTAATACAATATGCTAATCACATAAATTGTACTCAACCTCCTTGAGGATTCATTGTTAAATAAATTCTTAATGATCTATGTAAAAGAAATTAAAGCAAATTACAGAGATTAGGTAAATTTGAATTTACTGAAAGGGTTGTAGCTGTTATTAGGTACCATTGAGTCAGCTCTCATTCATAGCAACCTCGTGTGTAACAGAAAAAAACCCTGCCCAGACCTGCATGTCTTCATAGTCTCTGTTGTGGTGGAATCATTGTTGCAATTACTGAATCAACTCATCTCACTGAGGGCCTTCCTTGTCTCATTTCACTGAGGGCCTTCCTTGACTCATCTCACTGAGGGCCTTCCTTGACTCATCTCACTGAGGGCCTTCCTTGTCTCATCTCACTGAGGGCCTTCCT
>NW_006399789.1:74253-80669 GCF_000299155.1 Elephantulus edwardii | reverse complement strand
CTCATCTCACTGAGGGCCTTCCTTGACTCATCTCACTGAGGGCCTTCCTTGACTTGGCTGACCTTCCATTTTTTTCAAGCACAATTTCCTTCCTTGGGGAATAAATTCTTACAATCTTTGCTTCTAAGGAACACTCTGGCTGTGCTTCTAAAGCAAACTTACTTGGTTTTTGTGATAATTACAGTATATTCAATAGTCTTTGCCAACACTGTAATTCATAGAGATAAAGTCTTTTTCAATCTTCCTTATTGATTGTCCAAATTTCACATGCTTGGGTGAGGCACATGTTAGTTTTTAATGTCCTTGCTCTTTAGTACTTTGAAGGGGAGAATCTACATTAACAAAATACTAATAATTGTAATAATAAGGAATCTTCTTCCAATCCTAATGACATATTCTTCCTCATAAAGTCTAGCTTCTCAAATGTTCTATTTTAGATATTGAAAACATATGGAGATAGCATGCATCCCTGATGCACACCTTTCCAGATTTTGAATCATGCAGTGTTTCCCTGCTCTGTTATGACTACTGCTTACTTGTCCAAATACAGATTTCACATGAACACAATTAATTATTCTGGGATTCCCATCTTTCTCAAGGTTAGCCATAATTTGTTGTGATCCACAAAGTCAAATAAATGCCTTTGCATAGTCAATGGAACACAAATAAACATTCCTCTGATACTTCCTGCTTTGGGCCAAGATCTATCTAGCTTGGGCTATGATGTCCCTAGTGTTACAGCCTCTTCTAAAGCTAGCTTGCACATCTGTCAATTCTCTACGGATGTACTGTTTCAATTGTTTTTGGTTAATCCTCAGAAGAATCTTTCATGCATGTGGTATTAGCGATATTATTTAACAATTTTTATAGTCTTCCAGGTCATTTTTTTTTAAAAATGGGAATAAATAAAGGGATTCATCAGCAACCTGAGTTATGCTGCTGGCACAACGTCGCTTGCTGAAACTGAGGAGGACATGAGACATTTGTTTCAGAAGGTCAAGGACGATAGTCTTTATTATGAATTGAAGCTCAACACCAAGAAAACAAAAATTCTCACTACTGGGACAAGTGGCATCTTCATAATAAATGGAGAAGAGACTGAGATTGTTAACAACTTCAGCTTACTTGATTCCGCAATCAACATTCTTGGCACCAGCAGTCAGGAAATCAAAGGACGAAATGCATTGGGAAAGTCTGTTGTCAGAGATTTCTCCAAAGAGTTGGAGAACAGCAATGTCAGCCTAGAGATTAACATGCATCTGATCCAGGCTATTGGTTGTTATGCATCAGAGATCTAAAGAATGACTAAAGATGATAGAAGGAGAGTCAATGCCTTTGAGCTGTGGTGCTGAAGAGTGTTGAACATACTGTGGACTGCCAGGAGAACAAACAGGTCTGTCCTGGAGAGAGTGAAATCAAGCAAGGATTTTGAAGTTCTTTCTCACATACTTTGGGCATGTGGCCAGGAGGAATTAGTTCTGGGAGAAGGATCTCATGCTTTTAAACACCGAGGGACAGCACAGGAGAGGAAGACCCAGAATGCGATGGATTGAGTGAGTGACTGGAGAAATGAAATTAAGTCTGTCAGTGATGATGAGATTGACACAGGATAGGGCAGGGTTCAGAGTTATTGTACATAGGATCACTTTGAATTGCAGGCGACTCAACGGCACATAACAGCAATAATAAGGAATGCATTTTATCACTTATTATGTGGCTTTTTTATAACCAGTGGTATAGACAATGTAGACTATTGAATTTAATTGATATACTATCCTATGAATTATTTTATTACATTTTTTAATTTCATGTATAATTATAGCAAACTGAAGCAATAAGTCATCGGTCTAATCAGTCATTGGTGAATAAGTGGAGAATAGTGGTGCGCAAAGGCAATCTCAAGTAAGAAATCAGTGTACTAACATAAAGAGGTTGGAAGATGAAGTACTCAAAAAAGGCAAATACAGGCAACTCTAGGAACGTGTTTCTAAAGAGGATGATTAGCATGGAACTAAAAGTTATAAAATTTTTTAAAAAAAGATTTAGGCTGAAGACAGGATAGAATTACAAGATACAGATGATGAGGAAAAAATGTGGCATCAGAATGGAAGGAAGACTCATCAACAACCTATGTTATGTAGATGATACAAGCTTGCTTGCCGAAAGTGAGGGACATAAAGCGCTTGTTCCAGAAAATCAAAGAGTAAAGCCTACAATATCAGTTGTATCTTAACATCAAGAAGACAGAAATTTTTACCACTAGCTAGTGGACAGCATCATAAAAGATGGAAAAAGGAATGCCATTGTTAATGATTTTGTCTTGCTTGGATCCAGAATCAACACCCTTGGTACCAGCTGTCAGGAGATAAGGACACATAATGCTTTTTGGGAAAGTACACTATCAGGGACCACCCCAAAATACTGAAGACTAACTAAGTGAGTTTGAAGACTAAAGTGTACCTGATTCAGGTCATCAACTTTGCAATTATTTGCTGTTATACAACTGAAAGCTAGAAAATGAATAAAAAAGAATAGCAGAAGAATCAATGTCTTTGAATTGTGGTGTTGTAGAAGAATACTGAATATCTCATGGACTGTCAAAAGAACAAACAAGTATGTCTTGGAAAAAGTATAACTGCACTGCCCCTTGGAGGCAAGGATGACAAGGTTCCATCTCTTAGACTTTGTACATGTTGCTTATTGTTCTTGTTGTTGTTGTTTATTGTCAAGTGGGAACTGACCCACAGAGACCCGCTAGCAGATTTTCAGAAGCAGTTAATCACACAAGAAGAGACTTTTTCGTCTTTCTTTAGTGGAGCAGCTGGTGGAATCAACCATGAACCTTTAGTATTGCAGCAAAGCTTCTGACTATTAGATCTTACCATGCTTGGGCGTACGGAGGGTAAGGTGAAGAGCAGAAAACCTCCATTGAAATAGATTGACCCAGTGACTGAAAATGGCCTCACGTATTTGAGATATGGTAAAGATGGCATAGGAAAGGACAGGATTCAGATCTATTGCTCATGGGGTCGCTTTGGGTCATACTCATCAGTGCCTAACAACAACAACAACAACAAGTATTGAAACTATAAAACGAGAGCTAAGAAACACAATTGCCTGTCTGCTTAACATTCTTTTCTCTTGTAAAGAGCCCTGACGGTAATCATGTTAACAATTTCTCTCTCAAGCTGAGGTATAAATTCTAAATTATTTAATCTTCATTTTCCTGACAGTTGATTTAGAAGTGAGAATACTGATCTATCATCAAATGATATATAAGAGAATGCTTATAGGGAAGTTTTTAGAAGTATATACTTTCTGTATAAAGAAAAATATATGCAAAAATCCATCTACTGAACATGACCTACAGAAATGTTGTGTGAGAGTTAATGAAAAGGCAAAGTCAAAACAGTAAATATGACAGAGATAGAAATGGAAAGAATCTGAATACTTCATTGACTTTCCAAACTAACTGTGAAGAGCCAACCTACCCCCAAAAGTCTCTATTGATTAAGCTATTAGACTTAACCAGTGGACTGTGTTGTTGTTGCTATGTTGTTGTTTGTAGGGGAGAAAATATTCTAATTTAACGGATAGGGCAAATTCCTCTGGAGAGATCATAATGTAAACTACTATTAATATGTTGTTGTGTGCCATTGGTTTAGAACAAAATCATAGCTGACTCTCCAGAAGGTTTTCAAAGGCAATAAATTGCACAGGAGGAGATTTTTCGTCCTTCTGCAGAGCAGCTGCTGGATTAGAACAATATACCTTTGAAGTTGCAGCGCAGTTACTTTTATCATCTTCATGTTGCCTGTGACTATATGAATATTCCAAAGTGTTAAATAGTAATGATATCAACTTAAAGACTAAGGAGTGCAAAATCCAAACCATGGTGTTTTCATGTACTTCTTAAGAACTTGAAAGTTGGACAATTGTATAAAACTGTGGTTCATACATCAACATGAATAAAGAAATAGCATTTTGTCTTGCGATTTTTTTCTGAAAACCTTTACTGTGTGAACTTTGTTGTATCTCTTTAATTATGAAGTGCTGAAAAAAATGTTTATTAAAGACAGTAAAGAGACTCTAGAATTTAGAAACAGCTCTCAAGGGAAAAACTGAAGAGATATATTACAGTTGTTAACATTAAAAACTTCTTTTAGAATATATTTTAAATTGCTATAATAAAAATATTAATATGAAATATTCATTTTATTTTCCAAATAATCTGGCACAGACTGGTGAGCACATCTAGTCTGGATCTGTTGGTTGAAATATGTGAATTGGTATTCCATGAACTGCAGAGGCTATATTTTAAGTCAAAACATACAGTCTAGCTTAAATATTTTCCTTCATTATCATTAATTCTTGGTTATATCAAGTTTCCTAAAATGGTTCACTTTGACCAGTTCTTTGTGGTATAGTGACTTCATGCACTAAGTCAATCTTCTTGTCATGCTTTCCTTATTATCAGATATTGGGCTGTGGAATTCATTATTATTGCAACTAGAGGCTTCAATTTCTTCTTCAGTTCACTAAATTTGAGAAATGATGAGCATGTTCTTCAATTTTTTTCTTTAGAATCCAGTTCTTTGTCATTTCATTGTAATGTTTTATGTTATCTTTGAAAGCTTTACTTTGAAATATTCTGTTTATCTTTTTTCTTTAGTATTTCTTCTTTTTGTTTTGACCTCTGTACCTTCTAGTGCAACTTTCAGATACTATTCTACAGGATTTTAAAGTCACACCCATGAGGAGCCTCTACCTTTACCTTTAGTCTAAGGCTTAAGCCCACCTACTTTTGAGGAAGAAAAAGAACAGTAACACACACAAAAAACAGACCTCAGAAACTTCCCTTGCCTTTTGCCAATGCCTTCCATGCAACTTGAATCTCTTCCTTCATTATCACTTTTTCTTGATCATATAGTACTTACTGAAATACTTGAATGTTGGCTAATTATTTTAGATAGTGTTTCTATGCATTTTTATTATCTTTTGATGCTTCCTGGATCACTCAATATTTCTCCCATAGCATAGCTGATCCTCCAGTGACTTCTCAGAGGCTGTATATCATGCAGAAAGACAATTATCCTTCTCCTATGGAGCTGTTGATGAATGGCATTTGCACACCTTGAGATTAACAGCACAGCTCCCTAAGAAGAATGCTACCTGGTCTCCGTATGTGCAATTTTCTCATTCATTGCTGGTGACTCAGAGTTAAACCACAGATGACCTGGCAGTGGGTTTTAAAAGACTATATATTGCTCAGGAAGAGCACCTTTCTCCTTCTGAGAAACCAGTGAATTCAAACTACCTGCCTTTAGGTTTGCGGAAGTGCAGATTCTTACCTCCTTGTTGCTGTTATTATGTGCCATGCTTTCAGAATGGATTCATTGTTAACCATACAGTAGGTATTTAGAGACAATAAATTGTATAACAGGAGATTTCTTATCTTTATTCCAAGTATCAGCCGATGCAGAGCTGTGTCACTATAAGAATTATAATTTCTTGGATAACGTTTTCTACTTTTGTCATAGAAGAATTTAGGTTAAATAGTTTGTTCAATATTTAAATAATATAAAATCTGTGAAAGTGCTTAATATAATACTGTGGTGTTATGACTTCTGGAAATACATTTTTTAGCCATTGCCTTAACCGTCTCTGGGAGTGTGGTCT
Organism: Elephantulus edwardii; assembly: GCF_000299155.1. NCBI lineage: Eukaryota > Metazoa > Chordata > Mammalia > Macroscelidea > Macroscelididae > Elephantulus > Elephantulus edwardii. The sequence continues at coordinate 74,990 of NW_006399789.1, read as the reverse complement.
CCATTTGCTCCAACTGGAGGCATATGGTTCACCATTGATCAGTGTCTTCAACATCATCAAGAGTTGAAAGGCCAACAAAGGAGAGAGAATGCTAAGCCAACTTAGTGAGACTCTAGCTATGTGTAGCCTGATGGAGCCCTGGAGTCAGAATCAGAGTTAAAAGTGTTGCTTGCTGGATGACTGAAGGAGGAGGTGATTTGTGATGGCTATGAGATTGCAGGATGATTGAGGAAACCTGAGGTTTCTTTCATTTGTGCTGCTGGACTGAACTTGGACTTCCACTTTGAGAAGCTGTCTGAACTAACTGAGGAATTGGTTTTTGCCATTATCTAGCTTGGAGATGCTATTCATTAAATTTGGACTTCTGCCTGCTACCCTTTTCCACTCTTCCTTCTTCAACTTACTTGCCTAAAATTCCTCACAGCTATGAGGAATGTAAAGTCTATGAGTCAATTTGCAACAAATGTTGAACTCAATGATTAGCAGAAATAAGTGAAGAAGTGAGGAGGGGGAATGTCTTATCTTGTAGCTCTTTGGTACTGTGTTTGTTATCGATGGGAACATTTCTCCTTTGTACACTTAATTGTGGTCAGACCAAGTTGTCTCAACTTTGCCCTTGTTCCTTTAACAACTACTAACTTAAAGCCAATCTTTCTAAACACTAGTGGCACTCTGGTGGCATAATCTAAAGGGAGTTGAGCTTCTTTTTTTTTAAATTATATTTTATTAATTTTCAT
>NW_006399789.1:63818-72080 GCF_000299155.1 Elephantulus edwardii | reverse complement strand
TGAGTCTTTAGGGTTTTCTAAGTATACTATCATGTCATCAGCATAGAGGGATAATAACTCAAAGATACAGCCTTTCAACTCCACCAGTATCACCTTGAGAGAAATATGGGCATTCTCTTCCCATGTGTTTTACAACCTCCAACATTGCACTGGAGGTTAAGCTATGAGTTGGTTCAAAGCAAACAGCAATGAGTTTGAGTGTTTCGTTTTAAGTGTTGAACATTAGAAATTGTAAAAAGATTATAAGCAAGATGAATTTGACCAAGTTTAACTTAAAATAACTACTTTAAAGATGTAGAGTTAACTCCTATTAACAACATCGACAATCCAAAACCAATTTCTGTAGGGTCAGGCATGTTTTCCCACGTTCCTGCACCTACTCCTCCTAATTCCAACACAAGACTATTTTATTGAGACAAAAAGTTTAATTTTATTAAAGTTATTTTCCATATCAGCTGTGATTTTGACAAATATTACAAGTAGATCTATAGTAACTCTGATTTCTAAGATATGAAAGACAATAAATACAGATACAAATTTAATCTAAAAACAGCAGTCTAAATTTAATTACCTGTAGTGTAGCTTAGTTTTAATATTTCCAATATGTGATCTTTATAGGCTGTAAGAACTCATATAATAAAGTTATTGCTCACTGACAAGCGCATCTCCTCACAAGTGCTACAGAAGAAGTGCAGGGCACCTTCAAACCTTTATGAGTTTCTTCATGGTCCCTGGTGCTTGGGGACATGATGGAATTAGTCTTTTCTGGTAGAAGGACTGGTCCTGGACAGAACTCCAGGTAAGCAGAACCTGATGCTGACTCTCCTACTAGTAAAAGGAATGGCTCTCTTTCTTGTAAAATAAAGAAATCAAGCAGATTGTCACTGTTTACGTGTGGTGTACAATGTCTTTCAATCAATGTCGTCCAGTCCACAAATCTACAAACTCCATTTAACTGGGTTGAATGTTCTCCATGAAAAGTGAATTCTTCAATCCCTCATTGTTCCCCATGGCTTTCAATTAAAATTTCATTAAGTCTCGTAAAATCTTTGTGAAATTTAAAACAAAACCAAACCCAACCAGTCAATGTGTACTTCTTCTTACTAAGAGTAGAGATTATTTCTTCATTCACAAATTCCAGTTTCAGGCCAAGCTCCTTTGTCTTGGGTACAGTCCTACAGGTTACATGGAACGTATGCTTCCTTTTCATTAAGGTAGGCCCACCACCATTCAATTTCATCCTCATCTTCTCTTCGAATGATTGTCATTCTGTCCCCATCTCACATGAACAGCTCATTGTCATTTTGAGAGTCATAATCCCAAAGTGCACAAATGACTCCTGTATTCATGATGCCTATCTTCTGGAAATCATAAAGAAACTGGAAGCACTGGGCGTAGCCTTCCTGCACCTCCTCACATTTGTCTGCTGTGGTCTGCGTGTCACCATAGGTCATAGGAGAGAGGGCCGCCCCAGACTCCATCAGGAACTTGCACACCTGAGCATTGTTACATGAGTTGGCACAATGCAAGGGAATCCATCCATTACTATTGGCAACATTTACATTCAAACCAAACTGTACCAAGAATTTAACAATTTCTGTGCGGACTGCACACACAGCCTTGTGAAGAGCTGTGATACCTTCATCATTAAGTTCCCTGTAGTCTCTGACCTCATATATAATTCTTTGCACAAAGTGAAAGTCTCCCTCCATATTGGTTCTGAAATTCATTGTAATGACTATGCACAGTTTACACAAATATTTTCATGGTTATGTGATTTATCAGTATGGTTAACAGATAAGCTAGGTGTGGTGTCATCCTCAATCCTCCAAAAAGCTTGTATGAAGGTGTCTGACTCTGGCTTCCTGGGGCAGCAGTTCCAAATAAGATCTGTCTCATGCCGGTCTCTGGTTCTCATCTGAGGCTGCTGTTGCTCTCATGTAGATCCCTGTCTTAATTGGTGCCAGAAATTCTGAAGGCTATAGACTGCTTCCTACTCCTTCTTGATGTTACAATTCCCCATTTCTGCCCCTGGATTAACTCAATTTAGTGGTGAGATTAGTCAATTCCTTTGTGAGTAGACTAACACAACATATTTGTACCGTCCAACCCGTCCATGTGGCAAAGTCAATGTCAATAACTAAGAAAGCCATTTTTAACAATAAACTCTTACTATCACAGATACAGATTTCCCGGTTTCTATTCCATTTAAACTCAATTTACAAAACTTTAATTTACATGAAAATTGCATTAAATATAGCAAACACAATTATTCAAAGGCCATTAATTTTAAAAATGCTGTCTTATTCCATAATGCTTGTGTAGTATAGCCATCAATACGCCTAGTGAGAATCGAGAAATTATAAAGGCAAAGAAAATGGGCAAATACAAAGGCTTAATGCATTCACAAAGATAATAATGGTAAAAAAGAACCCAAGTGTACTTTTCCAACAATTATAGGAGACAACTTCTCAGTCATAATTGAATGAACACCACACAGTAAATGAAAAGTAGCTATGGACTATTTCAGCTTTGATTCTAGGTAGAATGAGTAATAATGTTCTCAAGAGTTAATGGAGCATTCACCAATTCACGAAAGTTTAGCAAGTAAAAATGAACCACTCATTTAGCATCTAACCCACTCTGAAGTGGCACTTGTGGATAAATAAGACCATTCATCCATGTTACTCAAATAGGATTCAATACTGGCTTTAGTACACACCATCAAAAACCATCCAAGTAAATCATAGCCGATTACTTTTCATAGGAAAAAATTTAGAAAAAAATCTTCAATAAGAAGTTGGCAAAGTTAACAATTAAATTATATCTCATATATGCGAAGTATTCAACAATGTAAGGACAGTTATCTTACACTAAAAACATAGCATATATACCGGTTCTGAATTATGTCTCATACATTTGAAGATTTTCAACTGCATATAGAATACATTCATTCACCAGGACAACATGTGTACTTGCAATATTTGTTTTTAGGAGTTGAGTTTATTTTCATATTTTTCCTAGATAGGTTTACATCTTAAGATATCCTGCTCTCCTTTTTTCATCATACATTTAAATGTATATATAACATTTTATGGCTCTAACATTTTATGGCTATAATATTTTATAACATTAATGGTTGTTAACAGGAATTTTTAATAGACATTTTTAATAAAGAAAAAAAATTAACTTTAGAATTTGACCCAAAAGTATCAATTATAAGCTTTTGCTTTCTAAATGTATATACACACACACACACACACACACACACACACACACACACATTCATCTTGGAATAATTATTATACCTCTTACACATATGTATAAATCAGGAATTCAATTCACTGAAAAAATCTTTTTTGATGTTTTCTAGCCTAAGAGCAAATTTATTCTTGCACCATGAAAACATTTTTAAGGACAAGAGATTTTCTTTTGTAGTGATAAAAGACTGCTTTCTACCTGGCTGACTACTATACAAATTGAGCCCCAATTCCCAAGTAAACATTCCTAAATTCTTCATTCAGCTTACCTACTAATCATTCTAGCTTTAATAATACATATAAATCAAGGAATGTTTTTATTTTGCCATAAACAGAGAGAGTTTTTGGGTGTAGATGTATATGTGTGTGTATCTGATTCTACACTTCATCATAAAGTTTTCCTGTTAATCAGTATTTCCTCAATGCTGAAGTTGATTAGACTGCAGCAGCTGAATTGGTGAGCCTTGTTCTGAAAGAAAGCCGACTTATTCTCCTTGTTCTGCTTTTGGGTTCACTGCACAATTTCAGGCCTCAATCTGCATAAGAATGTTGCCTTGGCTGCAGGCCTGAAATATCAGTGGAATAAAGCTCTGACATCAGCTCCTCTCTCTACTCAGGGTATAATTGTGTATTTAAAAAGCCCTGTGCCTTCTGCGGGGGGTAAAGGGGATTGTCTTCTCGTGATCTATGCATACTGCTGTGCCAGCCAACATTATCCTTCAAATGTCTTTGTTTGGTCACAGCTCCATCAAAAACTATCAATTCCAAGATTCCATTTATCAAAATGCTTTATGCTGCCTAAAAACCTGCATCCACTTCCTCCTATTTTGCTTTTATTTCATTCATTCAGGCCATTGTCTCTAATTCCCTCTTAGTCTCTGCAATATTCAATGATTCTATTTTCAAAATGCCTCTCTGATGCAATCCTCTCTCTCTCGCTCTTGCTTTTTTATGCATGTAAAGAGTGGACAAAGATGAATCTTTTCTATATACTCAGTTCTTATGCACTAAGTAGTTTGAAAATGTAAGACTATTCATGAAAAGGGAGCTCTGGAGGTTTAGTGGTAAGAAGTTCTGCTGCCAACCCCAAAGCAGGCAGTTCAAATCCACCAACTGCTCAATGGGAAAAAAAGGGGCAATCTCCCCCTGTGTGATTTATAGCCTTTAAAAACTGGCTAGAGGGTCAATTAGGAGTTAGTTCCTATCTGATGACACATCATTCACAACATCCACAAAAAAATAGTAATATAGAACACAAAATGTCAAAAGAAATTAAAAAAACTCACAACCCAGAAATTAGTCCTTTCTACCTGTTTTATACAGTTTCTTGGAAATCAAATAAATATTTACTGAGGGAAATGGAGAAAGAAAAAAGAAGATATCTACAAAATATTTGCAATGATAAAAAGAATAAACTTAACAGTGTACAATTATTAATAAAGGGTTTAAATGCTCAGAAGATACGAAGATACATGAAATTCTCTTTAGCTACAAAGGTCATTGAAGTCATATATCTGACAGACTACTTAGGCTGATGTGAGGAAAATAATATGAACAAAAATATACATAGATTTCCAGCCAAATTGAATCTATACTGTCAGGGTACGTTGGTATGTGAAGGAGGCCACATTATAAGAGAACTTTAAAACACACTTTCCATGAATAAAATAGTAAATGGTGCAAATTTATGAAAGCAGGTATGATTTATTTAAAGATAAATTATAAATCATAAGAGGAATACTTGAATTTAGGAAAGAAAGTAGCTAATATTTAGTTAACCCTAACATTATCATGCCTACACAAAATTATTAAAGCACAAATGGACATTCTTTTGGTATTTTTTGCTTGCATCTAGGATTTATCTGACATTAGCAATGATAGTCCTGGTTGGCACAGACTCTACAAATCCAGCTGGTATTTCTGGCCCTTTGTTTTCTATGCACTGGTCTAGCTATACTGAATTATACTTAGCAATATTTTGCTTGTATGTGATATTAATGATATTGTTTGATAATTTCTACATTCTGTTAGAGCACATTTGACAAACTTGTAAACAAACATGCATGTCTTCCAGTCAGCCCAGCCAACCAGCAGCCATCCATATTTATTGGCTAGTAGGGTGAACAAGTCCAGGACTTCATCTGTCATCTGAAACATATTAATTGGTGTCCCATTGATTCCTGAAGTCTTATTTTTTGCTAATGCCTTCATTGTAGCTTGAACTTCTTCCTCTCTTACCATTGGCTCTTTAAAAAAAAATATATATATACTGTTTTTTCACAAAATTCTAATAGTTTCTCACAGCATTCCTTTCCATTTCCCTAATTGTGCCACTCATCAAATTGTGTGACTCCAACATTAATTGCCCCTTCTATCCCCTGCTCATCCTCACCCCTCTGCTTCCACACACCTTCCCCATGGATCCTCGTGTTCATTCTAACTAATGGTTTTATAAAGTGTTTTTCCTTTTTGGGACTGAGTTAGTTTAATAAGCATAATGCTTTCCAGTCCCTCCCAAGTTAGTTAACAATTTACAAAATTATTGCTCCTGCATGCTGCGTAGTATTTCATTGTTTAAATGTACCATGATTTCTCAAGTTATTCGATTGTGGTTGGACATCTGGGCTGTTTCCATATTTCTGTGATGGTGAGTAATACAGCTATGAACAGTGGTTTATAAGTCTCTGTTTGTGCCTCAGTTCTCATTTCCTTGGGGTATGTTCCAAGCAGCAGAATAGCTGGGTCATATGGAATTTCTAAGTTCAGCTTTTTGAAGAAGCAGCAAACGATCTTCCACAGTGGTTATACCATTGTATAATACCACCAACAATGTATCAGAGTTCCTATTTCTTCACATCCTCTCCAACATTTATTACTTTCTGACCTGCTAAACTTTATCACTATTACTGGGGTAAGATGGTATCTCATTTTGGTTTTGATTTTCATCTCTCTTATTGTCAATTAGTTTGAGCATTTCTTCATGTGTCTGATGGCCAGTCAAATATATTCCTCTATTAAAATTGTTTCCGTATCTTATATCCACTCTGTAAATGGATTATCAGTCTTTTTCTTGTGGAGGTCCAGGAGTATTCTGTAAACTTTCATTATGAGATTCTTGTCTGAAATGGTATTGCCAAAAGTTTGTTTCCAGACAGAAGGTTTACTTTTCACCCTTCTGGAAAATGTTTTGATGCACACAGGGATTTAATCTTTAGAAGTTCCTACTCATCAATTTTATCCTCTTCAGGTTGTGTATTTCTGGCTGTATTTGACAATACCTTTAAACCATAGACTGGGCTTTCTAAGCTTGATCCTGATTTGTCTCTTATGAACATTATGGTTTTGGGCCTTACTCCCAGGTCTCTGATCCATCTTGAGTTAATTTTTGTGTATGGTTTGAGATGTTGATCCTGTTTCAGCTTTGTGCAGGGGCAAGTCCACTTTTGCCAACCTCATTTGTTGAAGAATTTGTCATTTCCCTATTTGGTAGGTTTTATTTCTTTGTTTAATGTCAGTTGACTGTAGAAAGATGGGTCTATTTCTGCATTCTCCATTCTGTTCCTTTGGTCTATGTTCCTGTCATTGTACCAGTACCATGCTATTTTGGTTGCTACAGTTGTGTAGTAGTTTTTAAGGTCCTTCAACTTCATTTTTGTTTCTCAGAATTATTTTGCTTATTTGGGGTCTCTTTCTTCTTCAAATAAACTTGACAATTTTTCTTTCAATCTCCTTGAAAACTGAACTTGGTAAATAAAACTAGTGCTGTTATATCAGAATGAACACTCTTCCACTTTTTAGTCCACTCTTTGTCAATGTGTTATATAGAGTAACCTGATTTTGTTGTGATACTGATGTTTGTACCATTGGAGTATCAAATACTAGAATGGTTTCCCAATGTGGACAGTGTTTGGTGGGGCGTCCAGTAGTAAAACAGGTTTGGAAGCAGGAGTGGCATCTACTTCCTAAACCACATGCCTCTGGAAACTCTATGAACTTGGAGAAATTATGATGGTTATGGAAAGTGATCATTAGATCTGTTGTTCATAGAGTTGCTATGAGTCGTGCTTGACTCAACAGCAATCAACAACAGTCTGGATTGGGATTGCATTGAACATATAGATTGCTTTTGGTTGGATTATCATTTTCACATTATTGAGTCTTCCTATCTAAGAAAAGGGTACATTTTTCCTTTTCTTTGTTTTTTATTGTGTCTTACAGAAATGCTCTGTAGTTTTCTTTGTGTCTTTTGGAATCTAGTTAGATTCACTCCCTATTATTTCAATTTGTAGTTGACTCTTGTGAATGCTATTGTTTTCTTGATTACCTTCTCCGAATTCTGTTACTGTAGAGGAATCCAACTGATTTTTGTATATTCATCTTATATCCTGCCTTTCTAGCAAATTGGCCCATTAGCTCTAATTGTTTTTTTTTGTGGTTTTTTTGTTGTTGTTGTTGGGTCTTTGGATTTTTTTGTGTATGCTCATATCCTCTGCATATAGTGATAGTTTAACTATCTCATTGTCAATCTGGATGTCTTTTATTTCCTTCTCTTGGCATATTGCTGTAGCAATAATTTCAATACTGAATAGAAATGGTGACAGTGGTTATCTTTGTCTGGTTCCTGTTCACAAGGAAAATGTGTTTAGTATTTCTCTATTGAGAATGGTATTGCCTCTTGGTCTTGCATATATACTTTTCACAATGCTGAGGAAATTTACTTCTATTCCAATTTTGCTGAGTGTCTTAATTAGTAAGGGGTGTTGGATTTTGTCCTTTTCTGCATGAATTGCTAAGACCATATGTTTCTTTTTATTTACTATATTAGTTTTTTTTTTTAAATTTGTTTAAGCCTCTTGTTTGGAGTCAGTAAGACCTCAGGGAGGACCTTTGGATTTAAAAGTCGGTCGGTATGCTGCATTGAAAAACAAGGAACTCATGCAATATTATTCAAAATGGGTGGACCTGAAGGACATTATGCTGAGTGAGGTATCTCAGTCACAAA
>NW_006399789.1:54531-63523 GCF_000299155.1 Elephantulus edwardii | reverse complement strand
GGTGCAACAATGAATGAATGGAATCCCAAAATCTCTGTAGATGTTCATTGAAATGAAAAATAAACAACCTAAATTTAAAAAAAAAAAGTCAGTTGTTATTGTATTTTGAAGGAACGTTCTTCTGGGTGGTACAGCACTCTTCTGTCAATATGCTGTACTGAGATAACCTGGGGTTGCTGTAATACTGAACCTTGTGCCATTGGGGTGTCAAATACCATAATGGTTACCCATGTTAGACAGAGTTTGGTAAAGCTCCCAGTTTAAGACAGGTTTGGAAGCAGGAATGGCATCCATTTCCAAAAAAAATCATGCCTTAGAAACTCTATGAACTTTGAAAAATTATAATAGTTAGAGAAATGCTTCTGTCACTGCCTGTTCACCGGCAACCAACAGTGACACCCTGATGGGAGTAAGCATGACAGAGACACACCACTCTGGGAGAGAATCGGTGAGTCAATCCAGCTCAATTTTACTGGGGACAGCAGCACACTTATATACCAGCAGGTAAACAGGAAGACAAGATTGGGTGGGCTTACAGATGTGAGACATGTTAATGGGGTCCTGCCCCATTAGAGCGAACAGTTCTGCCAAGAGAAGGGATGAGGATTAAATGAAGACACAGAGAGGTTACCAGCTGAAGGCGGATAGCAATTTTTTTATTTTTCAGAAAAAGCCTATATCGTATTTAGTAGCACATTGGCTGTAACAATTGCACTATCTCTTTCCATCTGAGATGTTGATTGTCTGGTCACACATTAACTCTCACAGACCTCAGCATGATACAAAGATGTTTTCCAGAATACCTTATTGTGTGCTCTAAGGAACAAGGTGCTTCAGTTGATAAGGACACTACATTCCCTAAGGTCTGAGACCTTTGGTAATTCTTATTCATTAACATCCTACTTCCTTGAGTTGCTCTAGCAGATGCTCTAGCCAAGATGGAGTTAGTCTTGCTGGTCTTACAGTAGAGGGCTAATCTTGCTTTGCAAGGTAGCGTGGCTCCGACAACATGTGGATTAGATAGAACAACCTAAGCCTCGTGTAGACTACTCCTAGCTCAACAGATGCAGCAGCCAACTTCCCAGGTGGCGAACTTCCTCCAGTTGGTGTGATTAAACTCAGAGGAGCTTTCTCTACCCTGTAATAAAGGCCATTGGGAGACTTACACTTATCCAGAGCTTAGGCAATCTGTCTTGGCCAGAGGCCCTCTCTTCCTCCCCAGTGTTCCCCAACAGGATTCAAGCCTTTTGTTCATAGGGTCACTTTGAATTATGCTCAACTCGATGGCAATCAACAGCTTTGTTAATAAGGTGAATTAGGTTGATTGGTTTTGCTATTTTTTGCTTGTTTGTTTGTTTTTTAATATTGAACCATCGTTGCATACCTGTTATGAATCCTACTTGGTCATGGTGATTTTTTTTTTCTTTTATGTGCTTTTGGATTCTGTTAGCTAGGATTTTGTTGAGGATTTTTGCATCTATGTTTATGAGAAATGTTGGTCTATAGTTTTCTTTCTTGGTAATAACTTTGCCTGATTTTGGTATTAGGGTTATGCTTGTTTCATATAATGACTCTGAGAATGTTCCTTCTTTTTCAAATTTTTGGAATAATTTAAGATTATTGGTGATAGATCCTCTCTGAATATTTGGTAGAATTCAGCTGTGAAGCCATCTGGTCCAGATTATTGTTATGGGGAAGTCTTTTTATGACATTTTCAATGTCTTCTTTTGTGGTGGGTCTGTTCTAGTGTTCTATCTCTATCCTTGTCTATCTGCATAAATGATGAGTTTCAAGGAATTTGTCTCTTTCCTCTAGGTTTATTAATTTATCAGAATACAGCTTTTCATAGTAGTATGATATTATTGATTTAATTTCATATGATATGATTTTGATGTCCCCTTTTTCATTTTTTAATCGAGTTATCTGTGTCTTCTCTCTTTTCCCCCTCTTTTGTTAAGTTTGCCAGTGATTTGCCAATTTTGTTGACCCTTTCAAAAAGCAAGCCCCTGGTCTTGTTTATGGTTTCAATTGTTTTTCTGTTTTCTATCTCATTGTTTTCAGCTATTCTCCTTAAAATTTCTTTCTTCTAGAGGCTGTAGGATAAAATTTGTTGTTCTTTTGCTATTTCCTGAAGGTATTGCATTAGATCATTGATTCTTCTTTCTTCCTTTCTTATGTGTGTGATAATTGCTATGAACTGCCCCCTGAGGACTGCCTTAACTGTGTCCCAGAGGTTTTGGTAAGTTTTATTTTCATTATAATTTGTTTCAAGGAATATTTCTTTCATTCTTTATGTCTTTTATAACCCAATCATGTTCTAGCACAGAGTTATTAAGCTTCCAGATGGGTGATTTTGTAAGCTTTAATCTCCCTTTAATCTCCTCTGGTTAATTTCTAGCTTTTTTTTTGACATTGTGGTCTGAGAAAATACTTTGTATTGATTAAATGTGTTTTAATTTGTTGAGACTTGCTTTATGTCCTAAAATATGATCAATTCTGGAGAACATACCATATGCACTTGAGGATAAAGTGAATTGAGTTTTAGTTAGACAAGTACTCTGTATACATCCACAAGGTCACATTTCCTGATTGTATAGTTTAGATCTTCTGCATCTCTGTCGAGTTTCTTTTGAGTTGGCCTATACTTTGGTGATGGTGGTGTGTTAAAATCTCCTACCATGATTGTAGTGCTGTCTGCTTATTTCTTCAATTCTGTTAACTATTGTTTTATGTATTTTGCAGGTCTATCATTTGGTTCATAAATGTTTACCAAGGTTGTATCCTCTTTATCTATTGTGCCTTTAATCAGTATATAATGCCCTTCTTTATCTATGATAGTGGTTTTCATTCTGAAATCTATTTTATCATAGATTAGTTTTGCCACTTCTGCTTTTTCTTTTTTTCTTTTCTTTTCTTTTTTTTTTTGAGGTTGCCATTTGTTTGGTACATTTTTCCCCGAACATTTGATTTTGAATCTATATTTCTGTTCTTTCTTTAGATGTGTCTCTTGTAGGTAATATACTGATGGGCTTTGTTCTTTTGGATTTTTTTTTTACCCATTCTGATCTTTTCTCACCCTCTTTTATTGGTATATTTAGTCCATTCACATTAACTGTGCCTGTTGTCAGACCAAGTTTTACTTTTGCCATTTTAACCATTGGCTCTTGATTATAGCATACTTCCAGAAATATTTCAATGTCTGCCAATTTTTTTTGGTATAGTGGCTCTCTTTATTCTTTCCATTTTCCTTTGATGCTTCCTGGATCATTTAAAGTTTTCCCCATAGCATCTGTAAATGTTGCCACTTGAAGCTTGAATTTGTTTCTGAGTTTTTGGTTTTGTTGTCAGCTTGAGAAATATCAAGTGAGTTCTTCTTCTTTATTCTCCAATTCTAGGTTCCTGCATATTTTGTTATAATAGTTCACTTTGTCTTCTCCAGGTGCCCTTAGAGATGTTCTTTTCAGCTCTTTTATTTCAACCTCTCTTCCTTATGATTTGTCTTCTTGATTCTCTAGTGTAATTTTCTTAAAATATTTCAGGAAATATCATATAATCAAGATACCAGAAAATATCAACATTTGCCCCATCAATCAACCTTATACATCCTTGTTTTCTGTTCAGTCTCTGATTTATACTGCAAGGCGATATTTTTAATAACATCGGCATGAGCTATGTGACTTGTAATTAAGATAGACCATTATAAGATAATCTAAAATTGTATCTGATAATTTAGGAGTAAAAATGTGAGATACCAACCTTGAGGAAAAACTTCAATTTCAACATCTGCTTTTTGAAGGAAAAGATGGTCATTCTTCTACAATACTTAAAGTATGTAAAAACTCACTTGAAGGTTAACTATGAGTTGGATCCAACCTAATGGTAAGACAACAACATATTTAGTATATAAAATTCCATTGATTATTTTTATATTTATATTTTTACAGGATAATATTGTTCCCTTTTTTATTTGCTACAATGTTGGTTTTGTTGTTCTTAGGTGCCTTAGAATTGAGTACAATTCATAGCAACCCTAAAAACAAAGCATCTAAATCCCGTCCTATCCTATGCCATCTTCACACTTCCTGACAAAGTAGAGCCCACTGTGGCGGTCACCATGTCAATCCACATGGTTGAGAGTTTTCCACTCCTTTTCTAACCCTCCACACTTCCAAGCATCATGTCCCTTTCCAAAGAACAGACCCTCCCAGTAACATGTCTGAAGTTTGTCAGGCAAATCTTCATCATCCTTTCCTCCAAAGAGCACTTTGTCTGTACTATCTGCAAGACATATTTTTCATTCTTTTGACATGGGATTTTCAGTGTTCTTCTCCAACACTGCAACTCAAAAGCATCAATTCTTCTATTATCCCTATCCAGTTTTCATTGTCTTCTGCAATAGCTAGTATTTTTTTAAAATTTTTCCTCTATTAGAATAGATCAATCAATGGAAATCATAAAATTTACAATTTGTCAGATAGAATGGACAAATGAGATACTTAGGATGTGTAAATTAAAAATTAAATAATCACTAGCAAATTATTTTTTATCATCATATTGCAAATTGTCCCAAGCCTGGAGACTAATAATTATTTACCTATACAAATGTTAGTTAGCTAAATATTTAAACAAACTCTAAGCACAAATTTTAAGTTTTTGACAGTTGAGTAATTTCTTTACTGGTCTATACATTGCTGTACAGAGGTAACTCATGTTTTCTGTGATGCTCAACACTGTTACACTGATGTGCCAAATGTAATAATGGTTATCCATGGGGAACAGTGTTTGGTGGAGCTTCCTAATTAAAACAAGCTTGGAAGCAAGAGGGGTATCCACTTACGAAATGACTTGCCTCTGGAAACTATGAACAGTGCTCAGGTCTTTTTTCACAGGTCTATGACGCCATGACATTTAACAACAACAACAATTTCTTTACAGATATAATTATATAATTCTTATATTTTCATGTATACACTTTATTTTACTTTCTTTGTTATCACTAAATTGTGGACTTACATAAACTATTTTTCTTTTACATGATAATTTTTAGAAATAAAAATATTTGATCACTTAAGTATTTCACATTTTTAGTAGCCGACATGTGGTGAGTGTAAAATATATAAATTCTATAGTAGCTGTCGTAAGGTAAGAAGATATTTCTGAATTGAACATAGAAATGTATCTTTGCCATAATCTAGAACATTCTAGAAGATCATACTATGAGCATATCTAAGAAATTGACCCTCCCCATGGATATCAAGAAGACAAGTTAAAAAGATATCATTTCAATTCTAAAAGAACTCTAAAGGGCAGTCAAAGACTACAGAACCTAACTTAAAGATAAAACAAGGGAAAAAAATTTTTCTCAAAGCTCACCGATGTAACATTCATTGTGACACTAAGTGATATTCTTTACCATTATCCAGGGCTGTAAATATTAACGGGAGGCAATTGCACATTGTTTGCCCAAAGATCCACTGGTAGGTTTGCACTGCCGAAGATGCGCGGCCTTTGAAGTATCAGCAATACTCCCTACATACTATGTCACCAGAGCTTTCTTAGACAACTGTAGAATACAAATGTTCTCCATTCACAAAGGGAGCCTCGTTTCTGACTCTGTAGTGAACAGGCAGATTTTACTTATTGACTATTCAGTGTCTCTGTTACTATGTCTGGGATTTCCCTGAAGGACTGAACCCACCCAGGTCTGACTTGAATCAGAGCTCTCCATAGGCCAGGGAGAGAACAGTGAACAAAGATAAAAGGCTACACCTAACAAAGAATTTCTTGTGAAAATCAGTCCTTTTGAAAGCTTTTTATACTTTTTTTAAGCATAGGAAAATTGAGAAAGCTATATATGTCAATATCTTAATGTTCTGACTTCAATAATTATCACAGGACAATCAATAAAAGTTAAAAAAGAGGGAAGACAGAAATTATTGAGCCTTAACTGAAATGAGGGACAAACTAGAAGGGGTGGGCAAACGCTCACTATTAAACATGATTCAAAAACAAAACTAAAAGAAATGAGGAAAACAGCAAGTGAACAAAATGAGAATTTTAATAGAGATCACCCAAACCAAATTCTTTGCTCTGGAGTTAATTATGTTTTATGGGGACCTTGTAAGACAAAATATAAATGAATCGTATACTTTTCAAGACTGCTGCTTTTATGGGAACAAATTGTCAAATCTTTCTCCGTGGAGCAGCTGGTGAGTTCAATCAACTTTTCAGTTAACAATTGAGCACATATCCACAATGCCATCAGGGCTCATTGATAACAATATCAAACTCACTATCAAAGATTTCATTTAGATACAGCTTGACAATACATTAAGCTTCTATACTTCACATCATACACAAAAATCAAAGATTATAAAATTTATCAAAGAAAAGCAACAACAACAACAAAACCTAAGAACAACTCTAGAAGCCTTAATCCACGGAATGAGCAGACATTCAAGCAAAATAAAACACCTACAACCAGGAGACAATAAAATAGTTTAAGTGTACCTTTTAATAACCAAATCACTCTGCACATCAATGACTCAACAAGAAAAAGCTAAACAATACACTTCATCAAAGAAGTCATACAAATGGCAAACAAGAACATGAAAAAACATTTAAAATCCCTACCAATGAGAGAGTTGCAAATCAAAATGACAATGAGATATCATCTCATACCAGCAGCAATAGTAATGTTCAACAGGGCAGCAAATAACAAATACTGGTGGATTGTGAGAGATTGGGTCGCCTATTCACTACTTGTGGAACTGCAAACTGGTACAGTAACTATGGAAGACAGTCTGATGTTTTCTCAAAAAGCTTAAAATAAAAATAGCATTTGAACCAGGAATTCCATATTGGGAATATTCCTTAAAGAAACCAGAGCCACAACTCAAATGGATGTATGCTCAGTCATGTTTACTGCTGTGTTATTTACAATAGTAATGAGATGGAAGAAACTCAAGTGTCCATCAACAAATGAATGGATAGGAAAAAAAGAAATGGTACACACCCACAATGGACTATTACATAGTGTTGAAGAACAATGAACTCATAAAACATTACACAACACGCATGAGCCTGGAACACATTATGCTGAGTGAAATAACTCATTCACAAAAGGACAAATACTGCATAACACTGCTGTGATAAAATAGGACTGATATGGAAGTTGAGGGGAGAATAAGCAAAGAATGAATAGATAGTGAACACTGAGGGAAAGGAAGAATTGTCTGAAAAGGAATATAAGATTAGGCATTATATGTATGACAATAATGTGGAACAAGAGGTGCATTGTTAAAAGGGACTGGAAGATTGAGATGGGAGGCAGAAGAAGAAAAATGTGCAACAATGAATACATTTTTAAAAATGGTAATCTAAAAAGAGAATAAAAAGTCAAACTTTACAGGAGCAGATTTTCTTTCTACAGTGGAGAAGCTAGAGTTACACTACTGACGTTTTAATTAAGAGTGAAATATATTATGCGCTAGCCCACTAGAGAATTTTTGATGAAGGTATGTTATGGTTAAGTGCTGTCAAGTTAATTACTACTCACAGGGACACTCTGAACAATGGATCTAAACCTTGCTCTCTCCTGTGCCATCTTGACCATCTCTGACGTATTCGAAGCCACTGTTAAAATTCCTGTATAAATCGCTCTGGTAAATTTAGGATCTTCCCCTCCTTTACTGACCCTCCAACTTTCTAAGCATGATGTCCTTTTCCAAAACTGATCCCTCTTAAAAACATGTCTAAAATATATGAGATAAAGTTTCACTATCCTTGCCTCCAAGGAACTCCCTGGATGCACCTTTTCTAAGACATATTTCTCCATTTGACAGTCCATAGGATATTCAGCACTCTCCTCCAACACCACAAACCAAAGACATTGTTCTTCTCTGATCCTTTCTCATTGTCTGACTTTCAGCTACATAACAAGTAATCCTAAAGATTATTGTTTGTACAACAACACTTTAGTATTCAAAGGGGCACCATTGCTTTTCAGAACTTTGGAGAGGTTCCTATCAGCTGACTTTTCCAAACAATACTTCTTTTGATCATTTGGCTGCTTGTGCCAATGATGTTGATTATAGATGCACCAAGATTAAGTCATTGACTATCTCTCTGTTGTCTCTGTATCTAATGATGTTGTCTATTTGTCTGACGGTAAGGATTTTTGTTTTGTTTTGTTTTGTTTTATGTTATGTTATGTTGGGATGTAATTCATCCTTTAATCCTCTGCAGTAGGCATTTCAAGCCCCCTTCCTTTTCAGGAAGCAATGTTGTATCATAAGACTAATACAGTTGTTTGATGAGTGTTCACTGATCCTGATACCACATTCTTTTACATATAGTTACATTTTGAAAGATTTCTTCTTCTCATAGATTGGATAGATTTGGAGAAAAGATTCACTCCACATGCACACCTGTCATGGTTTTAAAACATGCAGTTTTCTATTGCTCTTTTTGTACAGAAGCTTCTTGGTTTAGGTATTGGTTTCAAGGAGCACAATTAAGTATTTTGGATTCCTGTAGAAATATTGGAGTTGAAAGTTATAATAAATGAAATTAAATACTCTTTAAAGAAACCCAGTATCAGATTTCAGAGGGTAGAATTAAAAAGAAAAAACAAAGTAGAAGAAAAAGTTACCGAGTTTTAAGAAAAAAACAAAAGATGAAGGACAAGAAAATGAAGCAAAAATTGATGCTTTTACTCTCTCTCATTGTCATTAATTCAGAACCAAATCCTAACTAAACCTCCCAAGGATTTCTGAGACTGTATATCTCATGAGTAGAGATTGTCCATCTTTCTTCCAAAGAACTACTTTTGAATTCAAATTGCCAGAGAGGCACAACTTCTTATGGAATACCCTACTAGAACTCTCACTTTTATGTATAAAACTTTTTTATATGTCTATAGTGTGTGTATATACATATATATACGTATGTGTATATATATGTATATATATGTGTGTGTGTGTATATATAT
>NW_006399789.1:45061-47191 GCF_000299155.1 Elephantulus edwardii | reverse complement strand
GCTGATGCTAGATGGATCTTAGCTGAAAGCAGGGAATACCAGAGGAATGTCTATCTGTGTTTCATTGACTATGCAAAGGCATTTGACTGTGTGGATTGTAACAAACTATGGCTGACTCTGAGAAGAATGGGAATCCCAAAACACTTGATCGTTCTAATACGAAACTTATACTTGGACCAGGAGGCAGTCGTCAGAGCAGAGCAAGGGAACATAGTTCAAAATTGGGAAGGATGTACGCCAGGGATGCATCCTATCTCCGTACCTTTACAACCTATATGCAGAACAGATTATCCGGGAGGCTGGGCTCTATGAGGAGAAATGTGGGGTCAAGATTGGTGGATGATTTATCAACAATCTGCGTTATGCGGATGGATGACACAACCCTGCTTGCTGACACTGAAGAGGACCTGAAGCACCGGCTGCAGAGGGTCAAGGACTGCAGCCTACAATATGGATTGAGGCTCAATATAAAAAAGACAAAGATTCTCACCACTGGACCAATTGGCAGCATCTGGATGGACGATGAAGAGATTGAGATTGTTCACAGCTTTAGTTTGCTTGGTTCCACAGTCAACACTCTTGGCACCAGTAGCTAGGAAATTAAAAGGCGCATTGCCATGGGAAAGACTGCTGTTAGGGACCTCTCCAAAGTACTGAAGAGCAATGGTGTCTCTCTGGAGACTAAGGGGCATTTGATACAGGCCATTGCCTTCACAATCACTTGTTATGCATCAGAGAGTTGGACAATGACTAAGGGGGATAGAAGGACAATTGATGCCTTTGAGTTGTGGTGTTGGAGAAGAGTATTAAGGATACCATGGACTGCTAGGAAAACAAACAGATTCATCCTGGAAAGCATTAAACCAGGTGGTTCCTTGGAGGCAAGGATTCTGAGGGTCCGTCTAACATACTTTGGACGTGTTGTGAGGAGATACCGGTCCTTGGAGAAGGACATCATGCTTGCGAGGGTGGAGGGACTGCACAGGCGGGGAAGACCCTCTGGGAGGTGGATTGATTCAGTGTCTGGGATAATTGGGATGGGAATGTCAGAGACAGTGTGATTGTCACAGGATAGAGCAGAGTTTAGGGCTGTTGTACATAGGGATCCAATGAGTCGCAAACGACTCGACGGCACATAACAACAACAACAATCCTGTTTTGTATTAAGAAGTTAGTAATAATTTTTTATTCATGTCAAAACATAATAATTATCACTACTTAATGTATTATATGAAATAGATTTTCATGTATCTGGAATAATTCCCTTAATTATCTTTATATCTAGTGAAAGATATACTGTATACTATATAATAATATGTAAATAATTTAAGTGGTAGTAAATATAAGCCTTTCCTAACACTTTCAACTAAAGAACAAAATTGACTTAAACGATGAATTAAGAATTAAATGAATTAATAATTTGGGAACTACATATATAAATATTATCCATTTGAAATAAAATTTTATTAACCAAAACAAAAACTTTTATCTCCAATAATGTGTGAGGTTAGGGAATAATAATACAACTTACACATTATTATTGAAAAGTTGTTAAAAATATAATTAATTACCTTCATGATATTTTATATAATATTCTATATTTATTCTTATAGCCTTGAGTATGTTACCACGTGGAAAATGATACATAATTACTTAAAATAGAAAATCTGGAAAAGTCTGATTTTAAAATCTATATAAATATTACTCTGATTTAGAGAATTGATCACAGCAAAATTGTAAATGAAATGAGCTCAAATCTAAAAGAGATGTTTTTTCTATCTTCGTGAAAAGAATATAATGTGAAAAGTCAAAACTGTAATAATACCAAAGTGATGTACTAAAGGAGCCAGAAATTAGTTCATCAAAAGTAGATTTTCTCCAGAAGAGAAATGAGTGTGGGGAATAAAGTCCAATGGAGCCACTGAAGAAATAAATCCAGGAACCTGGGTCCTGCCTGAGAAAACATGCAAGTGATAGATAGGTAAAGAAAAATAATGTCAGGAAAGTTTATGTATAAAGAGTTAAAATATTACTTGCCTGAGGATGAGAGTGATAAAACAGCCAAGCACAATCAATAAGAGTGCATCTGAATTCCAAAATCAATCTCCATAATAGTCTATGTGTTTCCTA
>NW_006399789.1:39759-44961 GCF_000299155.1 Elephantulus edwardii | reverse complement strand
TATATATATATATATATATTGTTGTTATGTGCCATCAAGTTGTAGATGACTCATAGTGACCCATTGAACAAAGGACCTGAACACTTATATAGCTTCCATAGGTCCTCCAAGTTCATAGAGTTTCTGGAAGCAAGTTGTTTCAGAAGTGGCTGCCACTCCTGCTTCCAAGCTTGTTTTAATCAGGGAGCTGCACAAAACACTGTCCACTATGGATAACCATTAACACATTTGACACATCAGTTTCACAGTGTTTAGCATCACGGCAACCATGAGTTACCACAGTACAGCAAATGGACAGACCAGTGCTACACAACTTAGAAGAATGTTTGACCAAAATCAATTAAAACCAAGCCTGAGGACTGCAGATTAAAATCCTTTGGGTTTTGGTGCTGGAGAAGAGTAATGAACATATTATGGACTGCCAAGAGAACTAACAGTTCTATCCTGGAGAAAGTGAAGGCAAGTTTTTTCTTGAGGACAAGGATTTTGAGGCTTTATCTCACATCCTTTGGTTATGATGCCAGGAGGAACCAGCCTTTGGAGAAGGACATCATGCTTGGAAAAGAGAAGGTTACAGAGCAGGAGAGGAAAACCCTGGATTAGACAGATTGACACAGTAACTGGAGTAATGAGGATGGGTGTGTCAGGGATAGAGAGACTGGCTAAGGATAGAACAGGGATCATAACTATGTGCACAGAGTCACTATGAATAGTAGTGGACTCAACATCACACACACACACACACACACACACTCACACACACACGCACACACGTTGTTCATTGTCTTCAAGTTGAGCACAACTCACAGCGACCCTATGAGCAAAAGGCCTGAAATCTCTCTACAACTATCAACAATTATCAAAGTTCATAGAGTTTCCAGAGGCATGTTATTTAGGAAGTGGATACCACTCACACACACACACACACACACACACACACACACACACACACATATCCAACTAATCCCATACACACTGCTTTGACTTTCCATTAGTGACTATATCCTCTGGAGTTTGCAAATTGGCAGTTGCCTTCTTCTAAGGCACTTGGTTCTCTCCTAGTGCCTCTGGTAAAGTCGGTCATAAAAAAAGTGGAAATTCCACAGAACAGAATGAAATGGACACAAATCAGCATCTACTCTTGGGGGCAAACCTACTGGCAATTAAGTAGGATATGTGCTAGTAGCAACTATGGGAGTCATGGCAGTGAACCACACCCACCCTAGTGCCACAGAGTTGACTCTTGCCTCACTTCCAAACAATTCCTTTCTCCTTGTACAGGTATTTCTATGTGGATTTTTGCCTGAATTCAGGATGTAGTACATACTTATACTATATTTTAATTCACAAATACAATGTTTGTGTTTAAACCTATTATAGGTAAAATGATACGTCTATAATTAACTCTTCAGAAAGCACAAGAGAAAACTTTTCACTGTCATTTCTTTTAATCTCAATGATTTGTCAATTGAAAATCTTTAAAAAGACATGGCTTGTAAGAAAATTCTAATTCTATTGAACTGTCTACATTTATAATTTAAAACAAAGACTTAAAAAGATAGTCGACAATGTAACTATTTTTAAAAACACCAAGAGAAAAATAGCCGTCAGAAATAGCTAAGCCTGTTCATAGAGTAAGAAAGTTCTCAGTTGATCCTTGACACATTTTCACTCTCAGCCTCCCTATGCATTCAGCTTTCTTAGTTTAGTGACAGAAGTGAAAAATAGATCTTTTTAAAAATCCATCAAAAATGTCACTCCCTTAGAAAATGTATTTCTGATTATCCAACTATTGTATTTGAGGGCTCTGGCAGTATAGTCTGCAGGGAGTTGTCTGTTAACCCAAAGGCCAAGGTTCTCTGGTGTTTTGAATCCGCCATCAACTCTGCAGGATAATAAATAATCTCCTCCCATGCAATTTATAGCCTCATGAACTCAAAGGATGTAAGCTCTGTGTGGCTTCTCATGTGACAACAGGGAGGAGGAGGAGGAGTTATTTGGGAGGTTTTAGTAATAAAATAATTAACATTCTAAGGAAAATATAAATTATTTTTAAAAATTCAGATTTTTTTGTGGTAGAACAATTTCATTGACATTTCTAGAGATAAAATATTATGCAAAAAATCTGTATAAAACTGCAGATTCATAGTATTTCATTATTTATGTGTGTGTGTGTGTGTGTATGTATGTATGCATGAATGTATGTTTGTACCATAGTCGGTATATAGAGAGAGTTTATAGAGAGAGTCTATATAAATAGAGTATATATTGGGGGGGGGAGGGTTGTTGTGTACCATTGAGTCAGTACTGATCTGTAGGTGACCCTCCAGCAGGCTTTTAAAGATAGGTAATTGCATGGGAGTAGATTGCCTATCTTTCTTCAATGGAGCAGCTCATGTATTAGAACCGAGTGTCTTCAGGATTGAAGTGGAGCTCCTTTCCACTTGGCTACCAAATTCTACAGAATATGGGGCTGGAATCCAGTCTGGAAGTTGTCTGCAGCAGCCAGATTCTACAAAGGTTTGTTTTCTGGTTCTGGTGAGGATTAGAGTGGAATTTTGACTCTCTTAATGAATGTGAGTTTATTTTATTTTGCCTCCTATTTAAAAATGCATTGGGGCCCGAGGGCCTGGTTTTAACTGGTTTTAGTCAAACATTCTTCTAAGTGGTATAGCACTGGTCTGTACCAGTGTCTGTCCATTTGTTGTACAGAGGTAACTAATGGTTGCTGTGATTCTAAACACTGTGACACTGATGTGTTAAATGTGATAATGGTTACCCATGGTAGACAGTGTTTGGAGGAGCTTCCTGATTAAAACAAGCTTGGAAGCAAGATTGGCATCCAATTCCAAAATAGCTTGCCTCTGGACAATCTATGAATGTGGAAAAACGATGGATGTTATACAAGTGCTCAGGTATTTTGTTCATAGGGTTGCTATGCATTGTCTACAACTTGACGCCAGTTAACAATAACAACAACACCAGAACTTGCACACACAAACATTAAAATGAGTGTTATTTTTTAGGTGCTATCGAGTTGGTATGGCTCATACGAACCCTATAAACATTGGCTCTGAACCTTGTCCTATCCTAAGTCAACCTCACCTTTTCAGACACACCTCATCACATTGCCACGATCACTGTGTCAATCTATCCCATATATGCACTTACATAGAGATTTTATTATAGATAACATGGTGTTCAAGAGTTTGGTGGCCTACTGATAAGGAATTTTGCTGCTAATCTAAAATTACATGGTTGGAATTTACCCATTTTTCTATAGAAAAAAAGGTGAATTATTTCCTTCAGTAAATTTTACAACCTCTGAAAATGCACTGGAGGGTATTTTTTTAGTATGTGCCAACTCAATGGCACATAGCAATACTATCCATATGGTGTTCTCAAAATGTCCACATTATGACATTCTATTTCATATGACACATAGTAACTGTTAAGTGGCCTATATTTATAAAACACCTATAAAACCCCACTGCCATTGCAAAAGAAGCAGATGAAATGTGGGGATGGCTGAGACTGACTTCTACCCACTTCATAAATGGAAATTGTCCCCACCAATAATATTCATAGCAGCAAATAGATAGCTGCTCCATCAGACATGCCACCTCCTCACACTCCTACACTTATGTCCACCAATCATATGGGTTCACTACTTGTTGTTGACTCCTAAACTTTACCCACAGTTTTGGTACCAAGAGTGAGGTTTATTAGGGAAAATAATTTCTCACATTGTAAGTACAGGTTTAGTGGAGGAGTCTGAAGCCAGGTTAACAGCAAAGTTCAATTCCTTAATTATTAAAAGTTCTGGTTTCAGTTCAGCAATACAAACTCAAGAAGTTTCTAATTTCCTCAATAATACAGTATGATTTGACTAATGGCATTTATAAGTCATTTTCTCCTTTAATCATCCAGCAAGCAGCAAATATTCTAACTGTGGCATTTGTCTCAGGGTTCCTCTGATTAAACTTTGCCACAGTTTCTCCACAATGCCACAGTCTCTCTACCACCATTACCTGGATTTCACCCTCACCAGGCTCTCACTCGTGCCAGGATCTCACTCTCAATAGGGTCTTGTTTCTCTCTGCCTCAAGGCTTTCTGTCAGAGTGGGAAGTACTCTTTCTCTCTTATCCTAGTCTCACAATTGTTGATGATTTTAAAGACAATGTGTCTTAAGATAACTGGAGACTAGAAATGGTTAATGTAATGGCTAGAAAAGCTAAGTTTTAAGCTAACATTGTAGCCATTAATGACACTGTAGACAGAACTGTATTGCTTATCATGTATCCAAAACTCTAAAACTTAATGCAAGTAGATTGATTTCTCCAAAGGAGTTTGGCTATTAGGTTAAAGCTTTTGGGTTAAGAACTCAATTCTTCAAGCATTGTGTACGTAAGTTAATTGGAAATATTTTTTAAGTAATTCGTTGTTGTTGATTATTATCATTGAGTTAAGGACAACTCATAGTGACCTTATGAACAAAAGATCTTAATCCTTTCTATAACAATTGACATTTATCAAAGTTCTTAGAATTTCCAGAGGAGTGTTGTTTAGGAAGTGGACGCCACTTTTATTAATTAGGCAATTATAATATTGTTTGCATGTTTTCAATTTGTAAATAATCTTTACATTCTTGAGATGCACTAACATAATATTCTTAAATATTCTTAAAATATAAACTAAATTTTTAGATCAACTTTAATATTTTTAACTACAGGTAGTCCTGATTTATGAGTGTTAGATTTTTCATACTACCTGTGGTTATGAATCAACCCCTGTAAGGTTTACTTTATTGAATATTTGATACCTGTATCCTGTTTTGGCAATTGCCATTTCCTTCAAAGCATCCTGAACTTCTTCTTTTATCACCATAGGCTCTTGCTCATATGTTGTTTCATGAAATTCTTCTGAGTCTGCCAATTCCTTTTTGATACAGTGATTCAGTATATTCTTTCCATCTTCTTTTAATACTTCCTAGATCATTTAACATTCTGCTGAAAGCATCCTTAATTATAGCAACTCGAGGTTTGAATTTGTTCTTCAGTTCCTTGAGCTTAAGAAATGCTGAGAGAACTCGGCGCTTTCGATTTTCTGACTCCAATTCCTTGCATATTTCATTGTAATATTTTGCTTTGTCATCCCGTGCTGCCTTTTGAAATCTTCTATTCAACTCTTTAGTATCTTGA
>NW_006399789.1:30272-35414 GCF_000299155.1 Elephantulus edwardii | reverse complement strand
TTACCCTATGAATAAAAAAAAAAAGAAAGATCAAAAGTCTGAGGGTATATTTATTTTTTTAAAAAGTATTGCTATTAGAGTTCAGGTTCATGCATACATGGGTTTATCCCCTACCACCCTGCCACCCCGTCCTCCCCACAAAAAAAAGCACAAAAAAAAAGCACAAAAAAACCATGTTTGAACATGTCTCTGAGATCAGTGGATGGTTACAGACAAGTTTTCTCTGTAATTTACCTGTCTTAGTGTTAATTGAGTATCTTCAACAAAAACAAAGGGCAAATTACACAAAGATAAGTTAGGTCATATAACTGACTTGCATTTTACTCTTTAAGATCAAAACTAATCGAGATGATTTTCCAGAAGGAATCATAACTAAGAAAGTACCCTAGATTTACCAAAATAATCCAGTGATCAATGTCTAATAAAATAATCATGTCCCAGGAGATCTGCTGGGCCAGTTAAACTCAAGGCAGAAAGATCAGCTCAGAAGATTACAGAGACTCTGATTATTGATGAGTTTTGTTCTAATCTTGTTGCCACATTATGCTTCATGACTTGGTAGACTGACTGGAAGTGATTAATATTTGTTCCCATTATCTATAAACGTGACCCTAAAGAATGTGGAAATTATCTAACAATGTCATTAATATTACATGCAAGCAAAATACTATTTAAGATTATTCTAAAATGGCTAGAACCATGCATACACAGAGAACTGCCGGAAGTTCAATTTGGATTAAAAAGAGGTTGTGGTACCAGGATAACATTACTACTCATATGAGATGAATCCTGGCTGAAAATAGAGAATATCAGAAAAACGTCTATTTGTACATACTGACTATAGAAAGGCATTTGACTGTGTAGATCATAGCAAAATATGGCTAACATTGAGAAGAATGTGAGTCCCAGAACACTTATTTGTGCTCTTGAGAAACCTGGACATGGACCAAGAAGTTGTTATGCGAACAGAGCAAAGGAAAACTACATGATAAATAATTAAGAAAGGTATGCATCAGGATTGTATCATTTCTCCCTAGCTGTTCAATTTGTATGCTGATCAAATAATTTGAGAAACAGGACTTTGAAGAAGAATGTGATGGCAGGGTTGGAGGGAGAACAATCAGTGCAGATGATGCCGATGACAGAACCTCGCTTACTGTGAGGGCTTGCTTTTTTGTTTTTTTGTAATACAGATATCTGCAAATCAGTGAGGTCGCAGTAGTATAAGGAAATTGCAAACTTAATCAAAAGTACCTGTTCTGAAAAAGTGAAAGTATTGCAAAGGCTTATTTGTTATGCTGTTGTTGTTAAGTGTCATCACGTCAAGTACAACTCATAGTGATGCTTATTTAAAAAAAGGTCTAATTCCTGTGCTAGGACAATCATAATTTCTTTAATATTAATAGAGTTTCCAAAAGCCTGTTGTTTAGGAAGTGAATGTCAATCTTGCTTCTATGTCTGTCTGTCTTGGAGAACTCAACTAAACCCTGTCCACCATGGGTAACCATTATGACATTTGTCACACCAGTGGCAGAGTTTTCAGTATCACAGCAAACTCAAGTTATCTCAGAACAGGAAACTGACAGATAAGAGCTATAACAATTAGAATTATTTTCTTCCCAAACACAATTAACACAAGGCCTGAGGTCCCAACTGACTTTTCAGTACAAAGGCTGGCCCACCAAGTCCTGATTAACTTAAACAAGAGACTTCTAGCACACAGATGACTGAATTGCTGACTGAATCCAGATGACCAATCAGTTTATACATGATTGTTAAGGAAACAAAAAACAACCTAACAGATTACACCCTACTTTCAACTAAATCATGAGAACCTACCCTCCAGAATCCAACTTCTTCACATAAGAGCCTCTAAACTGGATCTTAGCCTTATTTTGGGCTTATTCTCTCTTTCTCTCTCTCTCTTACTTTCTGTATATACGTGAACGTGTATGTGTTCACATGAACACAAATACACACTGATGGGAGGAGCAAGAGTAATACAAGCTTTGTTCTTGCTATAATAAGATACAAATTCAGTGTTAACTCAGTTGGAAAACTGTAACATTTAACCATATTAGTGTTAATTAGGCTATAAACATTTCAGTATTTAAGCTTAAACTTTCATTTATAGCCCAAAAGAATCAGCTATTATACTCTAAGAGTCTTCTGATGACAGCCTATTCAAAAGATAATACAAACAAAAAAAAAGCAAGCATGTGTACCAAACATAACAAATATTATTACATATATTTACTCTGTTCCTGGGAAAACATATCTGGATGTCATCTAATAACTTTGTTCTTTATGCTGATAACTACAAACCCTTGTTTTACTTTGCTTAAAATCTCCTATAATATAAGGGAAAGAAGAGACACTACGGTAAGAATGTGCCTTAATTAAAGGCTAAACATAAAGGAAAAGTTTGATGCAAATATTGAATAGCAAAATTTATCTGCTATTTGGACCAGTAACTCTAGTAATGAATAGGTCTTAGCTCATTAAAGAACAAGTTGTGTTCCTAAGAAAGGTTTTATTCAGGGATGTGTTAAAGAAAAGTAAGTATGTATTTAAGATAAAAGAGTTGTAAGTTATTCTAGAATGGTTCCTATAAAATTCTTTAAATATTTTATTTGGGTGGACAATAAGATATCTAGATAAATTTTTTTTCCCTTGGGAAAATTCTTAGATGAATAGTGAAATTACTTATTGCAGATCCTCTCACATTTATTTGCATGCATACATTTTTTTACCTTTCATTTCTCTTTTTAAAGTTGAGTTTTTATATTGTACTTTCAAGTTATTATAATAAAATTTCACCTATGGTTTTGAATCTATTAAAGTTCTGATATTACACAAAGGAATTAACATTATTCAGTACACATAAATCACAGACATATCTACTGTGAATTTTCTATGCTAAATATCCTGTTTGTTACTAAATAATTCTTTTCATATACCAAATATTTCCATTTTTCTATTCTCTCATATATTGTATTTGAATTAGCTTTGAAAATCCCACTGTCTAAAGATCATGAAATTAACTTTACATAGCCTACAACTCAACATAAAACAACAACTCTCACAACTAGACTTTTAAATAAGATTTTGGTAAAATGAGGGAAAAAGTGTCATGGATTTCATTTTATTTGAATATACAAACAACGTTCATGGTAGCATCAGTCAAGAAACAAGAACAATTTATTGTATATTTGCTCCCAAATTCCATCTTATAGTATGAAAGAGCAAGAATGTCATTATGAGGATTAATTTACACCTGATCCAACTGTGTTATTTACAATCACTTCAAATCCATGTGAATGCTAGCTAGTGAAAAAGGAACACTGAAAACTAATTGATACTTGTGAATGATGGTGTTGGTGAAGAGTATTGCGTATATCATAAATGGCCAAGAACAAAGAACTATATCTCAGAAGAAGTGCAGCCAGAATGCTCCTTAGAACTAAAGATGGTGAGGCTTCTCATATACCTGGGACATGTTTTCAGGAAGGTATAGTCCATGGAGAAAGATACTCTGCACAGTAAATCAGAGAATGAATGAGAGAAACACAGTCTCTATTATTAATGATCAAAAGGCAATGGTGATGAAGGAGGACATTCAAGCTGCTCTGAAAGAGTTGTTAAAAATGTTCAACACAATCCCAACACAAATATCAAATTCATTTTTAAGGAGGCCAAAAGTGAAATTATCATGTTTATTTGGAGAGGAAAAAGACTCAGAATAAGAAAAGCACTTCTGAAAAACAAAAATTTAAATATAAAGCATAATAGTGCATGACCTAAAAACCTACTACCCAGCAGTAGTAACCAAATTTATAACGTAGTCATCACAAATAACGCTGTATTGGTACAATGACAGGCACATGGACCAAAGAAACAGAATGGAGAATGTAGAAATAGACCCGTCTTTCTACACTCAACAGATATTTGACAAGGCAATCAAACCTAACAAATGGGGAAATGACAAACTCTTCAACAAATGGTGCTGGCAAAACTGGACTTCTATCTGCAGAAAGCTGAAGCAGGATCCACATCCCACACCATACATAAAAAGCAACCCTAGGTGGATCAGGGACCTGGGAGTAAAGTCCAAAATCAAACTGGGATCAAGCTTAGGAGGTCTCATGTACAGTATAAAGAGACTGTCAAACACAGCCAGAAATGCACAAACTAAAGAGGATAAAATTGATGACTGGTATCCTCTAAAGATTAAATCCCTGAGTGCATCAAAAGCTTTTTCCAACAGGGTGAAAAAAATCCTACTGACAGGGAACAAACATTTGGCAATACTAGCTCAGAAAAAAGTCTCATAATGAAAGTTTACAGAATACTCCTCTAGGACCTCCACAAGAAAAAGACTGGTAACCCAATTTCAAAATGAACAAAAAATATGGAAAGAATTTTCACAGAGGAATATATTTAGATAGCCAACAAACACATGAAGAAATGCTCAAAATATTTGGCAATAAGAGAGGTGCAAATTAGAAACACAGTGAGATACCATCTCTCTCCAGTAGCAGTGACAAAGTTTAACATGAGAGCCAGTAATAAATGTTGGAGAGGTTCTAGCAAGATAGGAACTCCTATATATTGTTGGTGGGATTGCACAATGGTACTACTCTGGAAGATAGTTCAGTGCTTTCTCAAAAAGTTGAACATGTAAATTCCATATGACCCAGTTATTCCACTGCTTGGAGTGTACCCTGAGAAAATGAGGTCTGAAGCACAAATGGAGACTTGTACACCACTGTTCATAGCATCATGATTCACCCTTGCACAATCATGGAACAGCCCAGATGTCCAACGACAATTGAAAAGACTGAGAAATGGAATACTACACAGCACACAGGAGCAATGATTTTGTAAATTACTGCCCAACTTTGGAGGGACTGGAGAGCATGATGCTTAGTGAAATATCTCAGTCCCATAAGGACAAATACTGTATAAAACCGTTATTGTAAAATGAGAATGATGATCCAAGGTGAGGAAGGGTAGAAACAGAAGAGTGAGGATGGGCGGGGTGGTAGGGTTAATAATGGGGTCACACAATTTGATTGGTGGGGTGGTGAAGGAAATGGGAAGATCTGATCTGGTGTGTAAAACTACACACACACAAGTATA
>NW_006399789.1:29413-30172 GCF_000299155.1 Elephantulus edwardii | reverse complement strand
GTGCTGCCTTTTGAAATCTTCTATTCAACTCTTTAGTATCTTGAATTCTTCCTTGTGCTTTGGCTTCTCTGCGCTCCGGTGCAATTTTCAGAGTCTCTCTTGACATAAATTTTGGTCTTCGCTTCCTCTTGTGTCTTTACAATAACTGTTTGCACTCTTCCTGGATGATGCCCTTGATATCATCCCACAACTCATCTGGTCTTCACTCATTAGTGTTCAAGGCCTCAAATCTGGTCCTGAGGTGGTTCTGAAATTCAGATGGGATAGATTCAAAGTCATATTTTCGTTGCCTCGGATTTGGTTTAATTTTTCTCAACTTCAGCTTGAACTTGCATATGAGTAGTTGGTGGTCTGTTCCACAATCAGCTCCTGGACTAGTTTTCACAGCTGACTGGAAGAGACCTATATTTGCTCCTATCCCAAAGAAAGGTGACCCAACAGAGTTTGGAAACTATAGAACAATCTCACTGATTTCACATGCAAGCAAGATTTTACTGAAGATTATTAAAAAATGACTGGAACAGCACATTAGCAGAGAACTACCAGAAGTCCAAGCTGGGTTTAGAAGGAGTGGTGGTACGAGGGATATTGTTGTTGTTATGTGCCGTCGAGTTTCCTGCGACTCATAGCAACCCTATGTACAACAGCCCTAAACTCTGCTCTGTCCTGTGCTAATTGCACTGTCTCCGACACTCCCATCCCAATTATCCTAGTCACAGAATCAATCCACCTCATAGAGGGCCTTCCTCTCCTGCGCAA
>NW_006399789.1:0-28641 GCF_000299155.1 Elephantulus edwardii | reverse complement strand
CACCATCCATCCTGATGCTGCCAATTGGTCCAGTGGTGAGAATCTTTGTCTTCTTGACATTGAGCCTCAATCCATATTGTAGGTTGCAGTCCTTGCCCCTCTGCAGCAGGCGCTTCAGGTCCTCTTCAGTGTCAGCAAGCAGGGTTGTGTCATCTGCATAATGCAGGATATATATATAATCTCCCAGGAATTGATGGAATAGCAATACCAATTGACATTTCAACAAACAGATCAAACAGATGCTGTCATGGACATGATCAATGAGTTGTGCAAAAAAAGTCTGAAGGACAACTAAACTACCTGGCCAACTGACTAGAAGAGATCCATATTTATTCCCATTCCAAAAAAAGATGGCTCGACAGACTGAAAAAATTAAAGAACAACTTCATCAATATCACATGCAGGCAAAATCTTGCTGACCATTATTCAAAAATGACTGAAAGAGTACATCAACAGAGATCTACCAGAAATATAAACTTGAACAGAAGAGGTCGTGACACTGGACATTATTGCCCATGTCAGATTGATCTTGGTAGAAAGCAAACAGTACCTGAGGAATGTCTGTCTAGCTATGCTTTATTTACTATGCAAAGACATTTGACTCTGTGGATCACAACAAATTGTTGTTAACTTGAAAAAAATGGGAATGCCAGAACACTTGATTGTGCTCATGAGAAACCTGTACTTGGACCAGGAAGTCATCTTCAGAACAAAGCAAAGAAAAACTGTATGCTTCAAAATCAGAAAAGGGGTGTGTCAGGGATACGTCTTGTTTCAATGCTTTTTCAATCTGTGTGCAGAGCAGATCATTTGGCAAGCTGGGATTTATAAGCGGAAATGTGGCA
Source organism: Elephantulus edwardii (assembly GCF_000299155.1). NCBI lineage: Eukaryota > Metazoa > Chordata > Mammalia > Macroscelidea > Macroscelididae > Elephantulus > Elephantulus edwardii. The sequence goes on along the minus strand of NW_006399789.1, from coordinate 27,796 downwards.
TCAGGATTGGAGGAAACTCATCAACAACCTTTGCTATGCAGATGGCCCAACCTTCTTTGCCAAAACTGAAGAGAGCCTGAAGCATTTCTGCAGCAGGCCAAGGACTGTACTCTTCAATAGTGATTGAAGCTTATATCAAGAACACAAAGATTCTTAAAGCTATGCCAATTGGCAGCACCATGATAGATGGAGAAGAGATTCTTAACAATTTCAGCTTTCTCAGCTTCATAATTAACTCTCTGGGCACCAGCAGTCAGGTAATCAAAAGATAAATTGCACTGATGAAATCTACTGTCAGGGTCCTCTCCAAATTGCAAAAGAGTAATGATGTCAGTCTAGGGACTAAGGTGTGTCTGATCCACAAAGTTATTATGCAATTACTTGCTATGCATCACAGGGCTAGACAATTACTAAGGATGACAGAAGAAGTATTGATGCCTTTGAGTTGAGGTGCTGGACAAAGTGTTGAACATACAATGGAATGCCTAGAAAACAATACCTCTCTGTCTTGGAGAGGATAGTGTCCTGCTTCTCCTTGGAAGGATTTTGAAGCTCCATCTCACATACTTTGGACATGTAATCAGGAGGGACTGGTCCTTGGATAAGGACATTATGCTTGGAAGGGGGAAGGGACTGCACAGGAGAAGACCCCAGATGAGATGGATTGACATAACTGGCATAATAAAGGTATATGTGTCAGTGTCAATGAAACTGACTCAGGATAGGGCAGGGTTCAGAGCTATTATACATAGGTTCTCTATGAGTCACAGGCAGCACAATAGCACATAACAACAACAACAACATTAATATTCATGGAAATATCAAGATGAAATAAAATAATATGTAATCCAGAATTATTTAGTGACTCAAGATTATACTCAAGCATAGCAGAAATATGACAACAGTACTAGATTGGAGAGTAATTTGGTCTGCTGTAATAAGCTGTCTAGGAATCAGCACCAATCGGATGGCACCTAACTATGAAAACAGGAAAACAAACTAATATTAAAATAAAATCGTTTGACCAATGTAATAAAATGTTTATGTAAAAATATTTCTCTATGTAATATAAAGAACCATAGTGGTACAATACTTGATGACTCAGCCACTAACTAAAATATCAGGGGTTAGAATTCACCAACCAACTACTCCATGAGCGATACTGTTGCTGTTGTTATGTGCTGTTGAGTTTCTTGTGACTCAAAGCGAACCTATATACAACAGCTCTGAATCCTGCTCTATCCTTTGCCAACCTTATTATCTCTGACACACCTACTCCCATTACCTCAGTCACTGAATCAAGCATCTCATCCAGAGTCTTCCTCTCTTATGCTGTTCCTCAACCCTCCCAAGAATAAGTTCAATTTCCAAGGACTTGTCATTCTTTAAAACATGTTCAAAATATGTCAGACAAAGCTTCCTTTTTCAAAGAATCCTTGCCTCCAAGGAGCAACCTGCTTTCACCCTCTCTAAGATGAACTTGTTTATTCAACTAGCAGTTTATGGTATATTCTCTAGAACCATAGTTCTAAAACCATAGCTCAAAAGCATCAATTCTCCTTCTGTCACCCTTGTGTTATGCAAATGACACAACACTTAATTCTGAAACTGAAGAGGATCAGAAGCAATTACTGCAGAATGCTGACTGCGCAGCCTTAAAATATGGACTGAAGCTCAACATCAAGAAAACAAAAATTCTTACCACAGGGCAAACTGGCAACATCATGATAGATGGTGAAAAGATTGAGATTGTTAACAGCTTCTGTTTGCTTGCCTCCACAATCAACACTTCAGGTACCTGCAGCCAGGAAGTCAAATGATGAAATGCATTGAGAAAGTCTGCTGCCAGAGACCTTTCCAGAGTACCGAAGAGCAACGATGACAGTTTGGAAACCAAGATGCACCTGATCCTGGCCATAACCTTCGTAATTACTTGCCATGTGAGATACGTGTGGCAACCTGCTTCAGTACAGATTATAGCCTCGGAAATCTTACTGGCAAGTTGTACTGATAGTGTTTCTATGAGTCAGAACTCATTTGATTGCACAGAGGTGAGGTGGGTTTTATTTTTGTTTTTTACCATAAATAAAATAATATTATTATGCTCTTATATTTTAGTAACTATATGGATGTTCTCTTAGGCAAGGAAATATTTAAGACTATAGAAGCAAATGAAAAATTTTGGAATTGACTCTTTTGCTCTTGTCTTAACCTTGCTTAGTTTGCTTCCAACTTCACAATATTTGAGACACAAAGTTTTTAGGTTTAGAATTAATTTTTAGTTAAATAGAGAAAACTACACAAGATTGTGGTTGTTATTGTTTGTTAGGTGCTGTTGAGTATGACTCATAGTGATTCTTCAAACAACCCACCTGAACACTTTTTCCTATGTAGTTCCATTTTCATCATCTCTGATATACTTGAGTCCTTTGCTGCAGTCACTGTTACAATCCACCTTGATGAAGGTCTTACTCTCCTTTGCAGACCTTCCCTTTTTCTAAACATGTTGTCCGTTTTCAAGGAAAAGCCTCACCCAGGAATATGTCCAAAGTATGAGAGACGAAGTTTTGCCATCCTTACTTTTAATGAGCACTCTGTTTGCACTTTTCAAAGACATATATGTTCTTTCGGCAGTCCATGGGATACTCAGTATACTCTTCTCCAACATCACAATTCAAAGACACCGATTCTGCTTCTATCATTCATCGTGCAGATCTCAGGAGCATAGTTGTTGCTAATTGCCGTGAGTCCTTTGTGACTTACAGTGACCCTATCTGTGTACAACAGCTCTGAATCTTGCTCTATCCTGTGCCGACCTCACCCTCTCCAACACACCCACCCCATTACCACAGTTACTGAGTCAATCCATCTCATTGGGGGTCTTCCTCTCTATGATGTCCCTCTCCAAGGACTGATCTGTCCTTGCAGCATGCCCCAAATACGTCAGACAGAGCTTCAAAATCCTTGCCTCAAAGGAGCAGCCTGTTTTCACCCTCTCTAGGATGAACCTATTTGAGCAGCCCAGGGTATATTCAATACTCTTCTCGAGCACCACACTCAAAAGCATCAGTTCTCCTTCTATTACTCATAGTCATTGTCCAGCTCACCGTGGCCTGAATCTGTTGCCCTAACCTTCAGACTGATATCATTGCTCTTCAGTATTTTGAAGTCCTTGACAGTGACCTTGCCCCCCCCCAAAGCAATATGCTTCCTAATCTCCTGACTGTTGGTACCAATGATGTGGATTGTGGATTCAAGAAAGACAAAATCATTGGCCTTTGTAATAGTTTCTCCATCTACCATAATGTTGAATTTTGGCCTGGTGGTAAATATTGCTTTCTTGTTGTTGAGATGTAACCTTCATTGAAGGCTGTATTCTTTGATACTCTGTAGCAAGCTTTTCAGATCCTCCTTATTTTCAGTAAATGATGTTGTATCATAGGCATAATGTTGAAGCATAATGTTGTTGAGTCTTCCTCCAAACCTTATGCCACATTTTTCTTCATAGAGTACACCTTCATTAATTATTTGGCCAGGAGACTAAGGTATACCTGATACAGGCCATGATCTTTGCAATTACTTGCTATGCACCAGAAAACTGGACAATGACTAAAGATGATAGAAGGAGAATTGATGTCTTTAAGCTGTGGTGCTGAAGAAGAGTATTGAATATACCATGGACTGCTAGTAAAACAAATTTGTCCTGGAGAGAGTGAAGCCAAGTGCTCCTTGGAGACAAATCTGAAGTTTTGTATGAAATACTTTGGACATGTGACCAGTCATTAGAGAGGGACTTCATGCTTGGGAAGGCAGAGGGACAGCGCAGGAGAGGAAGACCCTGCATGAGATGGATTGATTACGTGACTGGGGTAATGGGGATAGGCGTGTTAGAGACAATAAGAATGGCACAGGATAGAGTAGGGCTTAGGGCTATGTACATAGGGTCACTATTAGTTGTAGACAACTCAATGGCACACAACACCACCATCAATAGACTGAATAGGCATGGAGAAAGGATACATTACTGACACACACCTCCCCTCTCCCCCGATTTTATACCATACAGTGCTCCCTTGCTCTCTTTGCACAATAGCTTCTTTATCTATGTGTAGATTTTGCGTGAGCACAAGTAAAAGTTCTGGGATCCCATTTTTCTCCATATTAGCCATAGCTTGTTATGATCCAAACTGGCAAATATCTTTTGCATAGTTAATAAAACTATGCAAAATAGACATTCTTCTGCTATTTTTCTTCTTCCAGCTATGATCCATTTGACATCTGCAATGATGTCCCTGGTGCTACATCTTCTTCTAAAACCAGCTTGCACTTCTGGAAGTTCTCTGTCAATGTACTGTTCTAGTCAACGTACTCTTTGGATGATCTTCATAAATATTTCACTTTCATATTACTGCAATGAAATTACTTTAAATTTCCACATTGTGTTGGATAATCCTATTAGAGATACAATATGGATCTCTTCTAGTAAGTTGGCCAGGCATATAGCCTCCAATTTCCTGGCATAGATTGGTGAGCACATTTTAGGTTGTATCTGTTAGCTGAAACATGTCAATCAACATCTCATCTATCAGTAGTCTATCTATTTCTGGGGCCTTGTTGTTTGTTGTTGTTATTTGCTGTGGAGTTGCTAGTGACTCATAGTGACCCTATGTACAATAACCTTTCAACATGTTCTATCCTGTGCCAACATTATTGCCTTTGACATACCTATACTCATTACCCTAGTCACTGAATCAATCCAAATTATCCAGAGTCTTCCTCTCCTGCATAGTCTCTCCACTCTTCCAGGCATGATGTTGCTCTCTAAGGTATGGCCCCTCCTTACATTTTGCCTACAGTATGTCAGATGAAGACTCAGAATCCTTGTCTCCAAGGAGCAGCCTAGTTTCCCCCTGTTCAGGACAAACCTATTCACTCTTCTGGTAGTCCATGGTATAGTAAATATTCTTCTCCAACACCAATACTCAAAGACATAAATTCTCTTTATATTATCCCTAGTCATTGTCCAGCAATTCAAAAGACTATAGCCTGGATCAGGTGCACTTTAGTCCCCAGAATGACGTTGTTGCTCTTTAGTACTCTGCAGAGGTCCCTGAAAACAGATTTTCCCAAGGCAATTTGTTTTTTTATTTCCTTGCTGCTGGAACCAAGAGTGTTGATTGTGAAGCCAAGCAAACTAAAGCTGTTAATAGCCTCAAACTCTTTACTATCCATCATGATGCTGCCAATTGGCCCGGTGGTGAGAAACTTTTGTTTTCCTGGTGTTGAGCTTCAGTCCATATCGAAAGTTGTACTCCTATATTTCTGATGTTAAACATATTCACTATATTCAGAAGCATACATTTTATGGAAATTTATGTGATCTTTCATGTACTCCTAGAGTTACTGTATTCTTATTTTTTGTTTTTAAAATATTTTTTCCTTAACATTATACTGCTAAAAACATATAAATATTCCAATTCATCTCATAATAATAAATGTCAAAATATGAAATTATGGTGTGACCATAAATATTGCAGGAAATATTAAGTCTACAATTCTTAGCAGAACTGTATTACTTCAAATAACATGTTTATGATTCTCAGAACTGGACCAATATTCAGTATATTTAATATAGTCTGGAAAAATAATCCTTAAAGCAAATAATAAGTGTTAACTTGTAAACTATTTCACTTGCCACCATTATTAATGTTTATGGAAACAGAAATGAAGATATCAAGTGATGTATATATTGTCTCATGAAATTTTCTCATGAATTCAAACTCCAGAGCAGCATGGTATTTGAGTTAGAAGCACAACTTTCTGTAGACCACACCACCAGAGTTCTGGTAACATTAAAGTCAGAAAATTTATTTCAAATTAGCTTTTTTAAAGTTAATTTTCATGAAAGTTTATAGAGGCTTAGGGTTTCCAGTCATTTATTGTTACACTTTTCTCCCTGTCCACCCCTCCCCCCAACTCATTGTTCATGTTGAAAAGGAAAAAAAACCCCACACTCTTTCATTGTTATGCAATCTCTTCCTCCAAGTCCACTCCACTATTCAGCCTTCACTCTGGACTTCTTTAATGACAAGAATACCCATTCATATATACCTTTGAAACAGTTCTCTCCCTTATCTGTTTCAATGCAATATACATCATTCCTCCCCTCCTTTTCTGTCTTCCCTCAACACTGATGTCAGTTCCGTTTCACAACAGTGGCCCTATTAGCATTTAAAGATACCAGAAAGCAAATATGTCACTTTGAGGATTAAAATAAGCCTGAGCAAATATTTTCTATTTTTTATATATACCATAGACCTCCAAGAAAGCAAATGAGTCAGTCTGAGAGAAGGTGAACCAAGTATTTCCTTGGAGGCTAGGATTTTGAAACTCCATCTCACGTACTTTGGATATGTTTTCAGGAAGGCCCAATCCTTGGGGAAGGACACCATTCTCAGAAGGGTGAGGGACAGCTTAGGAAAGGAAGACCGTGGATGAGATGTATTGATATAGTAACTATATGGAGCTAGGTGTGTCAAAGTCAGAGAGACTGGCTCAGAACAGGGCAGGCTTCAAAGCTGTTGTACCTAGAGTCACTACGAGTTGCAGCAACTAAATGGCATGTAACAACAACAACATACAAAGACATTAAACAGTGAATAAATAAGCATGAAGATTTGATACATTAGAATTTTGGTATTGGTGAAGAATATTCATTATACCTTCGACTGCCAGAGGAAATAACAAATATTTCACAAAACAAACATATCCAGAATGAGTGGTCCTTAAAAAAAGAAAATGGAGATAGTTCATTTACATACTTTGGACAAACTGTGAGGATGAATCAGTCTCTGGAGATGGGTATCATGTTTGATAAAGCAGTGAATAAAGAGAAAGACTTAAAATAATGAGCTGACAGGTGACTTTAAAAATGATCTCAAACATAGCATCAATTTTGAGGGTGGCACAATAGCAACAATACCCCCACCCCATTTATTTGAAGCAGTTATTTTAGAAGATCAAGAATGTCAGCCTTCAATATAGATTGAATCTCAATATGAAGAAAATTTAAAAAATCTTCTCCACTGGACCAACAGGCAACAACAGCTAGATGAAGAAAAGATCGAAAATGATTTCGTTTTACTTAGATCCATAAAAAAACATCTGTGGTAGTAGCAGTCAAAACTCAAAAGACGAGCTTCACTGAGATAATCTGCTGTCAAGGACCTCACCAGAGTGATAAAGAACAATGATTTCAGTTTATAGATTAAGATGTGTCTGATCCAAATTATGATCTTTTCTATTGTTGGGGTTTTTTGCATCTGAAATGCAGACAGTTACCAAGGATGGAAGAAGCAACAGCTATGCCTTTGAGTTGTGTTATTGGAGGAGAGTAATGGATATTCCACGGGCTACCAAGAGAATAAACAGATCTATCCTGGAGAAAGTGAACACAGAGTGCTCGCTGGATGCAAGAATGGCAAAAATTCATCTCACATACTTTGGATATGTTGCTTTTGGAAATGTATACCATGCCTGAAAAGGTACAGAGTCAGAAGAAGAGAAGAAGACTTTCAATGAGATGGATTGACACAGTGACTGTAAAAATGAGCTCAAATGTATCAGTGATGGGGAGAATAGCACAGAATAGGGCACGTTTCAGAGCTATCATTCTTGGAATTGTTGAGCTGTAGTTGACTCAAAGGCACATAAAAAAGGTATAAAAAATGTAAGAAATTATAAACAGGACTAATAGATTTAATATGAAATACTGGTATAATTAAATTACCGTATATTTTTAGGCACCGTTGAGTCCACTATTAATGATAACACACCTATGAAAACAGATCTGAACCTTCTATACTGCTCTGTCCACACTGTCTCTGATATGCCCAAACCACTGTGACCATCACTGCTTTAACTCATCTTGTTGAGGCTCTTCCTCCCTTTTTTTCTGACTTGCTGTCTTTCTCAGTATAATGTCTATTCCAAGGCCAGGCATCTCCAGATGACATACCTGCATTATTTGATACAAATGTTCACCATCATTCCCTCTAAGGAGTATGTTGATTATATTTCTTCTAAGACAGAAATGTTTGTTCTTTTAGTAGTCCATAGGATTTTCAGTAGTTTTCACCAAAACCATCACAATTCAAATGCATCAATTCTTCTTCAGTCATTCTTACTTACTGTACAACTTTCAGACGTATACTAAGTGATTGAAAATACCATGACTTAAATCAGGCACACCTTAATCTTTAAACTTGCATCCTTACCCTTTGGTGCTACTGCTGTTACCCATGCTTTTTAGATTCAAGTAAATTTATATATGACCCAAATAAATAGAGACTCAAAACAGTTCTGAAGACAGAAAATTTTCACTCCTTAATCCTCAATCCTGTGTTTTACTTAGGACAGAAAGAGAGGTGGTGCATCTTAACTTCTGATTTCTATTAAGACAAAGGGAAAACCAAGCAAAACAACAAAATCATCTTTTTCTGAATCCTGACTCTACAGTGTTGCTTTTAGTTGCCATTGAATGTATTGTCTCATGAATTCCAACTTACAGCAGAAGAAATGTTCCCAGATATTTAAACATAATATATGGAAAATAATTAGAAAGATATTATGGAGAAATTACTGTTGTTTTTGTTTTATATATTTAGAAAAAAAATAGTTTTTATATTTTGAGTCTTATGCACCAAAAACTATAGACAAAGAGGAGGAAATATAAGACTTCTACCACCTTTTGCAGTTGGAAGTTGATCGAACAGGCAATCAGGTATATGAATAATAATGTGTGACTGGAATGCAAAAGTTGGAAATGGGGAAGAAGGATCAGTAGTTTGAAATCATGGACTTGGTGACAGAAATAATGCTGGAGACAGAACTATAGCATTTTGTGCAATCTATGACCTGTTTGTTACAAATATTTATTATAAGAAACATAAATGCATCCTGTTCACATGGATTTCATCTGATGGCATGATTAGGAATCAGATTGTCTGTATCTGTGGGAAGAATTGCTGGAGAAGCTCAGTACCAGCTGTGAAAACTAGGCCAGGTGCTAATTGTGGAACAACCAACCAACCACTCATGTACAAGTTCAAGGTGATGTTGAAGAAACGAAATAATATCCACATGAACCAAATTTGACCTTGAGTCTGTTCCACTTGAATTCCAAAACCATCTAAGGAGCAGGTTTGAGGACCTGAACACCAATGAACGAAGATCAGACGAGCAGTGGGAGGATATTCATGAAGAATGCAAAAGATTATTGCAAAGGCAGAGGAGGAAGAAAAGACTGAAATGAATGTGTCGGAAAAAAACTCTGAATATTGCACTAGAGCTCTGAGAAGCTAAAGCAAAGAGAAGAAATCAAGAAATTAAGGAGCTGGACAGAAGATTTCCAAAGACAGCTCGGGAAGACAAAACAAAGTATGGTAATGAAATGTGCAAAGAGCTGGAGTCAGAAAATGAAAATGTCTGAACTTGCTCAGCACTGTTTAAGCTGAAAGAATTGAAAAACAAATCCAAGCCTTGAGTTGCAATATTTAAGAATTCTATGTGCAAAATATTGAATGGTCCAGGAAGCATTAAAAGAATATGGAAAGAGTATAGAGTCACTGTAACAAAAGAAATTGTCTGACACAGAACAATTTCATGAAACAACATATGAAGAAGAGCCTGTGTTGATGAAGGAAGAAGTTCAAGCTGTTCTGAAAGAATTGGGGGAAATAAAACAACCCAAAAACAAAACAACAACAACAACAACAAACAAGGCTCCAAAAATTGATGACATACCAATTGACATATTTCAACAAACAGATGCTGCCCTGGATGCGCTCACCAAGTTGTGCCAAGAAATCTGACGACTTGGCTTACTGATTGGAAGAGATCTATATTTGTCCCCATTCCAAAAAAAGGTGACCCAACACAGTGCAGAAATTATACAACAATATCATTAATATCACATGCAAGCAAGATTCTACTGAAAATTATCCAAAAATGACCATAACAGCACATCAACAGAAAACTATGAGGTGTGCAACCTGGGTTTAGAAGCTACTAAGACACTCAGGATATTATAGTTAATGTTAGGTGGATCTGGGCTGAAAGTGGAGAGTACCAGAGGAATGTCTATCTGTGATTCATTGACTATGCGAAGGGATTAGACTATGTGGATCACAGCAAATTGTGGCTAACTCTAAAAAGAATAGGAATACCAGAACACCTGATTGTGCTTATGCAAAACCTATACTTGTACTAGTAGACAGTAATCAGAAGAGAGCAGGGAAGCACTGCATGGTTCAGGATCAGGAAAGGAGTGCTGATGCATCCTATCCATATACGTTTTGAATCTATATGCAGAATAGATCATCCAAATGGCTGGGCTCTGTGAGGAAGAGTGTGACATCAGGATTGGAAGAAGGCTAATCAATCTGTGTTATGCCGATGACATAACACTGCTTGTTGAAACTGAGAAGGATCTGAATAGAAGGTCAAAGACTTCATTCAGCCTTAAGTATGGCTTGAAGCTCAATACCAAGTAAATAAAGATTCTCACCACTGGGCTGGTTGGCAACATCATGGTAAACAGTGAAGCGATTGAGATTGTTGATAGCTTTAGCTTCCTTTGCTCCACAATCAGCACTCTTGGTACCAGCAGTCAGGAAAACAAAAGATTAATTGCATTGGGAAAATCTGCTGTCAGGGACCTCTCTTGAGTACTTAAGAGCAACAACATCAGGCTAGAGACTAAGGTGCACCTGATCCAGACCATGGTCTTCTCAATTACATGCTATGCATCAGATAGCTGGATAATGACTAGGGATGATAGAAAGAGAATTGATGTCTTTGAGTTGCAGTGCTAGATAATAGTATTGAATATGCCACGGACTACTAAGAGGAAACAGAGGTTCATCCTGGAGAGGGTGAAGTCAGGCTGTTACTTGGATGCAAGGATTCTGAAGCTCCATCTGACATATTTTAGGCATATTGTAAGGAAGATCCAGTCCTTAGAGAGGGATGTAATGCTTGGGGAAGGGGAAGGACAGTTCCAGAAGCAAGGCCCTCAATGAGATGAATTGACTCAGTGACTGGGGTAATGGGGGTCAGAGACAATAAGGTTGGCTCAGGATAGAGCAGGGTTCAGAGGTATTGTACATTGGTTTGTTATAAGTCTCAGACAACTTGAGGGCACATACAACAAGAAACATGTCAGTAATGTAAAGTCTATATTTATTTTACATTTTCTTATCTTTTTAAGTTAATAGTCAAAGAAAATATTATCTTGGGTTTATAGTCTTAATGTGTGATAAAATAGGATATTAACTTTTTAGTTATTTTCTTTTGACTATAACAACATTAAACAATATATTTTATCTAGTATTAAACAATTATTTTGTTCTGGAAATACCAATGAAAAAAGCATATATTATCCTTGCATATTTTTATGTTAAAATCAATTTGAAGTAATGCTAGTTTTTTGGGTTTTGATGGATTTATTTAGGACTCTTGTACACATAAATAATAAAGTAATTCTTAAATAGGATTATGTTTTGGGTATGCTTCACTGGAATGGTAGAATTAAAACATTCATTTCAATCTCATTTAAAGGATTTATTTGACTCTGGAGTAAAAATATGTTTTTTATGCTGAGAAATTTGTGTATTTTAAGTGCTGATTGGAACTGTCAGTCAATATTTGAGAAGGAAAATAGAAATTGGGTCAAGCTATTCATGACCACACATTTCCAATATATACAAATGGAGACAACAGGCAGTAGCAGGTCCTGTGTATGAGTCTGTGCAGGACATCATGGGAAAGTTCTCTGACCGCAAATCTGTTCACTTTTCACCAAGGAGTATGTGTAAGATTCTCTTACAAATTCAACCAAATCTCAATTCTGAATCCTGGTCTGTTCACCATTGAAGTCTCATGGGTGCAAATAAAGGAAGGAGGCCTTGTCTCTTCTCATTTACCTTGTAACCTGGTCCTTGGCTCATTGACAAACCAGCACTGAAATGAACACTTTCTTCTGAAACTCTTTATAAACAAAATCATTTTTGTTCTAAAATGAGCTCTCCTTCATAAGTAATTTGACCATATTACTAAATTGCATATACATCAACACCAATTTAATATGTACTTCTCTACATAATGAGGAACCACTGTCCTATCTTCAGTAAGTATGGCTGTGTTTTGACAATGGAGTAATTTCTATAGCCTGATACAGTGATCCTGCATTTAGAAAATTAATTATGTAACAATGAAAATAGGAGCCAAGAGAATAAAAGCACTATTTTCATTTGCTAATCGAGACAAATAGGGTCGCTATGAGTCGTCGACGACTCGACAGCATTAAACAATGACAACAACAATCTAGACAATGCAAAGAAAACAAACAGCGTGTTATTTACATAAATATAAAGCCATCTTTTTATTTTAAAAATATTTTTACAGATATTACAATCTTTTGCATTTTTTTCCAATTTATTTTATGGGATAAGAAAATGGATAAATATTTCTCTAGAAAAGGATTCTCCCCTATTTTCCCCCCATTTTTCTCTTTCTGGCTTTTCTTCTCTTCTTCGTTTCCTTCTCTCCCCTTTCCGCTTTTCCCTAATCTGTCACAGTGGATTTTAAATCTCATGACGTTGGAGAATTTACTTTCTGTAAATAACATATAAAGCAACTGACACTCACTTCGGTAGCGAACTTACTGCCAGTTAAAACAAAGCAAACAACAAGCTATACAAAATAGAGGTGAGTGTGAAAACAGAGAAAATTCTGAGAAGTCTAACCTGAGGAATTCCAATTTTAATAAGAATAGCACTTCACATACTACCTACCAAAATTTTTAGCAATATTTAGTCACAGAAATTAATATTTTCAAATGAAAAATGAGAATGAGAAAAATTGATCTTGTTTTATGAGAGAGAATGATTTTGTCAGATCTGTTGAAATTTTTTTGCCATATCTAAGTGGAAAGATTTATAATGTGGGAAGGATGAAATAATTTCAAATGTTTGATTTTTGGCTACTGGGGAAAACTGTTAAAAAGACCTCTTGAAAGTGCAAAAAGAAAAAATGCCAGTATGAAAATTAAGATGAACCTGACCTGAACCATGGTTTTTTCAGCCTCATCCTATGTCTATGAACGCTGGTCAGTGAGTCAGGAAGATCAAAGAAAAATTGATGCCTTACAATTATGAAGTAGACAAAGAATGTGACCATGCATGACCTGCCGAAGAACCAGTAAATCTATCTTGGAGGAAGTGCAGGGACAATATTCCTTTTCAGCATGTACAGAGACATTTTTCTTGTATACTTTGGACATGTTATCAGAAGGGCCCAAGCCCCAGAGAAAGTCTTTCTATTTGGCAGAGTAGAGTGTGAATAAAATGGAGAAAATCCCTCAATAGAGGAATGAACCACAATAATGGCTCCTCGCAGAAAAGATGATAAGATGGTATAGTACTAGATGGTGTTTTGCTCTGTTGCACCGGGGGTCACAACGAATCAGAACTGACTCTATGACATTTAGCAACAATATTTTAAGTGGTTTTCACTGAATGTATATGAATTCATATTCTTTTTTAATGTGTTAAAGCAAAAACCTTTCATAAAAACAATCACTTATCTTGTTTGGGTTTTGTTATTGTTTGTTTGTTTTTTAAGGAAGCCATAAATTTCTTCTTTTTCCTGTGAAAGGACTGGTGAAATCAAAGTGCCAAACTTTTGATTAACAACCCGGAGTTTAACAATGACATTAGCAGTGTGTGTGAGTGTGTGTACATTAAATTGCATATCTCTCATTGGTGGCCTAGAGGTAAGAAACTGCTCTGCATTTCCAAAGTCACACAGTTCAAATCCACCAGCTGCTTTACAGCATAAGGATAGGTAATAGCCTCCTGTATTATTAACTGCCTCTGAAAACCTACTGGAGGGTCAGCTATGAGTCGATTCTGACTTAATGGCTGAACTTAATGAAACGCAATAACAACATACCAAAATAATAGGGAACTCTGTTGGCCTCAATACAGGAAACTGTGCTAAAATCCCAAAGACACATAATTTCAATCCACCTGCTCTCAGTGGGAGAAAGATGATAGGTAATTGCCCCTTGTGTGATTTACTGGCTCTGAAAATTCACTGAAAGGTCAACTAAGGCTCAGTTCTCTCTTGATGAAACATACAGCAGCAGTAACAAAACAAAAGAAAAAAATGGCTATTATTATGCTCATTGAAGAGCAATGGAAGGCATTCCCCTTGTGAAAGACAGTCAGACATAGACGTCTTTTGTTACCTCTCCCATTCAATATTGTGTTGAGAGTCCTAGCCAAAGCAATAAGACAAGAAATTAAACTTAAAAAACAGCAAAATTAGAAAAGATGAAATAAAATTATCTGTGCTTGCTTAAAGATTATATGATTCTATATACAGAAATCTCAATGACTGGGCAAAAAAATTACAGGCACTAATTGACCAATTCATCAAAGTGGCAGGATACAAGATCAACATACAAAAATTAACTAGATTCTGTCACAGTAACAAGAGAACTATAAAAATGAAATAAGAAAAACAATACCAGTTACAACAGTTACTTGGGACTTAAAATATTTACACAGCTATACAGAGATACAATAGACTTAAACAAAGAAAAAGATAAAACACTCTGAGACCTACATAAATGGAAGAGCACACAATACTCATGGATTGGAAGGCTTATAATTTTGAAAGTGGTAATAATACTATCAAAATTAATCTGTAGACAAAAGGCAATCCCAACCAAGATATTGTAACACTTTAATGAAATAAAGTAATTTCAACATTTACATGGAGAGGAAATGAACTCTAGATAAGCAAAATTATTTAGAAGGGAAAAAAGTAGGAGAGCTTACATTGCCTGATCTCAAAAATGTTACACAGTCACAGTGATCAAAACCATTTTTATGGGTGCAGCAACAGATAAATAGGCCAATGGAATAGAATTTTTGTTGTTTTCAGGTGCTATTGAGTAATCTATGACTCATAGTGACCTTATTAAGGATGGATGTGAACTTTAATCTATCCTGTGCCATCCTCATTGTTTCAGTTATACTTAAGCCCATTGTTTTATGTTTTCTTTTTTCATTTTCTACTAGTTTATTTATAAAATTTGAATACATTATTTTTAAGAACAAATTCTTTCAATTTCTCTCACAGTGGCAAAGTTTAACAGTGCAGTAAGTAATAAATGTTGGAGAACCATGTGGTGGGAATTGTAAAATAGTACAACCATGCTGGAAGACAATTTGGTGCTTTCTCAAAGAGTTGAGCCCTTTGTTAAATTAACTGTGTCAATTCATCTTGTTGAGAGGCTTCCTATCATTCACCGAACCTCTGCTTTTGCAAGTATTATGATTTTTCCCAAGGACTGGACACTAATAACAACAATCCCACAGGACGTATGATGGTGTTTCATCATGCTTACTTCTAAGGAGCACCCTGGTTGCACTTTCTCTGATACATATTTGTCTCTTCTTTTGGTAATCTATGGAAAATTCATTATTCTTTTCCAATGTCAGAACCAAAAGCATTGATTCTTCTTCTGCCGTCCTTTTTTTAAATTTTAAATTTTTTTTTTTACTGTTGGTCTTTAGATGCATATCAAGTAATAAAATATTATGACTTGGACAAGGTGTACCTTATTCTTTAAACTGGCATTTTTTATCGTTATCCTAGATTGGTCCTAGCCAGCCGATTTTCCAGATGCAGCATAACTTTTGATTGTGAACATTGATGTTGATTGATTTCTAACCAAGGATATTTATGGACTAAAGACCCAGAAATATAAAAAGAAGATTCATACTTCACACCATACATAAAACTTGACTCATCATGGACAAAGTTATAGGCATAAACATAAAATTATAATTATTGTTGTTGAGTAGATATCCTTGAGTTAAAAATGACCCATAGCTGAAATTTCAGCTGGTTTTCAGAAGCAGTTAATAACATGGCATGAGATCTCTCATACTTTTCCAGTGGAGCAGCTGGTAAATTAATCTTGTGTTTTGGGAACTCTTTGGGCCTGTTGATGAGAAGCTATTCCACAACCTCAAAGACAGAGAGTTCATCAAGCATCAAATGCTGGTGAGGTTGTGGAGAAACAGGAACCCTTACTCACTATTGGTGGGAATGAAAAATGGTTCAACCACTATGGAAGGCTGTATGGCGCTTTCTCAAAAAGTTACAAATAGAAATACCTTTTGACCCAGCAATTCTGCTACTGGGAATATACCCTAAAGAAACCACGATTGTCACCCAAGCATATACGTGCATATCCATGTTTATTATGACTTTGTTGACAATAACAAAGAGTTGGAAACAACCCAAGTGCCCATCAACAAATGAATGGATAGAGATGCTGTGGTGGTATAGTCACACAATGGAATACTATGCTGCATTGAAAAGCAAGGAACTCATGAAATATTATACAAAATGGGTGAGCCTGGAGGACATTATGCTGAGTGAAATATCGCAGTTACCAAAGGACAAATATTGCATAGTGCCACAGCTGTAAAACGGGACTGACATCAGGGTTGAGGGAAGACTGACAAAGATGGGAAAAGTGATGTATACTGCATTGAAACAGATGAGGGAGAGAACGGTTTAAAAGGGATATATGATTAGCCATAATTGTCATGATGGGAGTCCAGAATGAAGGCAGCATAGTGGAGTGGACTTGGGGGAAGGGATTGTATAACAGTGAAAGAATATTTCTTTTACTTTTCAAAGAGAAGAGCGAACTTGGGGGAGGGCAGGGAGAAAAGAGCAACAATGAATGAATGGAAATCCAAAGTCTCTGTAAACTTTCGTTAAAACTAATTTTTTTAAAAGGGTGGGGAGAGAATTCAAATTGACCAGCTGCTTCTTTGAAGAAGGATGAGCAAAGTCTTCCTGTGTGAAAACTCATGGGAGGATTGGCTAGGTGTCAGTTCTTAAGAGAAAGCACACAGCTACAAAAATTACCTATTATTGTTGTTATGTGCTGTTGAGTCACCTGTGACTCATAGCAACCCTCTGACACAGCAGCTCTGAAGCCTGCCCTATTCTGAACCAGTCTCAATAATTCTGACAAACCAACACCCATTGCCCCAGTTACTGTTTCAATCCACCTCACCTAGCGTTTTCCTCTCCTACTCTACCCCTTCACCCTTCTAAGCTTGACGACCTCCAAGGATCTGTCTCTCCTGGCCACATGTCCAAAGTATGTGAGACAGAACATTAAAATCCTAGCCTCCAAGGAGAATCTTGATTTCACCCTCTTCAAGACAGATCTATTTGTTTTCTTGGCAGTCCATGATATATTCAAGACTCTTCTCCAGAATCACAACTCAAAGGCATCAATTCTTCTGTTATGCTTGGTCATTGTCCACATCTTTGATTCTTAGTGAGTAATTGCATAGACCATGGCCTGAATTAGGTGCACATTATTCTCTAGATTGGCATCATTGCTTTTTAGTATGCTGGAGAGGTCCCTGACAGTAGATTTTCCCCAATGCAATTTGTGTTTTGATTTCCTGACTGCTTGTGCCAAGAGTGTTGATTGTGGAGTTGAGCAAGCTGTAATTTTTGATAACCTCAATCTCTTTTCCATCTATCTTGGTGCTTGCAATTGGACCAATGGTGAGAATCTTTGTCTTCTTAATGTTAAACTTCAATACATATCGAAAACTACAGTCCTTGATCTTCTGTAGCAAGTGCTTCACATCCTCCTCAATTTCATCAAGCAAAGTTGTATCATCTACATAATGCAGATTGTTGATGAATCTTCCTCTAATCCTGATACCACATTCATCCTCATAAAGCCCAACTTCCAAAATTATCGGTTCTGTATATAGGTCGAAAAGATATGGAAACAGGATCCATCCCCAACACATTCCTTTCCTTTTGAACCATGCAGTGTTTCCCCGTTCTGTTCTAAGGATTGCTTCCCAGTTCAAGTATAAGTTTCACATAAACACAATCAAGTGTTATACAATCCTCATTTATGCAAATCAAAATAATGAGTCATCTTACTCTAGCAACAATAACAATGATCAACAGGGCAGCCAACAGCAAATACTGGAGAAGCTGTGGAGACATTTGAATACTTCTATCCTGCTGGTAGAAATAGAAAATGGTACAACTACTGTGGAAAGCAGTCCCATTCTTCATTAGCAAACTGTCGAGAAAAATGCCATTTGATTCAACAATCACACTACTAATTATACATACTAAAGAAATAAGAACTAACACACACAGGTGTAGGATACACATCCATTATCATTGCAGCATTTTTTACCAAACAATGAAAACAATCCAAGTGTTCAATAATGTATAAATTTACAAAGAAATGTATAAGGTACACTCAAATAATAGACTACAATGCAACACTACAGGATAATAAAGAATCTAAAAGACTACATGCAAGACATGCTTGTATATAAAGGACATTGTAGTTGTTGATGTTGTTGTTATGTCCCATCGAGTCACCTGTAACTCACTGTAACCCTGTATACAAAAATTCTGAAGCCTACCCTATCCTGAGCCACTCTCATTGACTCTGACACACATAATCCAATTGCTCCAGTTATTGTATCAATCTAGCCTATCTGGGCTCTTTCTCTTTCTCATTACCTCTCTATACGTCCAACCATGATATTCTTCTTCAAGGACCAGATGGAGCTTTGAAATCCTTGCCTGGAGGCAGGGGAGAGATTTGATTTCACCCTTTGTAAAACAGACCTCTTTGTTCTCCTGGGGGTCTATTGTATGTTGAATATTCTTCTCCAAAAAACACGACTGAAAGGCATCAGTAATTCTTCTGTCATTCTTAGTTATTGTTCAGCTCTCTGATGCATAGCATGTAATTGTGAAGACCATGGTCTGGATCAGGCACACCTTTGTCTCTAGACTGATGTCATTGTTCCTCAGAACTCTGGAGAATCTCTGAAGGCAGATTTCCCCACTGTAATTCATTGTTTGATTTCTTAACTGCTGGTGTGCTTTGTGGAGCCAAGCAAGCTGAAATTCCTAACAATCTCAATCTCTTCTCTGTCTATCATGGTGTTGTCAATAGGCCCAGTGCTGAGAATCTTTGTCTTAATATTAACCTTCAATCCATATTGAAGACTACAGTCCTTGATCTCTGTAGTGACCATTTCATGTCCTCCTCAGTTTCAGCAAGCAGGATTGTGTCATCTGCATTACTCAGGTTGTTAATGAGTCTTCCTCCAATCCTGATGGATGTCACACTTCTCATAAAGTCTAGCCTCTCAAATAATCTGTTCTGCATATAGATGGAAAAAGTATAGAGACAAGACATATCCCAAACACACTCCTTTCCTAATTTTGAACCACGCAGTGTTTCTTTGCTCTGCTCTGTTTGCTCTTTAGAGGAAATTAAGCAATGTTAAAATATGTCAATCACAAAAGGAAAATAAAAAGCTAAGGAATAATTTACTCATTGTTGTTGTTGTCGTCATTATGTGCCATTGAGTCGCTTGTGACTCATAGCAAGCCTATGTACAAGAGCTCTAAATGCTGTTCTATCCGGTGCCAACCTAGCCATTTTAGACACACTCACTCTCACCACTCCAGTCACAGAATCGATACATCTCATCGAAGGTCTTCCTCTCCTTTGCCACCCCTCCACTCTGCCAAACATGATGTTCCTCTCCAAAGACGAGTTCCTCCTTGCAACAAGCCCAAAATACGTCAGACGAAGCTTCAGAATCCTTGACTCCAAGGAGCATTCTGGCTTCACCTTCTCGAAGACAAACCTGTTTGTTCTTCTAGCAGTCCATGGTATATTCAACACTCTTCTCCAGCACCACAGCTCAAAGGCATCAATTCTCTTTCTAGCATCCCTATTCATTGTCCAACTCTCTGATGCATAGCACATAATTGTGAAGAGCATAGCCCGGATCAGGCACACCTTAGTCTCCAGCCTGATGTCGTTGCCCTTCAGTACTCTTGTGAGGTCCCTCACAGATGACTTTCCCAATGTAATGTGTCTCGTGATTTCCTTGCTGCTGTTACCAAGAGTGTTGACTGTGGAACCAAGTAAACTAAAACTGTTAACTATCTCAATCTCTTCACCATCCATACTGATGCTGCCAATTGGCCAAGTGGTGAGAATCTTTGTTTTCTTGATGTTGAGCTTCAATCTATATAGAAGGCTTCAGTCCTCAACCTTATGCAGCAAGCTCTATTCTGTCTCCATACCTTTTCAGTCTGTATGCAGAACAGATCATCCAAGGCGCTGGGCTGTAAGAGGAGGAATGTGGCATCAGGATTGGTGGAAAAGTCATCAACAATCTGCGTTATGCAGATGACACAAAAGAAATTTACTAATAGAATAATTTTTTGTGTGGTTACTGGGAATGGAAAGGGAGAATAAATAAAACAAAGATGAATGAATACATTGGGTGAAAGGAAAAATGAATACAATAAAAAATGGATCTCACACTAATTAATTCTATTAATTTTAATTAATGTTCTAAAACAAAACATGTGGATATTGGAAGGAAATTGAAATACTATGAAGTCCCATAATGAAATAAATTATTTTAAAAATAAAATTAAGAGAGAATAAAGTAATGATGTGGGTTTGTTTTCTTTCTCCTCTTTCATTTTCTATATTTTTTCCTTTAACTCATTTTCTACTCATTTATTAGGTTTATGAAGAATATATTTTTTGTCTATAAATCTACTACCTTTCTCCCAATAATACATATCTAATTTTAACAAGCCAAACCACTCTAGTTATGCATTTTAATAATATTTTAATAGATTAACTTGTGTTATATAAATAAAATCTTTATTAAATGACGTGAATAATATCGGAATTACTTACTGAAAAATGTAGAAGACTGTATCTTTCAATATTCATTATACATCAACATTAAGAAAACCAAAATCTTCACAACTGAAAAAACTGGAAACATCATCATAGATGGATATAGGATTGAAGTTTTCAAAGATGTCATTTTGTTTGTATCCACAATCAGCACTGCTCTATCAGCAGATAGGAAATCAAAAGATGTATTGCATTTGGAAAATCTGCCACAGAGAATCCACTTAAAATGTCAAAGAAAAATGCTTTCAGTATAAATTGTGTCTGAATCAAGCCATGATATTGTCAGTTGTTTTTTATATATCTCAGTGATAGACAATGATTAAATAAGACCAAGGAAAGACTAATGTCTTTGGGTATACCATGAGTGTCAAAAGAATAAACAATTCACTCTTAAAGGAAATGAAACCAGGGCACCCCATAGAGGCAAGTATAAAACTTCATCTGACATACTTTTGGCATGTTATCAAGAGGGAAGGTCCTTAGAAAAAGACATCATGGTGGAAAAGGTAGTGGGTCAGCAAAAGAGAGAAATATTACCGAGAAGATAGACTGACACAGTGACTGTGAGCTTGTGCACAACAGAGTTTGTAGGGATGGCACAAGATTGAGGAAAGTTCATATCTATTTTTCATACACTTTCAATGAGTCATAGTCAAATGGACATCACCTAATAACAATTATATTGATCACATTTCAATAATAAGCAAAGTCCTTACCACTGGGCCTTTGGGCAACATCATGATGGGGAAAAAATTGTCAATTATTTCATCTTTCTTGGATCCACAATCAACATCCTTTGTACCAGCAGTCAAGAGATCAGGAGATCAAGAGAAGTACTTTTAGGGCAATTTTGTTGTCAGAGACTTCTCCAAAATACTGAAGAACAATGATGCCAGTTTGAAGACCAAGATGTATTTGATTCAAGCTATGGGCTTTTTAATTGTTTGCTATGCATCTGACAGCTGGAAAAGGAATAAGCAAGACAGGAGAATAATTAATGCCTTTGAATTGCAATGTTGGAAAAGAGTACAGAATATTCTATGAACTGCCAAAAGAATAAACAGATATTGCTTGGAAAAAGTTCAGCCAGAGTGTTCGTTGGAGGCAATGATGGTGAAGCTTCGCTTCTCATACTTTGTTACTGGGAAAACCTATTCCTTTGAGAAGGATATCATGCTTGGAAAGGTGGAGGGTCAATGAAAGAAAAGAAGACCCCAGTAAGGTGGATTGACATGGTGACCGCAGTAATGGGCTCAAGTGTATTAGAAATGATGATGACGTTGATGGCAAAGGATAGGACAGGACTCAGGTCTGTTGTTCATAGGGTGGCAATGAGTCATACTCACCTAACAACAACAATAGCAACTCCATGGCACCTAACAACAACAGTAGCAACAGAAGGAAGCACTGGCAGCTGAGTGGTAAGGAGCTGCACCGTCAATTCAATAAGACATGGTTTTAATTAATCATTTGCTCCTAAAGAGAAAAATAGACAATCTTTTCCCATGTGATTTACTGCCTCTGAAGACCTTGTTAAGGGTCAACTATAGATCAGTTCAACAATTGTATAAATAGCAACAGAAGAATTGATGTCTTGAGTTGTTAATTCGGAGAAGAGCACTGAATATCCGTTGGACTGGCAAAAAATAAAGAGGCAAGACTTTGAGAAAGTGCATCCAGTGTGCTCCTTAGAGGCAAAGATGATAAAGCTTTGTCACACATATTTTAGGCAAGCTATTAAGAGGGGATTCACCTTCAAAAGAGATATTGTGCTTGGAAAGGTAGAGGGTCAGAGAAAGAGAGGAAGACCATCAATAAAAAGGATTGACACAGTGACTGCAGCAGCACACTCAAGTGTAAAAGAGATGATGATGATCACACAAGATAGGACGGGGTTCATATCTTTTGTTCATGGTGTCACTGTGAGTTGTAGCTGGAAAACTACTGTAGTTGGAGAGTATCTAACAATAATACAATAAAAATAATTGGGGGGAAATGTAGAATCAGAATTGCTAAAGTTGTTGCTGTTGTTACGTGTCATCGAGTTGTGTGGGACTCATGGTGACCCTATGTACAAAAGCTCTGAAACCTGCACTATCCTGAGACAACTTTATTGTTGCTACATCCATTATGCCAGTCACTAAATCAATCCATCTCCTCAATGGTCTTCTTCTCTTGTGTTGTCCCTCCACCCTCCCAAGCACGATGTCCCTCTCCAAGAACTGGCCCCACCTTGCAACATGTACAAAGTATGTCAGACAAAACCTCAGAATCCTTTCCTTAAGGAGCAGCCTGTTTTCACCCTCTCTAGGGTGAACCTGTTTGTTTTCCAAAACATTCCATGGTATAATATTCCATATTCTTCCTCCAGTGCCACAGCTCAGAGGTATATACTGTCCTTCTCTGATCCTTAGTCATTGTCCAGCTTTCTGACACATAATAATTACATAAGTAATTGAGAAGACTATGGCCTGTATCAAATTGCTAAAGTAAAATCTTTAAATAAAACAATAGTTACTCTCCATATATAAGTTTTCAATCATGGGGTTTGTTGGATATTTAAAAAAAAAACACAAAAAACTGAAACCACCACACTGTTTTCTTTTAAGTATACTGTGTTCTTGATAATCACCTTATTTTGTGTGATGGAAATTTCACAAAACATGCATTTCTATCTTTGAAAGAGTTGACAAATATTGGAGAAACTAATTACAATGTTATATTATTCACTGAATAGAACTCATCTTCCAAGAAATGTGGGTAGATTTCAACTTATTTTCTTTTACTTTTCATATTTCACAACATAAAACAGACAGTCCCTGCCTAGATTTAATTATTTTTTCTGTAGACTTTCTGTAGCAGCCTGGAAATGATTACTTATTTATGTGTTGAGTTATCCCGGGTTTGATGCTGTCAAGGTATGAATTAAAATGATTTAGATATTCAAGTGTTTCTCTGTGGGTGTTAGGTGTGAGGAGGGATTTATGACAGGTTTGCATTTTTTTTATAAAATAGAACAAGGAAAAGGTTTACTTCACAGCTTCTGGTGAACATATTTATATAAAATGGTACTGGATGTTTTTATTTGAGAAATACACACACACACACACACACACACACACACACACACACACACACACACATATATGTTTTAATCTAGGAGTTCTGTTTCAACCTGTCCACCATGTGTGACCCTTCTGGCATTTGAAACACCAACGGCATAGCAACCAGCATTACAATAATCCACAAGTTATACTAGTAAAGCAGATTGACAGGAAGTGCTGTACTAGTAAGAGTAAACGATAAATAGGTATATGTTGTTGTTGTTGTTAGGTGCCGCCTAGTCATAGGCCACTCATAATGATCCAATGAAAAATAGTCCTCCACACTTTGTGACTGTTGTTTCACACAGGTATATATACACACCTAAGACATTAAATCTTTGACAAAATGCAAATTTATCACCCAATAGGAAAAAATGACAGAGGTATATTACCTCTAATTTCAAAGACAATCAGGCACACAAATGTCATGTCACAGTCATAGTTGAGCACCTAACAACAATATACATAGAAAAATGACAGAGGTATATTACCTCTAATTTAAAAGACGATCAGGCACACAAATGTCATGTCACAGTCATAGTTGAGTACCTAACAACAATATACATAGAAATGAATATTAAAAAATAATTTGGCATACGGTTGTTGTTCGTCATGATCCACAGAGTCAAACGCCTTTGCATAATCAATGAAACACAGATAGACATTCTTCTGGTATTCCCTGCTTTCAGCTAAGATCCATGTAACATCAGCTACAATATCCCTAGTACCACGACCCCTTCTGGACTCCTGGCAGTTCTCTGCTGATATGCTGTTTCAGTCGTTTTTGGATAACCTTCAGTAGAATCTTGCTTGTATGTGAAATCAATGATATTGTTCTGTAGTTTCCAGACTCAGTTGGGTCACCTTTCTTTGGAATGGGAACAAACATAGATTTCTTCCAGTCAGTTGGCCAAGTGGCTGACTCTGAGAAAAATGGGAATCCCAGAACATTTAATTGTGCTAATGCGAAACCTATACCTGCACCAAGAGGCAGTCGTTAGAACAGAGCAAGGTAACACTACATGGTTCAAAATTGGGAAGGGTGTACACCAGGGATGTGTCCTGTCTCCATGCCTTTTCAATCTGTATGCAGAGCAGATTATTTGAGAGGCCGGGCTCTATGAGGAGAAGTGTGGCTTCAGGATTGGTGGAAGATCTATTAACAATCTCTGTTATGCAGATAACACAACCCTGATTGCCGAAACTGAGGAGGACCTCATGCACTTGCTGCAGAGGGTCAAGGACTGCAGCCTTCAGTATGGACTGAGGCTCAGTGTCAAGAAGACAAAGATTCTCACCACTGGACCAATTGGTAGCATCAGGATGTATGGTGAAGAGATTGAGATTGTTTACAGCTTCAGTTTGCTTGGCTCCATGGTCCACACTCTTGGCACTAGCAGCCAGGAAATAAAAAAACATATTGTGATGGGAAAGTCTGCTGTTAGGGACCTCTTTAAAGTACTCAAGAGCAACGGTGTCTCTCTGGAGATTAAGGAGTGCCTGATAGAGGCCATGGTCTTTGCAATCACTTGTTATGCATCACAGAATTGGACAATAACTAGGGGAGATAGAAGGAGAATTGATGCCTTTGAGCTGTGGTGCTGAAGAAAAGTATTGAATGTACCCGGACTGCCAAGAAAACAATCAGATTCTTCCTGGAGAGGATTCAACCAGGCTTCTCCTTGGAGGCAAAGATTCTGGAGCTTCGTGTGACATACTTTGGACATGTTGTAGGGAGAGACAGGTCCTTGGAGAGGGACATCATGCTTGTTAAGGTGGAGGGACAGCGCAGGAGGGGTAGACTCTCTATGAGGTGGATTGATTCAGCGACTGGGGTAATCGGGGTGGGTGTGTCGGAGGCCATGCGATTGGCACAGAATAGAGCAGGGTTTAGGGCTGTTGTACCTAGTGTCGCTATGAGTCACAAACGACTCGGCGACACATAACAACAACAACAACATTCACTGAATGGTCAGATATGATTTGATTCTAACATGACCAACATATAAGAACAACACCGTATTCTAAGAAAACTGGAAGTCTTCATTGAAATAGGTGACTGTCATACTTTTGGGGGGGGTTTCTTTGTGGGGAAAAGAGTACTTTCTTTTTTTAATTGCCTTTGTCTTTATGTGTTTGTGTGATTTGTTTTTGGAGAAATTTTTAAATGACCTATAAATCTTTTATCCCTATCAATTTTCTTTAGCATGCCTTCAAAGGAATTGTCAAATTCTTTATTAAGTTTTGTTTTTCAGAAATGCACTATGTATTCTCTAAGCTACACAGAAATTTGTATCTTTAATTTATTTTCAGTTTTTCCTGGCATTGAAGTCAGACTTTCTTTCTAAAGTTATCTGTTTCACCTCTATTAACCTCTCTTCATTTTAAGCTTATAGCAAAGCTTCAATAATCTTCTATAGGCTTTCATTTTATACTCCATAATTATCAGCCTTTAAAACATATTAGTAAATTCTAAAATTTCTTTGAAATGTTAACTGTAAGCTGTTAATATTGAGGAAATAGTCACTATATTTTTTCTTTTTACTAGCACTCCTCACTGGAACATACATAAAGATAATGAGAAGGACTGACAACTGACATGGAGGAAGGTACAATTCAGTAAGATAAGTATAAAAATAACATCAATATTTGTTGTTGTTGTTGAACACCATCAAGTTGCCTACGAGTCATTGTGACCCTATGATCAACAGATCTGAACCTCACCCTCTCTTGTGCCATCTTCATGATCTCTGTACTACACAAGCCCATTAGGTTAATTACCAAGTTTCTCTTTGGAAGCTAGAATTCTGAAGCTCCATCTCACGTAATTTGGGCTTGTGGCCAGCCAGACTTTGGAAAAGATATCATTTTCAAAAGGGTAGAGTGACATATGAGGAGACAAAGATCCTGGAGAAGATTCATTGATATAGTAACTGGGGGATTGCAGGCTGGAGTGTCAGAATCAATGAGACTGGCTCAAAACAAGGCAGGCTTCCGAGCTGTTGTACATAGGGTTGGTATGAGTCACAGACAATTCAATAGCATATAACAGCAACAGTCTATATCATTGAGATTCTTACTCTTTCTGCCGACCTTTCCCAGCAGGATGTCTTTGAAAACTGGTTTATTTTGAAAATATATCTAAGTAATGGGATAAAATGTCACCATTTTTGCCTCTAAGAAGCACTCTGGTTGTATTGCCTTCAAAGATTTATTCGATCTTTTGGAGGTCCATAAGATATACAATGTTCATTCCCAATACAATAAATGAAAGGCATCAATTATTCTGTTTCCCTCATGCATTGTCTAATTTTCCAATGAATAGGGATAATTGAACATATCATTATTTGAATCAGGAGCACCTTAACTTTAAAGTGACATCCTCTCTTTTGAACTTTGGAGAGACATCTAACAAGATATTTCCCCATTGGGACATGGCTTTTGTCTGTTTCTACCATGCGTGTTGATTGTGCATCCAAGTAAATTGAAATGATTGACAACTTCAGTCTTTTATCTATCATGGGTTTTCTTATTGATCTAATGATAGGTATTTTGTTTTCTTGGTGTTGAGATATAGCATATATTGAAGGCTTTAGTCTCTCTGAATTTCTACAATAAATCCTTCATTTTTCAATAGAACTGACAGGGGGAAGCGAGCTGGTGGGGAGGGGTGGGCAGGTAGAAAATTGCGGCAATGAATGAATGGAAATCCAAACCCTCTGTAAAAAAAAAAATTACAAAAAGGAAATAAAGAAAAGATTAAATCGTTGACACCTTCAGAGCCTTGAAATCCTCTGGG
>NW_006399788.1:21785486-21786810 GCF_000299155.1 Elephantulus edwardii | reverse complement strand
AGGCCACGCCCTAGATGAAACTCCCTGTCACCTTACTGGCTGTTCACAGAAGATCTTGTTACATTCCATCAGATCTCATCAGGGACAGATCTCATCATCCCGCCAAAGCAGAGAACCACAACAGCTGAGTGGACACTTAACTGTCACGGTCCAGTTCCAATTTTTGCCTCTGTAATGACACAGGAAAAGTCTTTAAACAAGTGGTTTAAAGATTACATATTTTTATTATTTTATTGTGCATGTACCATCAAATCTGATCTGATCTCTATAGGAGGAGAATGTCCCTCCCTCATAGGCAGAGCATCTGATGGACTGACATATACTACATTGACTGACATATACTACATTGAAGGCACAAGTGCCTCAGAACACCTGTAAATGGATCTTGGTGCTTTCATTCAATATCTTATCAATGCAGGTAATTTTTTCCCTTCCTAGGACAGTAAAAAAAAAAACTATATATATATATTACACCATTATTAAGATGGAAATACATAGATTAGTAGTATAACAATATTTCAGATCCATTCAAGATGGCTTTGCACATATTTATGATATCATGCAAAGTAGGTATTGTCGTTCCTTGATCTTCAAATTGGAATCCATCCATCTGATGGATTCGGACCACGCACCTCTGCGATTGCAGTGCAACTTCTTGCCACTAGGCCACCAGAGCTGGCCTAAGATGACATCTTTGATTGTGAGCGTTTGTTGTTGTTCAGTGCTGTCTTCACAGACCCAGCTTCTTGAGATAATTGCTCAGCATACACATTGAATAAATACAGGGATGGATGCACTTTTCCTGATTTTAAACCGTCTTGTACCCTCTCTTGTTTAGACACCTGCTTCTTGGTCGAGGTGTAGGTTTTGCATTAGCACAGTGAAGAGCTTTGGAATCCCTATTCTTATCAATGTTAACCATTATGTATTATGATACAAATAGTCAAACGCTTTTGCACAGTCAATGAACACAAGCAGTATCTTTCTGGTAATCTCTCCTCTAAGCTCACAATCTGACGTTGTTGTGGATTGCCTTCGAGTCAAGCATGATTCATAGAGACACTATGAACAAAAGGCCTGAAACCTTTCTGTAACTATCGACACTTTCCGGAGGCATGTTGTTTAGGAAGTGGATGCCACTCCATTAGATGCGTGTGGGTAAAGGGAATGAGAAAGATCTAGAGTGAAAAACAATGTATGAGAGCTTTTAAGTAAAGCAGTATACAATAAAATTTTTCTTTAATAAAGACAAACCATAATGTAAATGCAGGAAAAAATGTATATTGATGATTGTATGTAAACTAATTAAAATATGTTGTTAAAA
>NW_006399788.1:21773273-21782964 GCF_000299155.1 Elephantulus edwardii | reverse complement strand
AGAACAGTTTCTTCTAGTTTCTTGCAATAGCACTTTACAATTTTCAGTATATAGGGAGTTTTTATTTTATTTTTTTTAACAATTTTTTTATTTTAACTGTAATGAAAGTTTACAGAAAAGTTATATTTCATTCATTTATTGTTGCACATTTTTACCCCCCCTAACCTTTCTTTTCCCCTCCCCGAGTTCACTTTTTTGGGGATTTTTTGTAAATTAATTATAATGACAGTTTAGTCATTCATTGTTGCACTTTTCTCCCTCCCCACCCCTTCCCCCCAATTCATTCTTCTCCTTGAAAATAAAAACTCTTTCATTGTTATGCAATCCCTCTGCCCAACTCCACTCCACTATTCAGCCTTCATTCTGGACATCTGTAATGACAAAAATATGCATTAATATATCCCTTTTAAACAGTTCTCTCTCTCATCTGTTTCAGTGTAATATACATCATTCCTCCCCTCCTTTTCTGTCTTCCCTCAATGCTGATGTCAGTCCTGTTTTACAACAGTGGCCCTATGCAATATTTGTCCTTTTGTGAGTGAGCTATTTCACTCAGCATAATGTCCTCCATGGTCATCCATTTTGCATATTATTTCATGAGCTCCTTGGTTTTTATTTTGAGTGCAGCATAGTATTCCATTGTGTGAAAATACCAGAGCTTCTCTATCCATTCATTTGTTGATGGGCACTCTGTAGAGTATAAAAATAATTGAGCTTAAATGGAGCCAAAAATAGCCTGACATCTCTGTATGAGAGTTCACACTAAGCTTATTGTGGAGCCTAAGAAATTCCCCAGAAAAATTAACAGCATTTGAGGATGGCATGGGTAAAATTATCTGAAGAACAGTGACTTTTCAGAAACTGTTGCCTCAGAACATCTTAAACAGTCTTGTTTTTATTTCAGTCTTATGTTTTGGATGCAAATTTTCTGAACATACAATTTGAAGGCTGAAAACATTTAATCTACCAAGTATCTGAAGTACTTTTCTTCCCAGCTAAGTGAGAGACCATTATTAGAGTCTAAAGATGAACTGAATCATAATATCTGGAAAAGAATGAGTTCCCTCTACTGGAAGGGTCAGACCTTGGAAACCACGTTAAAAATCTGCACAGACAAAAAGTCTCAAAGCTCTCACAAATCAAATAAAGATGGAGAAGCCAGCCCTGCTCTACCTCTGCCTTACTCTTCCACAAACCCAAACTTTTGCATTATATATCCTGTAAGAAACTGAGTATATTTATAAGGACTGTTAGTGCAGTGGCAGCTGCTTTAATTTTTTTGATAGAGAACATACATGCTTCATGACCACCCTTTTACTATGCTAGACTTCTGTAAACATGTAACCTGAGTAAAACGAGGTTGACTTGGGTCAGTCTCAACACCTTTTCTTATCTAAAGAAACTCCAATATAAGACCTAAAAAAAATTTAAAAAATGGTGTATCAAATCTCTCAGTAAGATAACAAAACAGCAAAGGGTTTTATCACGGCACAGAGCAAAGTTTTTTGTTTTATTCTCTCTGCATCTCTCTCTTTTTTGCCATTTCACTCATCCAGACAAGTACTTCTTTGTCCATTATCAAGAAAATGTGTCAGCAGTGTGGTAGGAATTGCATTGTCTAGAATTTGTATCTGAAATTCTGAGAAACTCTAAAGACTAGAAAATGCTACTGTAAGGAAATTCACTTTTACTTAGAATTTAAAAACAAAACCAAAAAAACCCCTGAATGTTGATATCACTGTTGTTATGTGCCATTGAGTTGGCATTGACTCATAGCTGTCCTCTAACAAGTTTTCAGAAGCTGAAAATTTCAGAAGAGGAGATTGCTCATTTTTCTCCCATGTAGCAGTGAGTGGTTTCTAACCACATGACTTTGGGCCGACAGCACAACTCCTTGCCCACTAGGCCACCAGAGCTTCCTATTGATATCATTGTTGTTGACTACCTTCAAGTCAAGCATGACTCATAGTGACTCTGTGAACAAAAGGCCTAAAGTCTTTCTATAACTATCATCATATATCAAAGTTCATAGAGTTTCCAGAGGCATACTATTTAGGAAATGGATGCCACTTCTGCTTCCAAAGCCGTATTAAACTGAAAACTCCACCACTGTCCACCATAGGTAACTGTTATGGCATTTGACACCCCAGATGGCACAGGTTCAGTATTACAGCAACCCCAGGTTACCTCAGTACCGCATATTGACAGAAGAGTGCTGTACCACTGAGAAGAATGTTCCTCCAAAATATAACAATTGACTTTTAAATACAAAAGCCCTCCGTGAGGCCTTGTTGACTCTAAACAACAGGCTTAAGTAAAGAAACAACCAATATAGTATGTTATTGTTGTTATGTGCTGTTGGGTTGCCTGTGATGACATATAGCGACCCAATGTACAGCAGCTCTGAACTCTTCCCTGTTCTAAGTCAGTCCCACTAATTCCGATACATCAACCGCCATTGCCCCAGATACTCTATCAATCCATCTTATTTAGAGTCTTCCTCTCCTGCACTGTTCTTCCACCCTTCCAAAATTGGAGTAGCCAACTTGCTGACCATTTAAAATCAATACTTTAAAAATTTAGTGATCACAGACAGAACCACCAAAAATGAAACCAAGCCCATTACCTTTGTGTTATAGAGAAGAACTGCCCTAGAAAGTGAACTGTCTTGGCCTCATTTTTACAGTTATTTGAATTTTGAGTCTGTGCATTTCTGAGTCAATAATTATGAATTATTTACTTTAATCCAAAAGTTTTCTTTCTCTTTTCCAAATCAGTTCTATTTCTACATTTCCTTCACATTTAAAATTTGAGCCTAAATGCATAAGCAGTGACAGGCACTACAGAAAATAGGATGCGAGCAGGGCCTGTAAATATTACATGGAGTTAAAGTTGTCTCAGAGGGCCTTGACATAGCTTCAGTGATGTGGAAAGGAAACAGCTTCAAGAGCATGGTATTATGTTTGGAAATTTTTTTAAAAAACTTAAAACAACTGTGATTTTAGTGGTGAATTGCCAAGCTGGTGTGTGACTCAGCAGATCACATTTATATTAGTTGCCCCTAAATTCTCAGGTTGAAATCTTGAAGTCTTATTGAAGAGCATGAAAGATCCTACTCTAGTAAGTATTCGCTATCAACTAAAATTCCTTTTTAAACAGATTTTTAGTCATCTCACCCTCCTATGTCCTCTCTGGAATAATCTATGTTGACCAAAAGACTAGCACCACCAACAGGCAACTTTGGATAAGTTATCAAATAAAATATCCTGCCATAACTTGCCCTTGACAAGATGTATCTATTTCCTTCACATAACCAAAAGTGACTGCAACAGGGGGCTTGAGTATAGCAGAGATCATTAAGAAGGTGCAAGCTAGAGCAAGGTTCTAATGTGTTGTTCAAAGGATTGCATTGAGTCATAGTCAACTCACCACCTAACAACAAAACCCAAAAGTGTCCATTCAGCACCTAAGTACGTCAGTCTTTCTGACGCATCTCTTTCCCACATTCTAATTACACCTTCCTCGAAGTGCAGTATATAAACTCTGAGCACCCTGTGTTCCCGCCTCAAACCCATAGTCTCATATTGGTCCGGATTATTCATTCTGTGACCTCTAACCCAGTGCATAATTTCATGTGCCTGTACACACACACACACACACACACACACACAAAAGAAAAACAGACACTCAAACTTATCCATGGTGGAAAAAAATTCCAAGTCAGCTTTTGTTTGAAATAGCAACACTCTGAGAAAATGCTACCCAACTGTGATTGGAGAGGGGGGAATACAGTTTTGGATAAGTGGTGCTAATAAAGATGTCAACAGTAAATGTTAATAAATGCTTGCTATGTATAGGCACTGTCCTAAATGTTATGTTTGTGTGTATTTAAGTCATTCATACTAGAATATTCTTATTATCCACATTTTTACAGATGAAGAACTGAGGTGAATTGTCAATTTTTAAATTATTCTAACCTATTTATTGAGTTATTTTCTTAAAAATGGTTCTACCCCCTTTCCAGTCCCGGCTCCGGACACATCCATCGTCACGATGTTGATGCCCCAGAAGAACCGGATTGCCATATATAAACTCCTTTTTAAGGAGGGGGTGATGGTGGCCAAGAAGGATGTCCACAAGCCAAAGCACCCTGAACTGGCAGATAAAAACGTGCCCAACCTTCATGTCATGAAGGCCATGCAGAGTCTCAAGTCACGAGTTTATGTGAAGGAACAGTTCGCCTGGAGACATTTCTACTGGTACCTTACCAACAAGGGTATCCAATATTTACGTGATTACCTCCATCTGCCTCCTGAAATTGTTCCTGCCACCTTGCGCCGCAGCCGTCCTGAGACTGGCAGGCCACGACCGAAAGGTCTGGAAGGTGAACGACCTGCAAGATTGACTCGAGGGGAGGCTGACGGAGACACATACAGACGGAGTGCAGTGCCTCCTGGTGCCGACAGACAACAAAGCCGAGGCTGGGGCTGGGTCAGCAACTGAATTCCAGTTTAGAGGCGGATTTGGTCGTGGACGTGGTCAGCCACCTCAGTAAAGGTGGAGGGAATTGTTTTGTGTTGAATAAACATGTAGCCAGAAAAACTAAAAAAAAATGGTTCTACTCAAAACAGACTTCCAAGGAAAAATAAAAGAGAGGAATGAACGAGGGGGGTAGAGAAAATAGTACAACAATGAATGAATGGAAATCCAAAATCTCTGTAAATGTTCATTAAAATTAATAAAATAAAATTTTTTAAAAATGGTTCTACCTTACAGAACTACCCCATAGGATTTCTGATGTGGTAAATTTTTGCTCAATAGATAAGTACAGAAACAGGGTTTGATTTTTTTTCTCTCAGTTTATTTCTAACAAAATGATTCTTAAACACTTTAATAAGCCAGCTTTTAGGGCATCAACTCTGACACCTAGTCCCCCTTTTGTGCCAAGCAGAATTGTGCTGTTTGGGTTCCATTTGCTGATTTTTCCAAAGTAGAGCAATAGGCTTTCTTCCCCAGGTGCCACTGGGTGGATGAGACTCCTCAAACTGTCATTCAGCAGCTGAGAAAATTAATCATTTCTATTCTCCATAGACTCTAAACAGTTTATTAATCATGTTAAAAAAGAAAAATAGCCTATGATTCCTGACCCATACTTGTATCATAAAAGACCACCTCAAAATCTATCGTAGACTTAAAAATCAGAAGCAAATCTCTAAAACTTCTAGAGGAAAGCAAAGGAAGAATCTCTGTGTCTGTCGACCAAATATGGGTTTCTTAACTACTGAATAGTCTGCATAAATATGTACGTCCGCACAAATATATTTCTATATATAAGTACATAAATTTTAATCTAAAACCCAAGCAATCATGAGGCTGCTACGATGAGGACTCTACTACCCAATCCAACTGGATTGTACACAAAGAGTGTTCTGCAGTGTTGGCAATTGAAAGTTGTTAGTATTATTTAAATAGTAAACAAAAAGAACAAATTTACTCTAGAAAGTAAATTGTAACCAACATAAACAGATTTGAGGTGAATTTAACCCCTCCACAGTTACAAGTACCCCACTTAGTATTGTAGGAAAGGAATCAGCTTATGTCTAAAAGAGGGTCTAGTCACTGCTCTCACATCACTCATGACGTTTGCATTTGTGTCATCAGGCGGGTATGTCATGCCATTAGGTGTCTCCCTCTCTCTTCCTCAGCTGGTATCAAGTCAGGTCAATACCCTGTGACTGTGTTCATCTCTCTCTTCTTGGCCAGATCTGACCCCTTGTGATTGTTAGTCCATCGATAAGATAGTCTTAGCAAACATCATTGTAGGAAAGGCATTATAACTAGAATATTCTTACAGAATATTGGTTCATTTCATGAGGGAAAATTTTAATCTCTGTACCATGTGTGCGTGTATGCCCAGACTTCTGCACGGTTGGCAGTCTCCTGACAGAGTTGCACAGAGTCGTCCATGGGCTGACTCACCCTCTACCACCATCTTCTTACAAAATCAATTTGTATCCACCACTACCTGCCATTAGGGAGCTCTGATGACCTCGTGGTAGGAATCTGTGCTGCAATCCTGAAGCTATGCAGTTTGAATCCACCAGCTGCTCTGCAGAAGAATGGATAATCTGCTCCCATATGATTATTATCGTTGTTGTTGTTGTTATGTGCTGTCAAGTCACTTAATTCATTTGATTGCAATTGGACATTTGGACTGTTTCTGTGTTCTTGCAATGATGAATAATGCTGTTATGAACATTGTTGAACAAATCTCCATTTATGCATGAGTTCTCATTTTCTCAAGGTATATTCCAAGCAGTGGAATAGTAGGGTCATATGTAATTTCTATACATTCCTAGACATTTTGAGTAAAGATTCTAGAGGAGAAGCTTGATTTTCAAAAAGAGGGGATATTGGACAGAATTTTAAATTCTCATGTAATCCAGACTTTGGGGATGGATCTATGGATACTGGATAAAACCTTAAATACATTGTTCTCAGATAATCTTTAAACCTGAAGCTAAAAATAATCCTTAAATTCTTCTTAAACCACAACAATAATATGTCTTAACTAGGAAAGATTGCCTGCATTGAACATTCTCTGTTAAGATATATCTATATGGTATCAAATTGACAGAAATTCAAAGAAACTTTGAGGATAATGAGTTTAGGTTATAGAAGAGGAACAAGTTGGAAAATCAAGTCCCAACTTCACAGTACATAGCAATCAATGTTACAAAATTGTGCACTTAGATATTGTTTACTTGATTTTCTGTTCTGTTTTGTATATTCTCAAAACCAACAGAAATAAAACATTCAATAAAGGTAAAGTGCTTGTCACTCATCAGGAAATTGCAAACTACAAACAGTCACTTTGGGGAAAGTTCTCAAAGTTGTCTTATAAAAGAAAATTACAAAAATAAAAAGCGTATATTAAAAAAAAACATACGTCTGGTAATACTTATTCAAGAGGGAAAAGGTGGTGGGAATCAAATGTAGTTACATGTTCTATTATGTGCAATGTACAGTAGAGGCAGATCGTCAGAGGCAAAAATAAGATTCACAGTTGCCTAGAACTAGAGAATGACACTCTGGTGGCTTAGTGGGTAAAGAGTTGTGCTGCCAACCCAAAAGCATGTGGCTCAAATTCAGCAGCTGCTCCACAGGAGGAAAATGATAAATCTCCTCTCATGTAATTCACAGTCTCTGAAAATCTCCTGGAGGGTCAGCTATAAGTCGGATCCAACTTGATAGCTTATAACAAAAGAAGAAGTGGAGGAGTTAGGCAGATATAGAAATAACTGCTAATGAACACAACCCCTGATGTGCCCTTTCTGATTTAAAACCATGCAGTGTTTCCTTATTCTGCTTTTTTCACTCCTTTATATATTCTATATAAGCACAGCTAAGTGTTTTGAAATCCTCATTTTTTTCATTATTACCCAAAATGTATCATGATCTACACAGCCAAAGGCCTCTACATGTAAATAAAACAGAAATGAAAATATTTTTATATTCTCCACTTTCAGCCAAGGTCCAACTCACCTCAACAATGTTATCTCTCAACTCACAGCCATTTCACAATCTAGTTTGATTGGGGGGGGGGCAGATTGTGTTGATATATTGTTCTAGTTATTTTTTAATAATCTTCAGCAATACTCTATCTGAATTTTATACTGATTATATAATTGTTGTATTATGTTGGAGCATCCTTTTACTAAAGTAGGCAGTCAGAGATCGATCAAACATGCAATCAAGATGCATTGGTAATAATCGACTGGAACACAAAAGTTACGAACAGGGAAGAAGGATCAACAGTTGGAAAACATGGACTTGGTGACAGAAATGAGGCTGAAGATAGAATGATAGAATTTTACATATTCAATGATTTATTCATTGCAAATACCTTTTATAAGAAACACAAACGCAGGCTATACACATGGATTTTATCTGATGGTATGCATAGGAATCAACTCAATTACATTTGTGGAAAGAAACGCTAAAGAAGCTTAATATCAGCTGTGAAAACCAGGCCAGGTGCAGATTGAGGGACAGACCACCAACTACTCATGCAAATTCAAACTGAAGTTGAAGAAAATTAAATCAAATACACGGAAAACAAAATTTGACCATAAATCTATGCCACTTGAATTTCAAAACTATCTCAGGAACAGGTTTGAGACCTTCAGCACTAATGAGCATAGACCAAATGAGCAGTGGGAGGATATTAAAAATATCCAGTGCTTGCTTCGGCAGCACATATACTAAAATTGGAACGATACAGAGAAGATTAGCATGGCCCCTGCGCAAGGATGACACGCAAATTCGTGAAGCGTTCCATTTTTTGTATACTGGAATGATAAAAAAAATATCCATGAGAAATGCAAAAGATCATTACTAAGGCTGAAGAGGAAGAAAACATCAAGATGGATGTCAGATGATAATCTGAATATTGCATTGGAGCGCAAAGAAGCCAAAGCTAAAGCAAGAAATCAAGAAATTAAAGAGCTGGACAGAAAATTTCAAAGGGCAGCTCAGGAAAACAAAGCAAGATACCATAATGAAATGTGCAAAGAGCTGGAGTCAGAAAATCAAAAGCGCCGAACTCGCTCAGCACTTCTTAAGCTGAAGGAGTTAAAAAATGAATTCAAGCCACAAGTGGCAATACTTAAGGATGTTTTGGGTAGAGTGTTAAGCGATCCAGAAAGCATTATAAGAAGATAGGGGAAAGTATACAGAGTCCATGTACAAGAAGGAACTGGCTGACACAGAAGAATTTCATAAAACAATGTACGAGCAAGAGCCTGTGGTGATGAAGAAGGAAGATCAAGCTACTCTGAAGGAAATGGCAAAAAACAAGACTCCAGGAGTTGACGGCATACCAATTCACATATTTCAACAGACACACACTGCCCTGGATATGCTAAGTTGTGCCAAGAAATCTGGAGGACAGCCAGCTGGCCAACTGACTGGAAGAAATCTATTTTGGTTCCCATTCCAAAAAAGGGTGACCTGACAGAATGCAGAAATTATCAAAAACTATCATTAATATAACATGCAAACAAGATTCTGCTGAAAATTATCCAAAAACGACAGAGAACTACCAGATATGCAGGCTGGATTTAGAAGAGGCCATGCTACTAGGGATATTATTGTTAATGTTACATGGATCTTGGCAGAAAGCATAGAGTACCAGAGGAATATCTATTTGTGCTTCATTGACTATGCAGAGGCTTTTGACTCTGGGATCACAACAAGTTATGGCTGACTTTAAAAAGAATTGGAATCTCAGAATATTTGATTGTGTTTATGTGAAACCTATACTTGGACCAAGAGGCAGTCGTCAGAACAGAGCAAGGATACACTACATGGTTCAAAATCAAGAAGGGAGTCTGCCAGGGATGTATTCTGTCTCCATACCTTTTTAATCTATATGTAGAACAGATCATCCGAGACGCTGGGCTGTACAAGGAGGAAGGTGACATCAGGATTGGCGGAAGATTCATCAACAGCCTACATTATGCAGATGACACTACTCTGCTTGCCGAAACTGAGGAGGACCTGAAGCACTTGCTGCCGAAAGTCAAGGACTGCAGCCTTCAAAACGGATTGGAGCTCAACATCAAGAAAACAAAGATTCTCACCACTGGGCCAATTGGCAGCATCAGGATGGATGGTGAAGAGATTGAGA
>NW_006399788.1:21762177-21763417 GCF_000299155.1 Elephantulus edwardii | reverse complement strand
TACCCTTTAAAAAAAAAAAAAAAAAAAGAAATCAAAAGTTGAATTTCATTGGGAAAATCTACTGTCAGGGACCTCTCCAAAGTATGAAATAGCAACAATGTCAGTCTGGAGACAAAGATGCTCCTGAAACAGGCCAAAGTCTTTACAATCATTTGCTATGCATCAGAAAGCTAGACAATGACTAAGGATGATGGAAGAAGAATCAATGCCTTTGAGTAGTGGTACTGGAGAAGATTGTTGAACATACAGTGGACTGCCAAAAGAACAAAACAAGTCTGTCCTGAAGAGGGTGAAACCAAGTTGTACCTTGAAGGCAAGGATTTTGAAGCTCTGTTTCACTGACTTTGGGCATTGTGACAGAAAGGACCAGTCTTTGGAGAAGGGCATCATACTTGAAAGGGTGGAGGGACAGTGCAAGAGAGGAAAACACTGAATAAGATGGATTGACTCAGTGACAGGGTTAATAGAAGTGTGTTGGAGACTGTGAGATGGACCCAGTATAGAGCAGGGTTCAGAGCGATTGTACATGAGGTCCTTAGGAGTCAGATGACTTGACAGCACATAACAAGAACAATTTTAAGCTTTTCCATTGTTGTTGCTGTTGTGTCTGTTGTTATGTGTTGTTGAGTCACCTGTGACTCAGAGCAACCCTATGTGCAATAGCTCTGAAGCTCACCCTGTCCTGAGCCAGTCTCACTGACTCTGACACACCTACCTCCACTACTTCAGTTACTATCTCAATCCATCTCATCTGGAGTCTTCCTTTCTTGCACTGTCTCTTCATCCTTTCAAGCTTGATGTCCTTCTCCAAAGACTGGTCCATCCTGGCCATGTGTTCAAAGTATGTGAGATGAAGCTTCAAAATCCTAACCTCCAAGGACATACAAGACAGACCTGTTTGTTCTCTTGGAAATCCATGGCATGTTCAATACTCTTCTCGAGCACAACTCAAAGGCATTCATTCTTCTGTCATCCTTTGTCATTGTCCAGCTTTCTGATGTATAGCAAGCAGTTGCGAAGACTATGGCCTGGATCAGGTGCACCTTAGTCTCTAGACTGATATTGTTGTTTCTAAGTACTCTGGAGAGGTTCACTGACTTTAGATATTCCCAGTGTAATTTGTCTTTTGATGTCCTGATTGCTAATGCCAAGAGTGTTGATTGTGACACCGAACAAGCTGAAATTGTTAACCACCTCAATCTCTTCTCTATCTAATATGGTGCTGCCAGTTGGCCTAGTG
>NW_006399788.1:21754736-21762077 GCF_000299155.1 Elephantulus edwardii | reverse complement strand
ACCACTGGGCCAATTGGCAGCATCAGGATGGATGGTGAAGAGATTGAGATAGTTAACAGTTTTAGTTTACTTGGCTCCACAGTCAACACTCTTGTACTAGCAGCCAGGAAATCAAGAGATGAATTGCACTGGGAAAGTCAGCTGTCAGGGAACTCTCCAAAATACTGAAGAGCAATGACGTCAGACCAGAGACTAAGGTGCACCTGATCCAGAGTATAGTATTTGCAATTGTGTGTAATGCATTTGAGAGCTGGACAGTGACTAGGGATGATAGAAAGATAATTTATTTCTTTGACTATACCATAGACTGCTAGGAGAACAAACAAGTTTGTCCTGGAGAGAGTGAAGCCAGGCTGCTCCTTGGAGTCAGGGATTCTGAAACTTCATCTGTCATACTTTGGGCTTGTTGTAACAGTGACTAGTTCTTGGAGAGGGACATCATGTTTGGGAGAGTGGAGGGACAGCACAGGAGAGGAAACCCCTTGATGAGATGATTCAATTCAGTGAT
This sequence comes from Elephantulus edwardii, assembly GCF_000299155.1. Lineage (NCBI taxonomy): Eukaryota > Metazoa > Chordata > Mammalia > Macroscelidea > Macroscelididae > Elephantulus > Elephantulus edwardii. The sequence goes on along the minus strand of NW_006399788.1, from coordinate 21,761,569 downwards.
TGGGGTGGCGAGAGTAGGTGTGCCTGAGACAGTTAGGTTGGCACAGGATAGAGCAGGATTTAGGGCTTTTGTACAAAGCGTCGCTATCAGTTGCAAGCAATTCGATGGCACATAACAACAACAACCACAGGCACAAATACAGATCTTTTCCAGTTAGTTGGTGAAGTCCTCCAAAGTTTCTTGATATGTCCAGGGTTAGTGAGTATGACTGCATCTGTTTTCTGGAACACTTCAGTTGATGTCCTGTTATTTCCTCAAGTCTTTCTTTTCTAATACCTTCAATGAAGTTTGGATTTCATCCTTAAGGAGTATTAATTTTTTTATTATTTTATACTGGTTTACATATAAAATTTATATACATTGTTTTGCACACCAGATCTTTCCCCTTTCCTTTATCCTGCACTCCCTCCACCCATTGATTCTTGACCACAAAGTACTTCCTACATTGGTTCAGAGTCAACCAGTTCCTTCAGATACAGTGACTCTGTTCTCTTCCATCTTCTTCTGCTGCTTTCTTTGTCATTAAAAAAATTTGCCCATGGAATCTTTCAGTACTGCAACTTGAGGTTTATTGTTTTTTTCTCCTCAGTTCTTTCAGATCGAGAAATGCTAACCTTATTCTTCCCTTTTGGTTTTCTAACTTTAGGTCTTTGGATATTTCATTAAGACCCTTTGCTTTTTCTTTTCAAGTTGCCCTTTGAAATTTTTTGTTCAGCTCTCTAGCTATATGGAATAGCAGTCCCAAGTCAGCTCTGAGTCTCTGGTTCTCTGTCAAGGCTGTTGTAGCTCAAGTAGAGATCTCAGTCTAGCTGGCACAGGAATCTCTGGCCCCAATGACATGCAGTGATCTCTTTGCTTTCTCTTTCTTGATGGTTTTGAAATTTCCAGATTCCTTCCATTGAATCTGTTTCATTTAAACCTGGTAGAATGGCAAGACTAGCCAACTTGTGGATAGAACAATATATCCTATTTGCATGATACTGCCCAGCCATGTGACAAAGTCAAAGTCAATGGCTAGGAAAGTTATTTTGAACAATAAATTCTTGATACCACAAAGCAATTTGCCATTTCCTAGTAAACTGGAAATTTTCATTCCCAGCAACTCAGCAATAGTCTTAAGTCTTATCCTAAAATTATAGAACAAAAATAAATCTTTCATATATACTTTAGGAGATTAAGCACATTCAAATCAACCTGTAAACTTATATCATCCCAAATAGGAATAAAAGATTTTTCAAATAAAAAATTATCCAACCCAAATGCTGAAAATCAGAAAAGATAAATTATTCTGGTATATTATTACAATGGGATACAATAAATAAGAGAAAAATAACAACCACACTTAATAATATTGACATGTCTCAAATGTACAAATTTTAGTGTGAAAATTAATGCACAGAATACATGTGGTGTGACTAGTGATTAATGAGATCTCATTTATATGAAGTTTAAACAGACAACTATACATGATTTGTTGTTGTTGTGTGCCATTGAGTGGGAACAGACTCATAGGTGAGCATCTAGGTTCATAAATAGGTTGCAAAATATGTTGTTGTTGTTTGTTGTTAAGAGCCATCGAGTTGAGTACATCTCAGGATACCCCTATGAACAAAAGATCTGAACCATATTCTATACTATACCATCCTCACACTCCCTGACACACATTGTGACAGTTGCCATGTCAATTCACCTGCCCGAGGTTCTTCTCTCTTTTGCTGACCCTCTAACCTTCCCAGCATCATGTCCTTCTCCAAGCAACAGGCCCAAAGTATGTGAGGCAAAGACTCATCATGAACCTAAATTTCAACAGATTGGTTTATTTTCTATGCAAGAGGAGGAGAGATGAAATTCATAAGAGAAAAATAATGGTTACTCATACATACTTTAAGATTCCACAATCTAGGTATGGAGTTTGTTTTTCAATTTGGCTTTCCTAAGATTATTTGATTATGGATGATTATCCCACATGGATGAGTGGAAATCTGTGAATGGGATGCATTAGTTTATAAACAAGGGATTGGCTATTTACTGTTCCACAAGAAGACTGGCCAGTCTTAATAATCTACAAGAAGATTGGCTAGTCCCACCAACAAATTGAATAGCTCTATCCCAAAGAATCAGAATCCTCCCCAGCTAGAGAAGATGAAAGGGACTTTCTCCCCCCCAGTAAAGAGGAGGAAGGAAAATGTACAATATGCTTCAGGATGGCAGTAGTAAACATGGCTGAACTGGAGAACTGATGTAAGATGGGACTTTTGGACTAGGGAAAGCCAATATTGGCTGGATGGAGAATTTTGTTGGACAATTGAGTAAAAGCCAAAATTGGCAGCACTAAGAACTTTGTTGGACAATTGGGAAGGGAAGCCAATCTCGGCAGGACTGAGAATTTAAGAACACTTAGCTCTACAAGGCTTGAAGCTAAAGTGTTTACATCCACATTTCAGGAGTTATCTTGAATGTATTCTTTTATTAGTCTGGATTATAAATGTTTGACTTCTCCAATATGGTTCTGTGTGGCCAATAAGCTATCACATTGGATTTTAGAGCCAGAAAAGCAGTAAGAATGGTGTTGAGATGAGTACAAAGAGGCATGGGAGTGTGGGGGACATGTCTGACATCATGGGAATTGGTTTTGTGTTATTGATGCTGTGGACAGGAACAGTTTCCCTCTGTGAAGCTGATAAAAGTTATGGCTTGCCCCACATGGCCCTTGATTTTTTACACATTTGATTCTTTAAAGTGAATACATTCATTTGAGACTTTTTCAACCCCAGCTAAAAACAATTATTAGAAGATGAGCAATTTATCAAAGCAAATATAGACAATATTTGAAAAAATGTTTACTATCTTTTTACTGTATCTTTGTCTATAGAAACTGAATGATATCTAGGATAGGGAGAGATAAATAAAATATGGAATGAGAATACAGAATGGAAATAACAAACAAGATAAATATGCTATGTATATATGCTAACAGATAATTGAGAAAAAAGGGACAAGAAGATATCAAGAGACAAAGTATTTAACTGCAAGAATATAGAAGATTTTTTTAAGGGAAAGGTAATATACAACAAAGGGAGGGTATGCATAAAATGATTAAAGGGAAAGACTCTAGGTGGAGTACAAGAGAGAAAAGTAAAAACCATAATCTCATATTGAATTCTACAGTAAAAATAATCTACATGTGGGATACATAGACACTCAAGCCAAACAAAAGTAGGCAGTCAAATAAGATTACACTCACAATTATGTTTGTCCTTAGACATCTTTCAAGCTCTGGTTAAATTTTTAACCAAAACGAAGACAGCTAGAGTGAACAATTACACTAGGAAGGAAAACATTCCTTAGATTAAGCAATCATATGTGATATATTTATCAGTATTTATCCAACAATAAAGGTAAGAACACAGGATTGGATTAGAAAGAAGGATGATTGGAAACAGTATGAAGGAAGTGGGTAAGTACTGTTATACTGTGGGGATTGCAGTCAATGTCTTAAAACAAAATAAGTCTGAATTGTTGAATGGAAAACCCATTTACTCTGTAACCTTTCATCTAAAAAAATGAAAAATAAAAATAATATCACTTTTGAGTTGCTAATAAAGTACTTCACTGTGCAAGTAGGAGGACTGGCATTGTACAGGAACAGGGGCAGTTCATTCCATGTGTCAAGAAGTATAAGCTATGTCAGGTATGTCTGTATATTTGTAGGTAGGAAATACATATAAGTATATTTATAATGTAAATTTCAAATGACATATTGCTTTGGATAAATATACTGACAAGACCTCTCTAAAGTGCTAATAACTAAGGATGTCACTTTGCACACTAAGATGCATCTGATCCAAACTATAGAGTTTTCTATTACCTCATATGCTGGACAATGAATAAGAAATGAAGAAAAAGTGATGCTATTGAATTGTGATGTTAACAAGAAATACTGACTATGACATAGACTACCAAAGAAGAGACAAATCTGTCTTGGATGAAGTACCCAGAATGCTCCTTAGAAGTGAGGATAGTGAGTGAGTCCTTGTCTCACACACTTTGGCATGTTATCAGAAAGAAACCAGTCCCTGGGAAAATAGATCAAGCCTGGTAAAGTAAAGGATCAGTGAAAAGGAAGAAGACAATACTCTCAGTGAGATGAATGGACACAGTGACTGCAACAATGGGTTTAAGAACAGCAGCAATTATGAGGATGACAAAGGACTAGGTAATGTTTCGCTCTGTTTTATGTTGGATTGCTATGAATCAGGAACAACTGAGTGGCACTAAACGTCAACAAAATGTAGCATTGTCTTATAAGCAATAGAAACTGACTCCAACAATCATAAAAGAGTTTATTCAAAATATATTAGATACCTTTATAAATGGGAATCTATTCACAGTGTAAATTTTCACTTAAAAAAATTTTAAAACCTATGAAGCTATTCAGGATAATATCCAAACACATACAAAGAAGACCTGTTAATATCACTGCCATTCAAACATATGAACAACCAGAAACAAATATATCAACAACCAGTAACAAAGAGAAGGAAATAGATGACCTCTACTAACTTTTGCAGGTGGGTGACTTTTAATCCACGGCCCTCGGGCTCGTCTTTCATTGTTTTGGTTCAGACATTCCTCTAGGTCGTATAGCCCCGGTGTACAAGTTGCCGTACAGCGGTCACTTGTGGTTGCTGTGAGGCTGAACACCGTGACACTGATGTGTCAAATGTGTTAATGGTTGGCTACCCAATGCGGACAGAGAGTGGGGTGGAGCTCCCGGATTAAAGCAAGCTTGAAAGGAGGAGTGGCATCCACTTGCATAATAGCTTGCCTCCGGAAACCCTATGAACCTGGAGAGAGGATGAAAGGCACCCAAGCGTCAAGAACTCTCTTTCACAGGAGGCGCCTGTGACTCAATGGCACTTAACAACAACAACAACTAACTTTTGCAGTTGTAAATAGACTGAAAAAGCAACCAAGATGCACTGATAATAATGGGTGCCTGGAATACAAAATTTGGGAACAGGGAAGAAGGATCAGTAATTGGGAAGCACGGACTTGGTGACAGAAATTAGGCTGGAGATAGAATGATAGAATTCTGCACAATCAATGATATCTTCATTGCAAAAGCTTTTTATAAAACCACAAATGGTGACTATATACGTGGACTTCACCTGATGGTATATACAGGAGTCAGATTGACTATATTGGGTAGGAGGGGGGACGATGGAGAAGCTCAATATCAGCCTCAATGAAAACTAGGCCAGGGACTGATCAGAGAGAAAAATTAGCCCAACGACTGATTGTGGAAGAGACTACTCTTCCACAATGGTTACTCATATGCAAGCTCAAACTGAAGTAAAGAAAATCAAATCAAATCCACAAGAACCAAAGTTTGACATCAAGTCTATCCAACCTGAATTTAAATACCAGTTCAGGAGAAGGTTTGAGACCTAGAAGACTAATGAGTAAAGATAAGATGAACTGTGGGAAGATATCAAGAATATCATCCATGAAGAATGCAAAAGGTTATTACAAAGACAGAAGAGGAAGAAAAGACCAAGAAGGATGTCAAAGGGACTCTGAATATTGTACTAGAGTGCTGAGAAGCCAAAAAAAAGGAAGAAATCAAGAAGTTAAGAAACTGAACATAAGATTTCAAAGGGCAGGTCAGGAAGACAAAGCAAAGTGTTATAATAAAATGTACAAAGGGCTGGAATCAGAAAATCAAAAGGGATGAACTCACTCAGCATTTCTTATGCAGAAGCAACTGAAGAACAAGTTTAAGCCTCAAGTTGCAATCAATACTTAAGTATGCTGAGGACAGAATGTTGAATAACCCATGAAGCATCAAAAGATGGGAAGAGTTCACAGAGTGGCTGTTCCAAAAAGAATTGGCTGACACGAAAGAATTTCATGAAACAGCATATGGTCAAGAGGCAATGGTGATGAAAGAGGAAGTTCAAGCTACTGTGAAGCAATTGGCAAAAATAAAGCCTCAGGAAGTGGCATCATACCAATTGACATATTTCAACAAACTGATGTTACTCTGGACTCACTCACCAGGTTGTACCAAGATATCTGGAAGACAGCTATCTCGCCAAATGACTGGAAGAAATGAGTATTTATTCTCATTCCAGGAAAAGGTGACCTGACAAAGTGTGGAAATTATTAAACAATATCACAAATATCACACACAAGCAAGATCTTGCTAAAAAATATACCAAAATGACTGGAACAGTATATCAGCAGAGACCTGACAAACGAGCAAGCTGGGTTTAGAAGAGGCCATGGCACAAGGGACATTATAGCCATATTAGATGGACCTTGGCTAAAAGCAGGAAATGCCAGAGGAATGTCTATCTGTGTTTCATTGACTATGCAAAGGCATTTGACTGTGTGGATCACAACAAATTGTGGCTAACCTTAAGAAGGATGGATATAATAGAACACTGGATTGTACTCATGTGAAACCTGTCCTTGTACCAGGAAGCAGTCGTCAGTACAGAGCACAGAAACGCTGCATGGTTCAGGATCAGAAAAGGTGTGCAGTGGTGATATATATTATCTCCATACTTTTCTAATTTATATGCAAAACAGATCATTTGGGAGACTGGGCTTTATGGGGCGAAATGTGGCATCAGGATTGGAAGAAGACTCTTCAATAACCTGAGTTATACAGATGACACAATCTTACTTGCTTAAACTGAGGAGGACCTAAAGTGCTTACTGCAGAAGGTCAAGGACTGCAGTCTTCAATATGAATTGAAGATAAAAATCAAGAAAACAAATTTTCTCACCACTGGGCAGCACCATGATGAAAGGAAAGGGATTGA
>NW_006399788.1:21743885-21750746 GCF_000299155.1 Elephantulus edwardii | reverse complement strand
CGAACAAGCTGAAATTGTTAACCACCTCAATCTCTTCTCTATCTAATATGGTGCTGCCAGTTGGCCTAGTGGTGAGAATCTTTGTTTTCTTGATGCTTAGCTTCAATCCATATTAAAGACGATAGTCCTTGACTTTCTACAGCAAGCACTTTAGGTGCTCCTCTGTTTCAGCAAACAAGAATGTGTCATCTGCAAAATGCAGATTGCTTATCAATCTTCCGCCAATCGTGATCCTTCCTCATAAAGCCCAGCCTCCCAAATTATTTGTTCTGCATATTGCTTGAAAAGGTATACATCTCTAAGGTACTCCTTTCCTGATTTTGAATCATTGTTTCTTTGCTCTGTTTGAGGACTGCTTTCTGGTCCAAGTATAGGTTTCCCATGAGCACAATTAAGTGTTCTGGGATTCCCACTCTCTTCTAGGTTAACCACAATCTGTTGTGATCCATACAGTCAAACGACTTTGCATAGTCAATGAAACACAGACATTTCTCTGATACTCATTGCTTTTGGCCAAGATCCATATGACATTGGTGATAATGCCTCTTGCCACAACCTCTTCTAAATCCAGCTTGTATTTCTGGTGTTCTCTGTTGATGTATTTTTCAGTCATCAACACCCACCAATAGACATCAACAGACATCAACAGTTAGAAATCAGAAGTATTGCATTTGGCACGTCTGCAATCAAGGACTTCTCCAAGTTACTGAGGAGAAATTATGTCAGTTTGAAGAGTAAGTTGCACCTGATCCAGACCACAGTCTTTTCAATCATTTGCTGGGCATCTAAAAGCTGGACAATGAATAGGGACAACAGAAGGAAAACTCGTGCCTTTGAGTTATGGTTTGACAGAAAAGTGCTGATTATTCCACAGGCTGCTAAAAGAACAAATAGAAAGTACAGCCAGAATTTTGCTTGGAGACAAAGCTTCATCTCTTCTATTTTGGGCATATTGTTAAAAGAGGCTATGAATGGTAAGAAACATTATGCTTGAAAAGATGGAGTATCAGAGAAAGAGAGGAAGACTTTCAATGTGATGAACTGACCCAGTTAATGCAGTGATTTGCTCAAGCATGGTAGAAATTATAAGAAGGGTCCAGGATAGGACAGATATGTTTTTGATAGGGTCACTATGAATCATACTTCATGCTACATAACTACAACAATAGTATTGACTATACTATGAATTGCCAAAAAGACAAATAAATCTGTCTTGAAGGAAGTGAAACCAAAGTGCTCCTTAGAGTTAAGTATCATGAAACTTTGTCTCATTTATTTTGGGTATGTTTTCAGGAGAAATCAGTCCTTAGACAGGAACATCTTACTGGGAAAGGTAAAGAGTTTGTAAAAGAGAGGAAGACCCTCTATGAGATGGAGTGATAGAGCAACTATCACAATGGACTTGAGCATGATCAGGATTATTAGGATGGTACAGGATAGGGCAATTTGTTGTCAATAGGGTCACTATGAATCATAGCCAATGGCACCCAATAACAACAATCATAAAAAACTGTGCAAAAGTTCTCTAACTAGATGTTCTAAATTTTTAAAATTTCTCTAACTGGTCATTCTAAAGGAAGCTGTGGTGGCAAGATGGATAATAAGCTGTGCTTTCAATGCAAAAGCAGGTAATTTTAACTCACCAATTTTTCCATGGGAGAAAAATGGGTAATCTCCTCCTCAGCAATTTACATTCTCTGAAAACTCACAGGAAGGACATTGATGAGCAGGTTCCAATGCAAAAGTGATGAATGTTTCTGGGAGGTTTTTGGACATTTTAAACTACAACTTATGCAATATATATACCTGAACATTTTAATATTAATTTAGTTTATTATTTCCCATTTATATAGTAACATATGTTCAATAGTAGAACCTCAAGTAGGAAAAGTTAGAAAACCCAACTGAAAATTGGGTAGAAGTCTTAAACAAGCATATAACAAAGAAGGAATATAAATTAACACATTAGTTTGTAAGATAGCTTGCCTGTATCTATCAAGACTAAATATATGCATAGTCTTTTTGTTGTTGTTTTTGTTGTTAGTTGTCTTTTAATTGATTCTCACTCATGAGGATACCATGTGTGAGGAGCAGTATTTTGTAAATCAGCTTTCATGTTTGTGATCTTTTCAAAACAGATCACTAGGCCTATCTCTTCAAGTTCTTCTTTTTGAGTTTTAACTCCTAAATCTTCAACTAGTAATCGATCACTTAACCATTTGTATCATAAAGGATTCTAGGCTGTCATTAGTAGGTGCTAACTCATAGCAACAGAATTAAGCACTGCCCTGCCTTCCACCCTCCTCACAGTCACTGGTGTGTATGAGCTCAATGCTGCAGCCATTGTGTCATATCATCTTGTTGAAGGACTTCCTTTTTTTAATATGACTCTCCACTTTACCAAGCATGACGTCCTTCTCCACTGTGTAGTCTGTGACTTAATAATTCTACTCCTGGTTAAATGCCAAGGAGTTCTGGTGGCCTAGTAGTAAGGAGCTGAGCTGTTCAGCTGAGCAAGCAGTTCGAATCTACTAGTTGCTCCAAGGGGGAAAGATGGGTGATCTCCTCTAATGAAATTTTCAGCCTCTGAAAACTCGTCTGAAGTTCAGCTATTCATCAATTCCGACACTATGGCACATAACAATAATATTTATGTGCCCAGAGTTATACCTATACATGTGCTTCATAAAATACATACAAGAGAGTATGATCCATATTGTAGATACATACTATAATATCACTTACAAGAACCAAAAATTGGAAAGATCATTTGTAGAAAAATATTCCAATAAAATGTGGCATCATCTTTACTGTGATTCTGTACATCACTATGAATTAATAAACTACAATTACACTGAACAATATGAGTAAATTTCACAAAAATAATGAGTAAAGGAAGACAGAAGAACGCTTACTACATAATCCCAAAAAGCAAGTATGTTCTTGAAAGTCAGGCGAGGGATTGTCTTTAATGAAGGAATGCTACTGAAATAATGTTCTTTATATGAATGGAAGTTGCATGTGCATATCCAATTTGTGAAATTCATCAAGCTCTTCTTCACTTACAATTTACATGTAAACATACAGAAATTTTAATAAAAAATGTAAATAAACTTTTAAGAAAGAAAATGCAAATTAACAAGAATATTTCTGAAGGCAAGGTATTTAATTAGATTATTTCCATATGAGAGACAATCAAACAATGAGGGGCTTTCAATAAAGAGGAACACAAGAAACACAGAAATATTACTAGCTAGGCAGGAGACATTGTTTTAGTAGAATAATACAACTGTAAAGGATCTGGGTTTCTAGAGGATATCAGCAGAAGACTTCAATCGAGTGACCCAACCAAGATAGGCATCTGTCTTGGATCAATGCAGCATATACGATAAGAATCACAAAGTATATGAAATATTTCCTTTCCTACACAGCTTTTTCTGCAAACACCTTTTGTTCTCCAGCATGTGTTAAATATTTTTCTTATGTAAGCATTTGGTCCACTTGTAACTGTCAACAGGAACAAAAATTAAAGCACAGTTAGTGCCCTGCAGACTGTGTTGCCCAATGAAAATTAGTTAGGGGATACAATTTAAAATATTTTCAAGGTTAAGCTAGACAGAACAAAGGTATTTCAAAATTTCATGGCTGAGTGTCCCCATTCCAGCTTTTCTTCTCTTACTTATCAGGGACATTACTATCCATTCCCATGGTCCCCACCTAAGTAAGGGAGTAATCAACTCTAAGCAGGTAATGGTGTTTATTCAGAATTCAGGATGATCCCAGTAGTCTGCAGAGGCCAAATACCAAGAGACATACAGCATTTGTGATGATTACTCAAGGCATTTTGTGATTGCCAAAGAATCAACTTGAAGGAAAATAGCAGCGGATTAGAACTTGAGAAGTCCACAGCTCTGACTCTACTTCCCAGTGGATGCTGTTGGATATGTTTCCCAATGGATGCTTTTTGCCTATGCCTTACATGACTTGATCACAGGATAATTGAGAGTAAGAGAGTTGGTGTGAAATGGATTGAAACGTCTAGAAAGGGACACTGGAAGATGGGAACTGGGAAAGAGCTGTAGGCAGGCAGTTTTAAAGGGTAATAATGGGAATTGCCACCCACCACCTTAACAACCAAAACCGTATCAATGGCTTTCAGACTCGTTCAGTGTGTTCCCATTATCATTTCCTTGTGTCCCTTCATCCTTTTATGCAGTCTCCATAGTTACTAGTGAATTTCATATTCTTTCCTAACCTTTGTGCAAGAAAGCAAATGTGAGAACTGTCTGGGAGAATTGAGAGCATGGCCACTCCCCGCCATTGAGTCGTGTCTCTAATGCCTATTACTAAACAATATCATTTTTCTTTTTAACACATCCCTACGATTACAATAACTTCTGGGTGAAAAGTCATGCTTTAAAATATTCACTTTAACAAGACATTTTCAGATTTCTGATACAAGGTTGCATAAGTGAAGGGTAATAATCCATCCTCTAGAGAATGCTACAGAAATTGTCATCGACCACAGGGTACAGCTGCTGCTCAGAAATTCATTCACAACTTGGTTGTAATTTCCAAAGTTACCTAGAATTATTTTCATATATTTGGTTCTTGCTAAAGATAGCTGGAAATATATGAGTTACCATAAAGTGGAAACACAGGTAAAATTATGTGATTTGGTGTCACTGATGATGCCTGGAGAAATGCTATGTCAGCTGATTGAACACTATTCCAATAAAGTAAACTTTAAAAGTTAGAAAGGAGGGAAAGATGATAACAGCTCTGAGTCATCCTATTGAATCTTCTGCATTCAGACTCACTCACATACTACCCCATACGACCATATACTTGTGAAAATAATCAGTGTGGTATGACCAATCACCATTGGCAAGCAACTTGCCTGTCTATTTCTGTGGGAGCAAGTGAACCTAATAGTTCCTAGGTCCCTATAGTTTAATAGCTCCTCGACACAGTACAATGTATCCAGAGCAATAGTAGATGCCTCAACTCTATCCTTATTTGTGTCTTTGTGGGTCCTCTTTAAGTTTTTTCAATACCTCATGCTTAACCTTTCAAATACAAAGGTCTGAGCCTGGAGAGAAGAGCTTTCTGTAGAACTCAAAAAACTATGCACAAAACAATTTTTAGAACCTCTATTTCAGTGATTCAAGTGAACCTTTGTCTGTATTATTATGTATTATATTGTGTATTATGTTCTATGTATTTATTATGTATGATATATTGTGTTCTGTTCAGAGAGCATCAATTCAAATTCTTCAAAGTGATTTTTCATAAGATTCCATCATGTTGTAGGTTAATTTAATACATTTTAACAACCAACTCTGGTGGAAGATTCTGTTCTGCATCAAATTTCTCTTAGCTTCTAAATGTGTACAAAGGTAGCTGACTTGGGACAGCAGGTTCTAAGAGTTCCAAATATCTCTCCTCTACTCTGAAGGTTTCATCCTTCCATTCATTTTTACTTGACCCCACTCCTGCCCATACTGTTTACCCAGCTACTAAAATTAGCCCCTGCTCCTAAGAATCTCGCTTTTTGTGATATGTCCTAAGTGTCTTCATGCCCTCAAAACAGCACAGAATATGCATTTCTGCACCAATCTCTCTCAATTTAGTCTCTGTCCAAGTCTTAAGTTGTTGGGTTGTTTGGGTTTCCCCCCCCCCCCATTTCTTGAACACTCTTCCCCTTCACTGTTTAAAATTCCACAGAAAAGGGATTCCCTTTTACCTGATGGGATGTAGAAGAGCAAGACAAGAAATACAAGCACCAAGAGCAAGCTCCTCATAGTGGAACCAAACAGCAAAGAGGCAACTGAGAGTTCCCGGCAAGTAGTTCTCAAGAGATTTGCAGCTGCATAGCTGGTGACTCTTTCAGGAACAGAAGCATTTGTTTGCTCCACTGAGCAGTCCAATGAACTGCAGGTCTGACTTTGAACATTACACCACCCAAGTCCACAAACTAGGTGCCACTTGTATGCTTGCAATTGAATTTACATAACAGGAACCACCTTTCCCTGGGCCCTGTGAGGAAGCTTTGTAAATATCTGAGTAGGTCCATTTAACAAATGCCTATAATGTCTGGATGTGCTAAGTTGTTCCAAGAAATCTGGAGAACAGCCAGCTGGCCCACTGACTGGAAAAGATTGATATTTGTTCCCATCCCAAAGAAAGGTGACCCAACAGAGTGTGGAAATTATCAAACAATATCATTGATATCACATACAAGCAAGATTCTGCTGAAAATTATCCAAAAACGTTTGGAACAATATGTCAACAGGGAACTGCCAGATGTGCAGCCTAGATTTAGAAGAGGTCGTGGTACTAGGGATATTATAGCTAATGTTAGATGGATCTTAGCAGAAAGCAAAGAATACCAGAAGAGTGTCTATCTGTGATTCATTGACTATGCAAAGGCTTTTGACAGTGTGGATCACAATAAGCTGTGGCTCACTCTGAGAAGAATGGGAATCCCAGAACATTTGATTGTGCTAATGCGAAACTTATACTTGGACCAAGAGGCAGTTGTCAGAACAGAGCAAGGAGACACTACATGGTTCAAAATCAAGAAGGGGGTTTTTCAGGGATGTATTCTGTCTCCATACCTTTTCAATCTTTATGCAGAACAGATCATCTGAGACACTGGGCTATACAAAGAGGAATGTGGCATCAGGATTGGTGGAAGAATCATCAACAACCTGCATTATACAGGTGATGCAGGTGACACAACCCAGCTTGCTGAAACTGAAGAGGAACTGAAGTGCTTGCTACAGAAGGTCAAGGCTTGCAGCCTCCTATATGGATTGAAGCTCGACATCAAGAAAACAAAGATTCTCACCACTGGGC